>NC_142652.1:93296666-93600833 GCF_055504915.1 Nelumbo nucifera
CATGTATCAAACTAAACAGAATGTCTCAAATAGGAGAGTTTAACTGGAAAAAACAAAAACAAAAACAAAACTAAACCCCTCTATTTGAATATTATTCCTTTGAGAGGAAAGTAACCATTACTTCAATGAGATAAAAAGAAGTGTGCATAAAAGGATGTAAAATAGTAATGCAAAATGTACTTGAGGCCCTATCCCTCTACCAAAAATTTGGAGGGCATAGAACTATTGCTTTACAAAAAAAAAAAAAAAAAAAAAAAAAAAAAAAACCGCCCTTCCCACAACCTGCTTAGCTAGGTCATCAGAAATTGAATTTTAACTCCCAAGGACTCGTCTCATTCTCATCTGAATAGGAAACAAGGGTAGCATGTCCCCTATCTTGTGCGGAAAATGTATAGGCTTGCAAGGACCTAGACTACATGCCTTGCTCCAGTGGTTGCATTGGCCAAACCCCCTCCTATACAAAATGAATGAGAGGACCCCAACCTTTATTAAGTCAAAAGTATGCCATCACCAATAGGTCCATGAACACCCATAAGAATGTGAAAGTGCCACTTTATGTAAACACTCACAATCTCATATCTCCTCTTGGTTCCTTCACTGCCCACTTTAACCAAGTCAAATGAAACACAATCATCTCTTTTAAAACCACTTTACTACTTATTTAATTCTTTTCATGCTTATGATCTAGAATGGAAGAGGGAGAGAGAGTTCTGAGGGGACAGTTGAAGAAGGACCTAGAAGAGGTCCTACTGAGGGAATAAATAAGCTGGAGGTAGAAATCGAGGCATAGGTGGATTAAGGAAGGTGATGGGAATACTAAGTTTTTCCATGATGTAGCAAATGGGAGGAGAAAAAATTTTGTGTTTTAGTTAGAGGTAGGAGGGGAGGAATTCACTAACCAGGATGATATTGTCAGGAAGTTTGTGGATCATTTCAAATCGATTTACAGAAGACCCTTGGAATAGAGGATGGAAATAGAAGGGGTTGATTGGCCAAGGTTGGAAGAAGATCATGTTAGATGATTGGAAAGAAATTTTGAGGAAGAAGAGATTAGGAAGGCGGTGTTTTTGATGGATAGATCCAAAGCTCCAGGACTAGATGGTTTTACAATGGCTTTTTACCAAGATTGTTGGGAGGTGATAAAAGTTGATCTTTGTGAGGTCTTTAATGAATTTGCAGAGAAGCATATAGTTAGCCGAAGCATTAATGCTACTTTCTTGGCCTTTGTTCCAAAGAAAGCTGATGCTCTCCATCCTAAGGATTTTAGGCCAATTAGTTTGGTGACTAGTATTTATAAAATCCTGGCCAAGGTCCTGTCTTTGAGGATTAAAGAAATCCTTCCCTCCATTATTAGTTAGGCTCAAGGGGCTTTCATCCAAGGGCATCAGATACTTGCTTAGATTTTGATTGCAAATGAATGTGTGGAACAGATGAAGAGGTCCAAGCAGAGAGGCTTTGTTTGTAAGCTTGATCTGGAGAAAGCCTATGACTTGGTGGACTGGCAGTTCCTACTAGAGGTCTTGAGGAAGTGTGGGTTTGGGGAAAGATGGTGTAGTTGGATGACTGGTTGTGTCAGCTCTTATCACTATTCCATCCTAGTAAATGGGGTGGTGAGGGATTTTTTTTCCATCTAGTAGGGGTATTAGACAAGGGGACCCACTTTCACCTTTCCTCTTTACCTTGGTAGCTGATGTGTTCAGTCGAATTATCACTAGGGCTGATAGGGAAGATGTGATAAGGGGTTGGAGAGTAGGCACAAACCGAATTCCAATCACTCACCATCAATTTGCAGATGACTTGATGATCTTTTGTGAGGGAGGCTTTGGTGAGAAGGTGGAAAACCTGAAAGAATTGATTATAGTTTTTGAAGGAGTTTCCAATTTGAAAATCAATCTAGGAAAAAGTTGCATAGTCGGAGTAAATTTAGTCTTTGAGAAGGTTGAGGTGCTTGCAGGTTGTCTTGAGTTCCATTTCTTCCTGGCCTTTGTCTTACTTAGGGCTTCCGTTGGGAGCAAATCCTAGAGATAGTAGGTTCTAGACCCCAGTCTTGGAGAAGTTAGAAAAGAGATTAGTTGTGTGGAAGAAAAATTATATCTCTTTGGGTGGGAGGATCACTTTGATAAAAGCTACCCTCATGAATCTACTTACCTATTATCTCTCTGTCTTTAGGATACCGTCTAGGGAAGCAAAGAAATTAGAAAAATTGATGAGAGATTTTCTTTGGGAACTGGGAGAAGGTAAAAAAGATCATTTAATTAATTGGGGGGTTGTGGGTAGAAGCAAAGAGGAAGGAGGATTAAGGCTCAAGAATGTGCTTAAAATGAACTCAGCTTTGTTAGGGAAGTGGCTGTGGAGGTGGCCTTTGGAGCGGGATAGACTCTGGCATGAAGTAGTGATGAGTATTCATGGATGTTCAGAGAGTGGTTGGGATTATGGTGCATCAAGGAGGGCTAACCTAGCCACACCTTGAAAAGCAATTCACAAAATTCTTTCGCAGTTCCTTAGCTGTGTCAGGTATGATGCTTGTTCTGGTAATTCTATTCGGTTTTGGGAGGACATTTGGGTTGGAGATCTCCCTCTAAAAGACCTTTTTTCTTCTTTGTACTTTGTTTCCTTGTACAAAAAAAGAGGTGAACTCAAAATTCCTTCCGTCGAATTTAAATTTGCCAGTATTGTCTTGGGATTTTGGTTTCCGTAGAGGGTTAAGGGATGAGGAAATTGAGTGTTTGTCTACTTTTCTATGACTCCTTGATAAGGTTTGGCTGGATCCCTCGAAACTTGATAAAAGGATTTGGGTCATTCACCCTAATGACTCTTTTTCTTGTGGCTCCTTTTTCAAGTTCCTCTACCAAACTTCCTCTCAACAGAATTTCCCTTCCAAAGAAGTCTGGTGTAGCCCCCCCCCCCCCAAAGGTTATGGCCTTGTGTTGGAAAGTGTGGCATGGTAAAGTAAACACGATGGATAACCTACAAAAGAGAAGACCTGTCCATTGTATTTCACCAAACTGGTGCATTCTTTGCAGATCTCATGGTGAGGATTGTAATCATCTATTTTTATCTTGTAGTGTAACTGCAGAGCTCTGGGTTTGGCTTCTATCTTTGTTTGGGTATAGTTGGGATATGCCAGCAGAAGTAAGCACAATCTTTAACCCTTCTTTTTTCTCTTGGCCCCATAAAAGAGGAAGGAAAATGTGGAGATGCTCGCGAGCAGCATTGTTATGGACAGTATGGGAAGAAAGGAATGCCAGAATCTTCCAAGAAAAAGGAAGAAGCAGTCAAGCTTTAAAGGACTGCATTATGTCCAAGTCAATACATTGGTTAAAGACTCTAGAATTATTTAACCATTTCTCTTTTACTAATTGTTGGAAGGATTGAAACTTGGTAGCAAGCTGTTCCTCCTACAAGGTAAGGGTATTGACTAGATGGGTCCCCCCTCCTCTTGGTTCTTTGAAGCTGAATTTTGATGGGAGTAGCCAGGGTAACCCGGGTCCCTCTGGGATGGGAGGTGTACTGAGGAATGAGGCTAGAGAGGTTGTCTTACTCTACTCTGGCCCTTTAGGTGTTCAGAACTCTATTCAAGCAGAACTGTTAGATGCAATACAAGGAATACTTCTTGCAAAAGAAGTGGGCGTGGAGCAGCTTCTAATTGAAGGAGACTCTAAGACAGTGGTGGACTGGTTAAATAATCCGGAGGATGTCACTTGGGGCTACAAAAATGAGCTAAAGAAATTCAAATGGCTGACAAGAAATATGTCTATAACAGTATAGTGGGTTGGGAGATCAGCTAATGCTTTTGCCGATGTCTTGGCAAAACAAGGGATAAATAGGGAAACATTGTTCTGAGCACAACTGTAACTCTTGTTTTAACATCAACATTCATGTATTCTTTGTTGTAGTCTGTGTATTTGCTGTTCGGAGAGGCTGCACCTCGCGCCTCTAAGGGGATTTTCTTGTATCTAATCATTATTTTAATGGAAATGATTTAATTTATCAAAAAAAAAAAGAAAGAGGCCATAAACAAGATTAGAACCTTGGTGAATATCCATCATAAGTGTAAAATCTGATGTCTCTCCTACAGGTGTTCTAACATTGGTTGTTGCACCCTCATACATATCCTTAATTAGGTCTGTGTACTATTTGGAACCCCTCTCTTTACCAAGACCCACCATATTATCTCTCTTGGGACTCTATCATATGCTTTCTGTAGATAAATGAACACTAGATGAAAATCTCTTGTTCTCTCTAAATTTTTCTATTCAATCGTCTCAAAAGAAATGGTTTCCATGGTTGATCTCCCTAACATATACCCAAATTGATTCTCTACCATACCCGTTTCATGTCGTAACCCTTGCTCAATTATTCTCTCCCAAAGTTTCTTAGTGTAGCTCGTGAATTTAATCCCACAATTTTTTTTTTTGACAAGTGTAGTCCCACAGTAGTTATTACAATTTTGCATATCGCCTTTGTTCTTAAATATAGGCAAACTATGTAGACCTCTTTATTTTTATTACCAAACCTAACTTATAGTATTCTTACTTTTCTAAGAAAGGTCAATAATTAAACTTTTCAATATATTTCTAATAGACATTGTAGCTTCGTTAAATATCAAGAGTAGCAAAGAGGTGCTAAGTCAAAGAGGAAAGAAGCACAATTATATCTATGACCACCCCCTTAAAAAGGATGCACAAAGATATCCCAAAAATCCAGAAAATACTCCCTGCAGGACAAAAAGAAGCCTCCCTAAAGAACAAGAATAGCCATTACCTAGAAGCTTATAACCCAATGGCAAATACCTCCCTTAGCCTTCTCCACTCTACAGAATAACCAAGCAAGGTACTCAACTGATAAACTCTGCAACCATAGGCAACACAGAGAAGAAAAGGGAGGATTCCAACACATGATAAATCAAGAACCTGCTTTGCCTACCAATTTAAGGCCATGAAGAATATAAAAGCATACTTAAAAATTGGTGCACCCAATTTTAATTTCACAAAATTCTTGAATATGTTATGCAATTGACTTCTAAGATTTTTTCATGATGGTATTCTAAGGTCCGTTTGGTTCACATCCGGAATCGGAATTGGAATCAAAATCCTGGAAAAATCATTCCTAGATTTCATAAATGGTCTCATAAGAAACTATTGAATCCATCCTGCTCAAGGGTTCACATCCATACAGAAGTTGATGTCACCTAGACATCATGACGACATCAGCAATAATACTATGCAATCAATCACTTATTTCTATTAATGGCTCTAATACCAAGTTGTGAATCTTGGCAATGTCTGCAAGGAGAAGAGATGTAGAACAGAGCAAGGAAGAGAATAGGTCACATGCCTATCCTTCTTAATTTTATTCATAATAGAACTAATGAGAAAATTACAATAATACCTCTGGTCCAGTACTCCACTCTCCCAATGGTTTCTAACAACAGTCTTGAAAGAGGACTTTTAACCAAAGTTGACTATGTAGTCTTTAAGAAAATAAGATACTAGAACCTTTGAACAAACTTGGACCAAGTGCAATTATGGGTTACAAGTTCTTGTGATTCCCTATTTAGGAACTTGGGGGGGACAGCCCATGTGCATCATATTTCATTTCTTTGGGGCATCACCCCTTTCCCTTTATATAATTTTCCATAATTATGAAAGGAAAAAATATTTTAGCATGTCATCTCCTATAAAGAAAGAAACCTCTAGAAACAAAGCATATAAGCAACAAACCTGATGAGAACGTTTAAAATTGCCAATGTCTTTTCCATATACAGCAATTGTGTAGTCACAATAGGATGCAAGAGTTCAGATCTTCTTTGGCAATATGAAGGTCCTTTATTGAAACTTTTCCACATCAAAGTTAGTCTACCAAAGCAAAGTAAAACTTGTCCAGAATATATAGGTAAAACTCGTCCAAAATATATGAATTAACTTTTTTGTTTTGCTTCATGGGCTACACAATGGGGGTTGGGGGGTAGCCCCCATAACCCCCTCCCCCATGACAGCTGGATTTGATCCCAAGTCTCCGCTACAATCAGTTGGTAAATAAATGAATTAACTGGTAATTTGGTAATGCTGATCCAATCTATTAATATTTCAATCACATTGACTAGGATTACCCTAGAAGCTGTCTAGTTTAAGTGAGTGCTGAACTACACAGAATAGGTCCCCCTTTCCCTTGAGGAGAAATGAATCATAAGTGCTATTAAGAATTAGATTGAGAACACAGATATGAAAAAAAAAACATAAGTCTCAGAAAGTTGGTTTGTTCTCTACTTCTCTTGGCAATAAATAAAGAGAGATTTGAATAAATGCAGGTTTATGTGTGAGGATGCATGGGAGTATACAAAATATAATTCGAATCTCCAGCTATCAACAGCAAAAGATTAAAAGATTATGTAGGCATAGAGCAGTTGCCATTCAAAAAATCCCATCCAGACCACGTTAGCAAGGCAATCAACAATTGCATTAAGCTCCCAGGGATTCAGGTAATCTGATTCTCTGAAATGTGAGAAAGAAAGAGGATTTTCCCCATCTCATTCAGGCAATGAGCAAGCTACCTAATCTCATTAGATTCCATATAATGATTTGGAAGAGGATATTCTTGTGGACCTCTTAGCCTAGCTTCATTGAATACATCTATTCCTAGGGGAGGAAGACAGAAAAATCTAGGAAACAGATCAGGATGGTGATTTCCCTCATCCTAATGGTCATAAAGAATTCTAGATCCTTGCTACATATTCCCTCATGTACACATGTTTAGAAGGTTCCTTCTAGATCCTTCATGGAAGAAAACTCTAGTCAATTTCCAGGCCATAAAGAAGCCGAATTGAAAATGGGGTGAAATTGAGATCAAATGGTACCTAAGGCTTGGGGAAAAAAACAGAATTGATAAGGATGTCTGCTGTATTAGTTAGAAATAACTGCAGAGATTCAGTAGCAAAGAAAATGCTAAGGAAAGAAAGGAAATATTTAGGGGAGGGTAAGGGGCATATAGAAGTTAAGGAGATAACCAAGAATGCAAGAACATAAGAACAATAAAAAACATACAAGATTTAACAGATCAACATTCAAACAAGAACTAAGCTAATTGCAGTAAACTATAGAGAGGTCCCAATGGAATCACACCATTAGGTTCCTCTAGGAGTCAGCACCAAACCATAATACTTGCAAGGGAAATTCAAAATCTGTTCATTCATCATCTCAAAACAGTCTTTACAATGATATATATAGATGAACACTCAATCTTTTTGAGATTTACAACATATCTTCTTAATCAAATGTAACTAAACCAAGAAATAAATCTAAAATATTCTCTGGATCTCCATCAGATCTGAAATAATTTCTCAATCTATGGCATATCTTTGGCTGATATGACATTTGTGTAACTTCACCTGAAGAGAAAAATAGCTAGTACACAACATGCTGGTGCAGGTACCAGTGCAAATAACTGCAAACGTGCCCATGAACAAAATAAATTTTAAAATGCACATAAAAGTTATCACCAATCAAAAAAAAATACAACTTATCAAATGCACAGTACCTACAGCCTAATTGGGCAGTTTTTTTTTTTTTTTTGCTCAGCGCCTAATTGGGTAGTTCAGGTTTTTGTTTTGTTCCTTAATAAAATTATGTTAATTTTTATCCCAAAAAAAAATACAACTTTTCAAATATTCCAAAAAAAACAAACTGATAAAAATTGTTTTCTAATAATAGGGTGATAGATCATTTTACTAGGAAGAAGCACGGCGAATATATAGTCAAGTTGTTTAGTTTTTTTTTCTTTTTTGATGGATAATTGTTTAGGAAACATCAAGCAACGTTTGTTTGACTAAACGTTTTCCTATCTTCTTATTTTCTGTATTAAAAGAACCTAACATCAATGTCTTAAGTAACAAAATTATTTGTTTACCAAAAAAAGTAACTAAACTGTTTATAAATATAGAGAACACATTGGGATAACAACCATTGTTCCAAAAAGTGACCCTGAAGAATATCATCAGCAGTTTCCAATACAGCCAAGGTTCTAACAGAAGTATGGTTTTAAAGTTGCACTGAAAACTGAACTAATCAACTAATTCCACTGAATAAGGTTTTCATTAATTGTAGAATTAGCAATTCAAAAAGGTTGCAAGGAAAGCCATCTTTTATCAGATGCGAAGGAAATTGCAAGCAAGAAATATAGAAACGAGATGGACGTAGCGGAAAACATTATCAACCTTTTTGATTTTTTGGAATATTATTCAAATTTCTACAATTAAGCAACTAACTGAAGAAATCCTGAACACCCTTTCCGGAGAAGATACGATCGGAGAGTTCAGCCAAGACAGCATTCACGGTGAGCAACACAACACTAGACCCAGCGATGACGCCCAAAACGACGCCGGTAGTACCCAAGACCTTTCCAAACACCGGCCATTCGATCTCCCTGACCTCCTCTGCTACTCCGCTCCACAGGTCTCCTCCTCCGCTGCTTTCTTCTCTCTCTTTCCTTGTTTTCATTGCTTCTTTGATCTCAGAACCCAATTCAGACAGACTAACTGTGTCAGAATTCGCCGTGGTTTCTGTTTCGGATGTGGAATCTTGTTGTGTGGACTCTGTTGCAGATTCATTATCTTGTTGTTGCCCTTCTTCAATTGCCTTGATTAGATGACGGGGTTTTCTGCTTTGGGTTAGCCTGAGTCGACGGAGTTGAAGCTGAGAAGAATTAGCGACGCGTGTGGAATGGGAGAGTACTGGAAGGCTTGACTGAACGGAACTTGGTGGTGGTGTTGAGGTTGAAGAAAGGGACAACGCGAGTGAAGAGGGAAGTGCCATTACTGCAGCGAATGAAGAAATATTCAGTGATCAAGTTTTGTTCTATCAAAAAGAAAAACAGTTATTTGCTTATACAGTCCTTATAATTTAACATATTTATTAAAACCTATCTTTTAGTTTGCCTTTTATCATTAAACTACCCTATAATTCATAACCGGTGGAAATGATCACCTGACTTCTTATGCCATCATCACCTCCGAAGAAGATATTGACATGGGTGTCATAGTCCATTTGAGGATTGAAGAAACATAATGCATCGACCGTTTTCTCATCAGTGCCATTAACTTACCTCTCTACGTTACATGGTCTGTAGGAAGTCTATACCCTTGGCTTTGCCGCTGCCGTAGACTGTAACTTCCTCTCTTTGGTCATGTGGATGGAGCAAGTAATCTATGAAATATGCAGCAAAAGCACTGTGAGCTTCAATGGTGATATAGGGTGACCTTTCCAGACAGCACCAAAGCAGAGAGAGAGCAAAGATCATGGTGAACTCAAGCTGTTCAAGCAAGGATTATTGGTACGAGAAGTCGTGATGTAATCGTCAGGTTCTATTAAATAAGGTTTTGAAAACCTAGTTGCAGATACAACTCAATCTGTTGATGACTCCACCGGTGATGAACGCGTTTCACGTCTTTCGCTTGCATGCCTGATGCCTGAAATACAAGAAGTATTCCTACCTTCTACTTTCTTTGATGATTTGTCGAACATTTACTGCGAATTTATGACACTTGTTCGGTTGTTGAGCTTTATGTTTTTAAGCAACAAACTTGGTTTGTAAATTTCCTTGGTACAATCTTTTCTTCTGATTTCTTGTTAGATCTCAACCAAATTGTTATATTTTGGTTATCTAGTCATTGATTTTAGCTCTGGATGGGAGGCTTTGGTTGTCACCTCAACTTCTCTTCTTCTGACGACATCCTTTAAATCCCTTTTTACTGACCTTGTTTCTCCTTCTCTTCTGATCTCCGCCCTTCCTATCTTCCAGACTTAGTGCCTGCTCTACTTTTAACCCTTCTTCAATCTTCTCTCAGTACCTTTAGCACTCCCTTCTTCTTTCAATCCATGGATAACGTTGATGCCCTGAATGAAGCATTCCAGCAGATGCTTCAAGGTCAAGGTAGCAATGGTATTGACATAGTAAATATCCATCCTCTGATCCCCCCTCCCCCCTGATGTAGTAGAAAACTGGCAGCTCTCTCTCATCTGTCGACTGTTCCTTCGTCTTATGGATCAGTTTGACGAGGTAGTCCAAGGCCTCTACGACTTATGGAATCTGGATTCAAGCAGTCTTCTTATGGCTCCGTTCCATCGAGGTCATTTCATGATCTCCCTTTTGAGACCCTTTCCATTCATGTAGGTCGTCGTCTGTTTGAGCGTTTAGGCCCAAGTCAATCCGTTTCAGATGTTCAGAATTATATTAGAGCAAAAGTTACTCTCTCAGTGGAACGTCCGTTGTTTTGTTCTCAAGAGTTGGTGAACCGCCTCTTCGAAGATACTCCAGGCCCATCTTCGACCTCAGTTGGATTTAATGTCAAATCTGCAAATTGATCAGACATCCCTAGACCTTCCTACTTATGATAGGCCTGATTCTCCCAGTAATACTACTCAACCTAAGCGTACTCTCACTATTGATCTAGTGGAAAGTAGTGATCCTAATCAAGACTCGAAGGATCAGAATTCTGTAAGTGTCTACTATATTTTTTTTACTATTATTATTACATTCTGTGGATGGAGGTGATTGGCCCTTATCAGCCCCACCCCCAACAATGATTATCTTCAGTTGGAACTATCGTGGGGTTGGGCTTCATAAGGCAGTTCAGGACTCAGGGATTTTGTTTACCCCATCAATCCTGATATCATAATCCTATGCAAGACAAAAATCCTAGATGACAAAATTAATTTTTTAGCCAATACTCTTCGATATCCTAACTGTGTCAGTGTTAATCCTGAAGGAAGAGCAGGCGGCGTAACTGTCCTTTGGAAAAAGGGTTTTGAGGTTATTGTTTTGTTGTCGTCCACAAGGTACACATTAGAGAAATAAATTTTGGCTAGATCTTAATTTATAGTTATAGGGGGTTTCTTTACCTTATTAATTGGTGATTTTAATGAAACAGCCTCAGTGGATTCCATTAAGCCTTCAATCTCTACTAATGCTTTCAGTTTCTCCTCTAGACAATATAGGAATTTTATTCTAGATCAGAACTTATTAGAAATGAACATTCAGAGAGGTGGAATTACTTGGAATAATAAAAGAAGGGCTGGACATATACAAAGAACTCTTGATAGGGCAGTAGTCTCTCCTAATTAGCTATCTTATTTTCCTAATGCAACTCTTTCTCTAAGAACCAAATGGGGGTCGGACCATCATCCCCTCATTTTAAATATATCTCCCTCTTTAATTTGCCTCCCAAAACCTTTTCGCTTTTTTGAAATGTGGTTAGCTGATAGTACCTGTAAGCAAATAATAGAAGATGGGTGGAATCTTTCTGTCACAGGTTATACAGCTTATAAAGTAACAAAAAAACTGGACTCTCTAAAGTGCATCCTTATTAGTTGGAGGAAATCATCTTTTATAGAGCCCAGAGTTAAAATAAAGGATGTGGATGCTCAGATCTTACAGGCTGAACAACAAAGAGTTCCTACTGATCTAAACAACCTGTATAAAGAATATGACCAAGCAAACTAGGAGATAGAAACACAAGCTTCTTCCATAAGAGTACCTTATTTAGAAGAAAAAGAAACTTTATTGAATGAGTGAAGGATGAACAAAATAACTAGAAGAATGAGCATGAAGAAATTTCCCAGATTTTTTTAGATTATTTCTCGAATCTTATTCAACTCAAGATCCTCCAGATTTAGGAAATTTATCCCATGTAATCAGTCCAATCATAATAGAGGATGAAAATACCATGCTTATATCTTTTTCCACAAGTGAAGAAGTCAAATCAACCCTTTTCAGTATTGGAAGTCTGAAGTCCCCAGGTCTAGATGGCATTGCCAACAATAGTATACAAAGATTTTTTGGATTTGATGGGCCCTGACTTAGTTTTAGTGGTCCAAGAGTTTTTCCAAAACAAAAAACTCCTAAAACGGGTGAACTACACTTTTATTTGTCTTATACCCAAAAAAGTTGATTGTACAAAGGTTCAGGACTCGACCAATCAGCCTTTGTAATGTCATTTATAAAATTATAGCAAAAGTAATAGCTAGTTGCCTTCGTACTATTTTAGACAAATGCATTTCACCCAATCATATGGCTTTTGTCCTAGGAAGACAAATGTTTGAGAACTCAATAATTACTCAAGAAATGGAAAAACATAAAAAGTGAGGTACAGGATACATTGGACTGAAACTCAACCTGTCTAAAGCATATGATAGGCTAGAGTGGAAATTCCTTCTACAAATCTGTTCCCTTCTTGGGTTCTCAGATGACTTATGTTATCTAATCAATGAATGCATTTCCACTGTCTCCTTCTCTCTCCTTATCAATGGTACTTCCGATGGACATTTCTACCCTTCTAGGGGTTTAAGACAAGGAGATCCTCTATCTCCTTACCTCTTTATCCTAGCCATGGAGGGCCTTTTTAGACTCCTCTATTAGGTTGAGTATGAGAGAAAATTTCAAGGCATACCTATCTCCTCATCCTCTCCCAAAATCTCCCACCTGTTCTTTGCAGATGATGTTATGATTTTCATAAGAGCACATAGGGAAGAATTAGATAATCTCCTCCAGATTTTAAATTCTTTTCAGAATATTTCTGGTCAAATGATTAACATGGATAAATTGGGGGTCTTTTGTAGTAAAAATATCCATCCGAGACTCCAAAGGTTAATTAGGAGACAATTAAAAATGGGACCCTTGTCAAAGAATTCTAAACATCTCGATTTGCCCCTCTTTTGGTCTAGGAATAAACATGCTCGGTTAAATTTTATCTTAGATAATCTAAAAGAAAAACTGAATAACTGGAGAACTACAGCCATCAGTCAAGTGGGGAAAAAAGTGTTAATTCAATCTATTCTCCAAGCAATTCCTATTCATGATATGTCCCTAATCAAGTTTCTCGGAAAAACTATTGGCCTAATGGAGAATTTAATTATAAAATTTTGGTGGGGAGTTTCTAATTCAAGGACCCATCCTTACCGATGGTGTACTTGGAGCACTCTAATCCTACCTAAAGCTTTAGGAGGCTTGGGATTCAAGAATCTAAACCTGTTCAATCAAGGTCTCCTTAAAAAAGTGGCATGGAAATTCATTAATGAACAAAATAAGCTATGGGCACAAATTTGGGAATCAAAATACCTCAAAGCTCATAATCTTTTTCCTTATTATGTTACCTCTACAAGGTCTATCTTTTGGAAGGCCATAGGACCTATGCTTACTGATCTAGCTTCTGAATGTGGAGCTTTAGTAAATGAGAATTCCTCATTCCCAATAAAACAAAGACCTCGAATTCAAAAGAAACCAATTCTCTTGGGTACCGTTTCCCATATCTCCTCATCTTAGACATGTGAATATTTCCCAGCTAATCCAAAATGGCCATTGGAATTTTGAACTTATAAATGCTCTATTTTCCCCGAATGAAACTACTCAAATTTTGAAAACCCCCATCTTTCTGAGCATCAATTTTACTTCATGGATTTGCCTTCCTCATATTTCTGGTAAGTTTACTACAAAAAGAGAATATATAACCAAACCGAATACTTCAAATTCACATATCTCTCCAAATCTTAGTTTCTATGTCAGAAATCTTTGGAAGTTAATATTTCCCCTCAATTCCAACATTTTTTTATGGAGAATTCTGAATTATTTTGTTCTTGTGAAAGAGATTATCTGTTTGGAAAATAATAAAAAAATTTGTGTTCTTTGTGAGTTGGAAGTAGAAACTACAGTTCATTTGTTCTTAAACTGTCCTTATACTCAAGTTGTTTTATTTGGTAATCCTTGGAACATAAACTTTCAAAATATACTTCAAGGTTCATGGGCTTCTAGTATTCAAAACCTCTATACCCAAGTAGCAGAGATTTCTTTGTTTATAAACATGCGAAGTTGGATTGCTACTACCTTTTTATTATACTTGGTATGCCAGGAATGAAATATGCTTTAGGAATAGGGTGATTCAACCTATTAATCTTCTTCATCAAATTAATCACTCAATCATACCCCCTAATTCTCATCTAGATAACTTTGTTTCCTCAACAATAAGGGACTTTATGGGCAAATTCCCTATCACCATCAGTTATACAACATACCTCATTGTATTCTCTGATGCAGGAAAAATCTCAGACACTTTATACAGTTATGGTTTCATTATTCTATCTAGTCTTTCATGTTTAAAAATTATGGGTGGCAGAACTAATCAAGTATCCTCAGTTGTTCAAGCTGAGCTTTATGCTATCATGCAAGTGTTACTAGAACTTTCAAGCTGGAATCGTCAAGAAGTTTGTATATACACTAATGCTGAACAGGTTGTGCAGGCTCTTCATCACAGATCTTCCCTGGTCCTGCCTTTGGCTTTTGTCTAGGACTAGGTCTTTATCTTTAAAATTTAGAAATGTGAACTACTCTTTTGTGTATCGAAAGTTTAATAGCCCTTCCCATAAGGTATCCCAGCTAGATAAAGCACACCGTTTATCCTCTTTTGCTTGTAATGATTATCAAGACGGGATACCAAGGGTAGAAGACTATGTTAATGTTTGTTCTTTTTAATATAATTAGAACCTTTCAAAAAAAAAATCATCACTGCCACTACATCATCATTTGCCATATTTTTATATCTCTTTTATTTCTAAATCTCTCTCAAGTCTCAAATGGCTTGTTTAATTGATGCATCTCAACTTTTAATATAAGATCAATGTTTATTTTTTTCATTTTTTGCATCGATTTTTCGATTTCTTTATTTGAGTTGCAATGTTTTTTGCTATTATAACTTAAAAAGAGTTGTAGAAATGAAAAAACTCAAAAAAAAAATTAAAAAAAAAAAACAAAAAACCCTAACTAATTTTGGTCATTGGGAATAATCGAACAAGATTATAACATATGAAAGTTTTATTTTTTTCAATTTATTTATTTTATAGTTTCTATTTTAAAATAAATAAAAATTTGGAATTAGTTTGAAAGCAACTTGAGAACCATTAGCTGGTTCAAACATTTTAATGGTTAAACTATCAAAGTCAGCAATTCTTTGACCATTTCAATGGTTTTTTGTAAAATTGTGGTTCAGGGCCAAATGGAACTTGGTGGTGCACGATCTGGCTATTCCTAGCTGGATGGCGATCCGAACTCCAATTGGGCGACAAACTGGATCAATCTGCAAAACAGTGGATCTGAGAACCTGGGGTAGCTAACCCGACGAGGTCACTCCGATGCTTAAGTCAATACTTATGCTATGAATGCGATCTGAATACTTGAAAGATTGAGTGCCAGTGAGTTGAGTAATCACTCGTACATTTTCCTTGAGGTTTCATGTCTTTATATACTAAAGCAGTCGTAGGCCCTACGAAAGATCTCCGGGTTGTGTAGATAAGGTTTGTTCCATTTTTTAAGGAGAGCAGTATGTTGACAAGGCTTATCGTTCTACCTCCGACTCTAGCAGTGCTGGGATGAGTTCTCATCGTGATCCCGGGAAATTCGGGATTTGTTGGATCATCATGATCTCGAGAAATTTGGGGTCTGTTGGAGAGGCCTTTGGAGTCGGTTACGTAGCGATTCGGGTCATTAGCTCTGAGTTGGAACTTCGATTCTTTAGTCTTGAATTGGATTGGGTGTCGAGGTGCCTCTACATCGAGGTGGGTTTTAGGCCGAGGTGACTGAATACCCGAACTCCAAATGTCGCGAACTAGGTTTGCCGGGCTGAGTTTTCATCCCTTGATCAAATCGCGCCCACGTGTCCCCTTTTTGCTAGGTCATGCCAAATCACCCTTCATCAGAACCAGTGGCCTAATCGGTTTTTAAGCCAAACAGTTCAACCGTTCAGTCTGGTCCGTTTTTTAAAACATTGATTACATTACTCATTTTTTAATTTAGTCCCTATTTAATTGTAGGGTTTAAATTGTAAATTAAACTACTACTTTTCACCTCATTCAATTCCCTTTATTTGAATCTTACATTTTTTTTTATAAATGAATAAAAGAGAAAAGATACAACAAAAAGATAAAACACTACAAAAAGAAGAGTCTAGCCAAGGAAAATAGCCTGATACTTGAAACTTCATAATTCAATATGATTATAACATATTTGGATAATGTGCTTATGTAATCAAATTTGGAGCAATCTACTTCTAATTAATAATAATAAAAAACAAAAATAAATAAATAATAAATAAAGCTTGTATAAAATTTTGATATATTATTACTATAATTATCATCATCTAGAATTGCCACGTACAAAACAAGTACTTGCATATATATATATATAAGCATTATTTTTTGGATAGTGTGTGCTCCATCATACCCAATAACCCAATTGATTTCTTTTTTTTTTGTTTTTCAAATTCAAATTTTCTTGGGGTTTTAAAGGAAGTGTATATGTGGACTTTAACTTTTCTCTCCATCTATTTCAGCTTCCTATAAATAATAAAGTTGTATGCCATTTGCTTTTGGTCCCAAAATAATAAAATTATTTTTAACTATTATTTTTTAATTATTATATTTAAATTATTTTTAAAAATAAAGTTTTGATAACTAGGAAATGGTTTAGCCTCATCCATTTAATGAACTACAAGGCTTATATATATCATTTATTAAATTGGGTTTGGGTTTGGGGGTCTACCCTATAATTTTCCAACTTGGAGGGAACTCTTAGCAAAAACACACGAAAAAAAAACATAAAAACTAAACCTTTAGCCTTCAACATATAGAGTCCTTTTTTTCTTTCTTCTTTCAACATAAGAGTCTTTTTCTCTTTTTCTATAAAACAAAGCAGGGAGTCATCTCTCGACAACTCAAATTGAGATTGATTTTGATTGAAATATATAATGCAATCAATCTAAGTAATTTATTTCTTCTTTAAATCATCAGATTTTGCTTTCTATTGTATGTTAGGACTAGTTTTAAATCAAGAATTAGGATTTTTTGTTAAACATCATTTTTCCGGATACTTTTCAGAAGGAAAATGATTATAATCAGAACCCCATACCATTAGAATCACATCTTATAGCATTTGGATTTATAAATTGTGAATTATGTTAACTTAACCTTAGGCCACCAAAAACCAGCTCTTTAGTGACATCTTTGGCCAAATTTTGATTCCAAACCATAGTTATTGGAGAGCTCTTTAAAACAATATGTAGAACTCTCATTTGGGTTTTGGGGTGAAAAGTTGTGATCTTTGGAAGTTGGCATTCTGAATATACTTAACTTAGAAAAATCGGAAATAACAATGATTAGCCAATTTTAGACCACTAGAAAGGAGACATACAGTGATATAAAGGCTTGAAATTTGTGTCTAATTGATGGTGTATCACGATACCTTCGTAACGGTAAGTTATACTCTCAAATAACTGAATTGAAAGTTATGAGTTTGAGAAATTGGGTACTCGATCATTACAAATCTAAGTATTATTGAAATAGTTATTTGATAGTCAAATTTGGGTGGCTAGAAAACAGTCATTTTGTAATAATTTGGGGTAAAATTCAATTTTATTTTATAACTGGTCGTAGGGAGTCTATATTTAAAGGATAAATTCATGAACTTTGTCACTATAAAATGAGCTATAAATGTTGGAAATTGAATCAATGGAGTATGTTGAAATAAAAAACTAGAAAAGCTTAGAAGCTTAAAATAATAAATCATTTTAGATTTAATTTGTGCAATAATTTAGAGGTATATGCACCATGCACACAACATCAACAATTTTGAATTTTTTGCAGTAGTTTTATTTATTTATTTATTTATTATTTATAGGCTTTCACAATACACCACTACAAGAAAATGGGTCTGTATCTACTACAATGTAGCTATGTACACAAAAGTTGTAGTTAAAACAAGGGATAGTGCCACATACATAAAACATTTAAAGTTAAAAATTGACCTTTAGCTACGGTCATATTGTTTATGGCTTAAATCTATGTATAGCCACGGATTGTTGTATATGAATAAAATTAACAATTAACTACAAGCTTATTGTTCGTGGCTAAATGCTATTTATAACTATAGCTACGTATTTTAACTATAATGTGGCTATAAATTATAGAAGAATGAAATTGCACAAGGGTGATCATTTCAGCTTATCCCACCTAAGAAATTCCAAACTTGAGAATGGGGTTTATGTTTAGGCCCACTTGGGCCTAAGTCCACATCAAGCCCACAAATTTCAAGGTCAGCCAGGTGCCTAATATTTCAAGCCTAACCCAACCCTGCATATATTTAAATATATGTATAGTTTGTACACAAAGTATACATAAGTATATATGTTATCTTATGTGATACTATTATACATATATATTATAATATGATAGTTATAATATTTTATATTACATAATGTGTAAAATTTA
The DNA here is from genome assembly GCF_055504915.1 of Nelumbo nucifera. Classification (NCBI taxonomy): domain Eukaryota; kingdom Viridiplantae; phylum Streptophyta; class Magnoliopsida; order Proteales; family Nelumbonaceae; genus Nelumbo; species Nelumbo nucifera. The sequence continues at coordinate 93,314,969 of NC_142652.1, forward strand.
TTTAATTAATTACATGCATATTATATACCATATTTAATATAAAATGTTATATATGTAATATTTTAAAAGACTTAATTAGGCCCAAGCATGTGTAGGGCCAGGCCCCAGCCTATGTTTTAGGCTTGGAACCCATACAGGGTTGGGCCCTAGCATAAACTTTTAAATACTTATTATTAATTAATTAATTAATTAAGGGCTTTTTAATACACAACTAAGCATGAATGCTCGGCTTGCACCCAGGTTGGGCCTGGGCAGCCATAAACATCATAGATACCTTGTTAAAACTCGACTCATGATCATCCCTACTAGGGTTGCCCAATCCAAAAACCCCTAGTAGGGGTAGATTAGCCCCACTAAATACTATTAATTAATTAAATATTATTTTAACTGATTTTTATTAATAATTAATTAAGTAATGATGTTTTCTATTTTATATTAATTATTAACTAATAATTAAATCTTTATTTATTAATTTTTCATTAAATAAATAAATAATTAATTAAGGGCTTTCTAATACGACTAAGCGCGAATGCCAAACCTGCACCCATGTTAGGCTAAGGAAGCCATAAACATCATTGAGACCTTACTAAACCCCACTCATGATCATCCCTACTAGGGCTGCTTGACCTAAAAACTCAGCTCGGCCAAGTCCATAAATCCTAGGCCTATGCACAGATTTTTTGGTTTAGGCCTAGCTCATAGAAAAAAGAGAGATTGCCATAATTTTCTACTTTCCTCCTAAAACCCTTCTTTCACGCCCATCTTATTTTTCTTTTCCCCTTTCGAAACCTCTTCGACAAGGTTTCCTAAACTTGTGTTTTATTTTGAATAGTTCCACAATTCCACCAATCTACTAGTTAAAGTCATCGATTGTGCTAAGGTTTCATTGCTAGGAAACTCTGCATTCCAAAATCTAAGCATACATTCCAACCAAAGACTAGTTGACAGCCTCCCCTCCCCCCTCTCTCTCTAAACATTTATAACCTAGTCTCCATCAATCAATGCAAATTCACTTGAATGATAATTCAAATAAATTTTATACTTAGCTTTATTACTTATGGACTTGGAACTAAAATTTTCTTTGTTCATAAACTCTTAATAAGAACTCAATCCATTGTTATTGATAGAGTTTTTAATACATCATTGCAAGAAATTTAGAGCTAGCGACCAAGCATCGACTTAGATACACCTAAGGCAGCGGGTTTAACATGATAACATATTTGAACTAAAACTAACAAAAGTAAAAAAAAAAGGGTAATATGATGACCAAAAATGAATGTGACAAAGCATCTTGAAGTCTTAGGTAATGCTCAAACCCTTTACTTTTTTTATTATTTTAGTTTCTGAAGGGTGGATCAAGGGGTACGTTGCTACTCTTTCTTTGTATGGTGTAAACTATGAAGGTATGTACGTCTTAACCCTTTTTTTTTTATCCCGTTAGTAAATTATTCTTCCCTGCTAGTGAAGAAAATAGCTACTAAAAATGATAATAGTAATATGATCAGATCTTGGCATGTTAGTGTTTGTAGAAGAACTGCCTCATTCCAACATCAAAGTACCAGGAAAAGTTATTTACCCAAATTAGTTTGAACTGAGATGGATGGATCATGTCTTTGAGTACCTACCCATGGCAACCTATCTAAAAACAATGTTAAAGCTTAAAAGACTATACAACAGTTGGCTCAATATGCATTGATAAATATAAGATATGGAAAAGGTCATTCACATTGTCATACTTGAAGTACCTAAGTTAGAAGGAGATTGCATCATCAAGTGGATATATGAAGGTCTCTATGGCAATCGTTTAGGGGGGAGGGGGGCAAGGCCCTTGCCCATAAGGCTCTAAGGCATGATTGTTTATAGCATACAATGAAAGAGGATGTAGTTCAATTCATTCAAAAATGCAACCGATGCTAAAGACATGCCAATGTACCACATTAGCCTACAACCTTTTTCACTTCTATCAATAATTCATGGCCTTTTACACAGTTGGGAATGGACATACTATGATTGTTCCCCTAACAATGGGTTAAAGAAAATCTTGATAGTGGCCATTAATTATTTCATGAAGTGGGTCAAAGTTGAGCCTTTAATGCATGTCATTACCAAAAATATTAGAATTTCTTATAAAAGAGCATTATTTGTCACTTTGTCCTACCTCATATATTGATCACAAATAATAACTACCAATTCAATGACTCAAAATTCATGGACTTCTATTATAGCTTTGGAATTGAGAAACGATTCACATTAGATGGCTACCCACAAATGAACAATTAAATTGTGGTGACCAACATAACCATACTACATATCTTGAAGACTATATTGAATCGAACCAAAGGCTTATCTATTGGAGAAACACCCTTTGACCTCACATTTGGCACCGAGGTTGTCATACTAACAAAGATCGACTAATCGACCCTGATGACTAACTGTGGCGACCAACATAACCATACTAAAGCCTGACGATCGCTAGGAGGACCTACATTGAAGATGTGTTAGTCATTCGATCATCACGGAATAAAAGTAAAAATATAAGGCATAATCATTCTTACCTCCTCAACATCATTCTCCAAAACCATGTTTATCAAGAAATTGGTTGCCTTGATAGTGAGGGACTTTCTATCACATGAAGGACATAACCATTTGGCCAACTCCCAAGTGATGCTCTTGTTCTTGATGTTGTCCACTTCTCTCACCGACCCTTAGAGGTGGTACTACAACCGTTTGGAGAGAGGTAGGCTACTTTATCGTGACTTGGGTTGGAGAGGCCAGGCCCTCAATCGATATTGAGGAAGGAGTAACGAGTATGCTGTGTCAGGGACTCAGGGGGTGTGTTGTGGTGTGGTCACAAACAATCCCTTCCTTCGGTAAGCAAATCTTAGTTCCTTGATCCTCTCCTAGGGCCTAGGGCCGGCCCTCTTACATGGGATGACCTTCTTCTCCTGTGACTCAACTTTGGCCTTGGTGGCCTTCTTCCCAGCCTCAACTCCAATTGCCTTTCCCTTTTGTCACTTTGTTCTTCGTGGATCTACCAAGGCTAGCTAGATTGAGCCCAACCTTCACCAAGGCTCCCCAACTATATCCTCAATGCCATTTTCGGTAACATTATAACCATTTCTCTCTCTCTCTCTTCTCTCATCTCATCTAATCTCCAATCACCACTGCCTTGTATCTTTAAAGCTTGATCATTGGGATCATGTAATCTAGTTCTACAACTTGTCTCATAAAATTGTCTTGGCCAACCCCAAACATTTTAAGTAAAAGCAACAATGATACCAAACACACACACACAATGAAGCAACAATGGTACTAAATACACACACAATGGTTGGGCATAGGCCTGTTGGGCTTTATACCTATTATAAGGCTTTGATAAGGATTTTATCTTAAGCTTGCCTAGCCCGTTACCAATCCCGGGCCTGAAATATAAGCTATGGTTGGGTCCAGGTTTTGGGCTAATGTAATATATTTAATATATATATATATATTAAATTTATATGGACTTTTATATTATAATTTTACAATATGTTATATAAAATATAAATATATGTTATAATTTATATAATACAATGAATTATATCGTATAATTGTATAATACATTATTTATCAATATATTCTGGGCTGGGAGCATGAACCGATGGACGGTAGGATTGTTCATGGATCAGGTTGGGTCGGTTTACTGGCATTTTTCCAACTGACCTGACCTGGTTGGTTTACCTAGAAATGAAACCGAAACTGATCCAGTACTAAGTAAAACCGACCTGGTCGGTTTTGTGAATGATTATCTCGGTGTGAATGGTAAATGATTCAAGTCTAAGAAAGCAAAGGCTGGATGCCTGAAAATTATAAATAATTTGATGGATTAAAACTGATATTTTATATATAAGAAATTTTATATATAATATGTATATTTCTGAAATAAAGCTGAAATATATATATTTCCACAAATATATATCTAAAATATATATTAAAACTGAAATATATATATATAGTAAAACTGAAATATATCAGATATATATATAATACTGAAATATATTATATATATAATATATATCTAAGTCGGTTTGAGTCTTGCTACGAACAGCCCTAATGGACGGGGCAGGGCTGGAAATGATCACCCCTAAATCATTTAAGCAATTAAGCTACTTCAGCCTATATTAAACGGTCCCTCATCCACTATTCGGCTCTCCCGAAAGGCGAAAACCGATAGTAAAGAACTGCACAAAGGGAAGAGAGAAAAACAAAGAGAATACATATATAGAGAGATTTAGAGGGGGAGAGAGAGAGAGAGGGGGAAGAGAGAGGGGGAAGAGAGGGTTTTCGTGTGGAAGGGGAGCTTAGATGAGATATCTTCTCGTAACAGCGAAGTATTCTGCAGAACTGAACGAGCGGCGAGGCGAGACACCCAGTGTGTTCCTCTCGATCTGAATTGCGAGAGTCGCGAAGTTTCAGGGGAGACAGCGAGGGAGAGAGTATGAGCAGCGGAGCGAGTACTAACACTAATGGGAAGGGCAATAATGGGGTTCCATCGATCCCGGCAGCGTCGAGGAAGATGGTTCAGAGCTTAAAGGAGATTGTAAACTACCCTGAACATGAGATCTACGCTATGCTCAAAGAATGTAACATGGACCCTAACGATACCGTTCACAGGCTGCTCTCCCAAGGTTTATCGCAAAACCTTTCTGTTGCGCCTTTTACTTTTTCATTCCTTGTTTCTTGTTTTTATTTCTGCGATTTTCGTGAAAAATTGTTCTTTAGTTAGTCTCTTTTGTTTCTTCATAACTATCGTTTATGGTTAAGTGACAAGCAAGGTTGGGATCGTTTTTTTTTTTGTTATTTATCTTGTTTCGTGTTCTATTGGGTAGTGCTTGGCCGTAGTTTTGATTTCCTTTCCTTTTTTTTTTTGTGCGGAAGCGAAAGAACCTCTCTCGACCGTGGTTGCAAGGTGGGATTTTTTCTTTTGATCTCCATTAGTGAACCATACTCGAGTTTAGCTCGACCAAGATCAGCTTGATGGCAAATTTATTGATTTTATTCGTTTTTATTAGTGATGCCCTTTTTCAAAGTGGAAGACTATATCTTCGCCTTGGGATTGAGCTTTGACCTACACGGAGATCTTTTTGTGTATTTATTCATATGTACGTGGTTTCTTGTTAAACGTCTTTGGTTGTTGTGACTTTAACTGAAGGATTAATTCTAATTGCTCATGTTGATATGCTATTATATCATGGTTCTCTTCCCTGTTTTGTTTACGGGAAGTGAGAAAAATGTTTTTGCCATTGCCACAATATCTAACACTCTTGGGGAAGATATCAATTCTGCTTTTGTATGCCCATCTTGTTAATATCATTCTATATATTCTTTTTTCATGTCAACATTTGTCAAAAACTTTTTTTATTTTTTTTTTTAATATGGTGAGCAAACCAGGCTTTGACATTTTGTATGTAACCTTTAATTTATGTGGCAATCTATAGAACTGCATGTTTTTGAAAATTTCTTGGTATGTGTTCTGTTAGCCTTTTCTCTTTTTCTTCTCCCTGCCATAGTCTTGATTATCCACAAGAAGGGCGATAAATCAGCTAAATATTATGAGGATTTTAAGGATTCTCTGCTGGTTTTATTTTACTTTTTGGTAATATAACCAGTGTTTTGACAGGCACCCTTAGCCTCAGTGGTGAGACTTTAGTGTGTTGCCTGAACCTAGGTTCACCTCTCGTAACTTGTTGCTTTGTTTTTTATGAATTTAACCCTGAAATTGATGTTGAATATGAAGTTTACAAGGCTACAACCTATGTGTTGATGATGTGACATTCTACTCTATTGAACTAACAAGGCTTTTTAAAGTATTTTATTTGTTGTAGAATTTGGATTTGCATATATTAAGTTTTTCTTTTGTTTTCTTTTCCAAAAGTGGTACCTCAGCTTGTTCAGGCATAGCTTTGCCTTGTGCCTTGTGTATTACTGTATCAGCTCTAGGTACCCCTTGCACTTTGCTTGCACTTCTTGCTTTCGGAACACAGTATACAATGTTTTCTAGTTTGATTCTTTTCTTTTCTTTTCAAAAGTGGCACCTAAGCTTGTTCAGGCATGGAATTTGCCTTGCCCATCAGCTCTAGGTACCCCTTGCACTAAGCTTGTTCAGGCATGGAATTTGCCTTGTTTGATGGTGTACCATGCTGTTTGTAATTAACTGAAGATCTTTACACACTTGGCTTACTTTTAATGTTTGACTTTTAGTCTTTTACCTAACAAATTTTAATTAACATTCATTGGCTATAAGAAAAATAAGGAATTATTGAGTAAACTTCATTAACTTATTTTATCTATCAATTAATTCATTTGAGGACATTGTTGAAAATGGGTCTTCATATTTTAGTTATAATAGAGAAGCTGACATCAGCATGAATGCAATGATCGTCTTAGTAACTACTGTGATAGAATCATATGACTAGGAGGGGAATATCATGATATTACATTCTTATATGTTGTTTGGTTCGTTAGTAGGTTTATGGTTGCTTATCAAAAAGTAACCTATCACATGTCAGTCATAATGCAAAAGTAAGTTTCTTTACTTATAAAGACATTTTATATATGGGAAACTAAACATGCCTTTTCACTTTTCTACTGATGGTCAGTTGATATAGTAGATAAGTTACTTACCTATAGCAAACCAAATGCCTGCTTATGGTTTATTAAGATAGGATTTTCCAAGACAAAAACCCTTCTTTCCCGAGCCTCCACCTATTCTAAAGAGCTAAATTTATCGTGTAGTAACAACCTTCCAAAAGGCTCCATCCATGCAAAATGCCCCATCAATATTCTGAATAACACATATTATCCGACTTGCAACTATAATCATTATTGACTCCACTCAGGAAGTTGGTGGCCCATCAAGCATCTGAAGGGGTGAGCCCTACAATCTCCATGAACATTTGTATTGGTTAAGAAGATTGATTTACATTCTTTTCTAACATTTTACATGGTCTACACACATCATCATTAGCTTTCCATGATTTGTTAAGTGGTCCACTGCAAAGTTCTTCAAGATTGCACTTTGAAGGAAGGAATGGGCTCATTCCACAGCCCATGGAACCCTGGTGGAGAAACAAGAACTCCTGAAGGGCCAAAAAGTGAAGAAAGACCAACAGAGAAACATCCACCACTCTCACAGTCTCACTTTGAAGCTCTATCATCCCCAATTCACTGTCTCTTGCTTATTTTTCTCCCAGTTCTCTACCATTAAAATGCCTTACAGTGTTTTAAAGGTGTACATAGGCTCACAATCAACCTTGCGCTTGTTGTTGAACATGTAATTTAACCATTTTGAAGGTTGTATGATGGTAGGTTTCTTACAACTTTCAGATCTTGTGGTGGGTTTTCTAAGGTGAAGAGAAGAATTCTTGTTGTTGGAATAGACAGCAAAGAGATCACTTGGAAGAAAACAGAAGTGAGAGAGAGAACTTGCCACAACCAGAATTCACCGGAAAAAAACTTTCATTCATCAAATCAAGTTTTTCTAAATTTCAATTACAATGACTATTTATGGAATCAACATATGGGCCTTTATATATTTTTTTTACAAAATTGGTCAGAAGTTGTCTAATTTCTTTAGAATTAAACCCACATATAACCCATAAGGGCACTTAAATATAGATTATAACTTATACATCAACTATAATTACCCATTAGTAATCCTACTAAAAATAAACAAACAAAATCCAATTCTAAGAGACAACAAGAAAATAGAAAGAGTGAAATCCTATCAAAGACCAACACCCTATCATTACTTCCTATTCCAGTGAAATTTAGAATTCCATGGTTTAAAATCTCCTCTCTTCCATGAGGAGATTTTTGAAGATTGAAGCAAAGAACCTATTGTTTGAAGAGTTAAGATGCAATGGGAAGATGACCTTGAAGATTAGGGAGCTAACAATGATGATGTTGTTGTTAGTAGGTGCTGAAATACTGAAATGGCATGAGAACTTTCTGGAAGAGGTAAGGTTTTCCAGTGGGAAAATGGTTTAAAAAGCGTGATGATGGAAGAAGGAAAAATGTATGTTGCTGAAACAAGGAAAAATCTAAAAGGAAGATTCATAGCTCTCTTTCAGTTCTTTCATGTTGAAAGGAAACAGCTGGACTGCTGGGCCAAGGTCGGGGGGGGGGCAGTTTCTCATGTCTTGCAGGGTTTCTTAACACACTTGGCTGAAGAAACAAAAAAGCCAAAAGAAGGTGAAAAGGGGATTGAAATTACGTCTAGAGGAGATGGTCTTGCACCAAATTTCTTGATTGCAGCGAACATGAATAGTACCTACAAACTGGCTTTTAATGCTGGGAAGGAGGATTGCATTAGCAAGCTGGTGGTTGAAGCGGGGGAGGATGTAAGTGATTGGAGGAAGGTAGCCTGACGTTATGTTAAAAGGGCTTGAATTTGAAGGGTACTGTGATAATCACTCCATTTGAGAAATGGAAGTCTTTGCTGGATTTAGTGGAAGACAACGTGGAAGTTGAGTGATGAATCTTCATTTTAAGATGGGGGCTTTTATGATTTCCAGGTGGTGTCCTTTATCTGACTCAAAACATTTAGATTTAGAAGATGGCATAGTGGTTAGAGTTATAGGTCTATCATTCACCTCTGGAAGCAAGATTACTTTCAGTCAATTGCCTCAGTTTGTAATGGTTGTTTAGTTGGTGTTTTTAGGGTGGATCTTCACTCTGCCACTCTATTGTTGAATGTGGTAAAGCCAGCTGATATTCCAAGAAAAGTTGAGATTCTAGTAGATGACATCTCTTGTCGTGCTTGGCTAGCAACGTCTATTGAAGCTGGTCTGTGGAGGGAAGTGCGCACTGCGCAGGGAGGAAGATGAAAGGTTGGAGGATGAGATGCTACGTGGCAGGTTAAAAGTGATCAGTTCAAATGCTGTTGGCCACTTGGCCCAAAATTAACCAATGAGAACCTGGGACAAGCAAAAGGGCAGAGGCAGGGAGAAGAAAGTGTTATTTGAAAGAGGAGTTGGGGCGGCGTGAGGCAGGCCCCTTGACGAGGTGGTGAGCAATAGCATTGACGTGTCTTCAATCGAGGCCTTGTTAGGGTCGAGAGGCAGGAGGATGAAAAACCAAGAGAGAAAGGATGTTGAAGGCTTGAAGCGAATTTATGAGAGAATTGGCCCCTTGACGAGGTGGTGACCAATAGTGTTGGTGTGTCTTCAATCAAGGCCTTGTTAGGGTCGAGAGGCAGGAGGATGAAAAACCAAGAGAGAAGGGATGTCTCAGAGGATGTTGAAGGCTTGAAGCGAATTTATGAGAGAATTGGCCCCTTGACGAGGTGGTGACCAATAGTGTTGGTGTGTCTTCAATCGAGGCCTTGTTAGGGTCGAGAGGTAGGAGGATGAAAAACCAAGAGAGAGGGGATGTCTCAGAGGATGTTCAAGGCTTGAGGCGAATTTATGAGAGAATTGGCTGACTTCTGATGAAGAATCTCGTGACCTCTTAAATGGTCACATGAAAGGAAATTTGGGTATTTTGAAGGTTGTTAGGTTGCCCTTGGTTGGATTGGGTGGGCCTTCTGTTTGGAAAGATGGGCTGAATAAGGTTAAGACTGTTGAAATAAAGTCAGGTGACTCTTTAAAGAATCATGTGGGGGGTGGGGGGATGGTCTGGATGCTTCAATTAACATAGCCTTGAGTGTGTCATCTTCTTCCCTGAATCAGTTGCAAGGGGGAAAACACAGATGGCAAGGTTTGAGAAATTTGTTTTTTGAAGAATTGGTTAGGGATCAAGTATTCGAGTGGATGGGAAGGGATGTTAGTCAAGAAGCACTACAGTAGCAGTATTTCTGAGGAAAAACAGAAAAGACTAAAGAGATTGGTAATTGGGAGTGGGTGGTGATGAAGTTTGTTCAAGAAAGTAACCTGGCTCTTCAGAGCTGAGGTTGGATAAGCTCTTTGAGGTTCCCAGATGTTTGCGAGGTAGAAAAGAGGTTGGGGATAAATCTCTAAGCCTGGGAGAAGATTTTGTATTGACTGAATTAAATCCAAGAGAGGAATGAGTTTCATAAGAAAGATATATCACACGATCAGAAGGTAGGGGGACATCTCAGTTGCAGTAGCTGAAGAAAGGAGGAAGGAGAGTGAAAACTTGGAGGAGGTGGGGCCTGGGGAGTTAATGTTTTCATAAGTAATAATTGGAAAACTGGGGAAAGATTTGGGTAGGTTGAGATCGGAGGTAGAAAATGAGTGCTGGGTGAGAGTAGATATTTCCAAAATTAAAGATCCAATTGTTTCAAAAAAATTGAAGGAGTCTAACAATACAGTTGGTTCATATTACTATGGTTTTTTCCAGGTTGAAAGAAGGCCTCACTGGAGCAGGTCTGAGTATAGAAGAAAAAAATTGAAAGACAAGATTTGTGGGGATAGAGTGGAGATTGGAAAGGCAACCACAAGTCAGACCCAAGATTGTTCGAAGTTGAGCTATATTCCTGAAATTGATAAAGAAGTTGGTGAGGTAGGAGAGGGGACCTCGGTGGGGGAGGAGGTTGATCTAGAAGAAAAAGTCTAAGGAAGGAAAGAGGAAGGTGAGGAGGTGGTTGTAGATCGAGTTAGAAAGATAGAGAGAAAGGTAGATTTAGAAAAGATGGTGGAAACTGAAGTTCAAGTAAGCAAGTTGTTGGGGATTTTGTTTTTAGGATGGAAGGGTTTTGCAAAAAAAGCGTTTTGGGAATCAGAGGGGAAGTCTTCTGATGAATGAGGAAATATCTTTTGTGGAACCTCGATGAGCAAGGGCTGATGCAGGGTTGTGTTTGGTTTACGTTGGGAGCAAACATTGAGTTCTTTTAGGTGAGCAGGCAAAAACCTTTTGATTTGTTGGGGTTAAGGAAGAGGAAATGTTTTTTGTATTGCAAAGGGTTTTGGAGGGGTTTGATTTTCTTGGGTTATTATTTTTGCCTTTTGTTGTGGGTAATATCTTGTCACTTTCTTTGTATCTCCTTTCTTTTCAATAGAATTTTCTTTTTATTTATTTAAAAAAAAAAGAAAAAACTACCGTAGCTTTTTCAAAGCATATCTGAGCTACAAGATGTTGGTTTTGTTGGATGGATAACTTAATGACCTATCTAATGACACCAAAATCATGTAAAACAGATAAAATTTTAGCCCTTGAAAAATAGGGTGAAAGAAAAGTTGCGTAATTGCATCTTTAACTTTCAAAATTCTAAAAACTCTCTAATAGAACTTTTCATGCTATTATTGCTAATTTGACCCTCTAAAACATTTCATCCCATTCCTAAGCCACTGACAAACTAGAAGATAAATTAAAAAAAAAAAAAACTAAAAGAAGACCAAAATCTAAATCATCCAAAAATTATGAAATTGTTTTTGGTTCAACAATGCAAATAAACATTGATTTCTTCTTTCACAATGCATCATCATACCTATGATGTTTGTAGTTAAAACAATTTAGCTTATTAGGACTTGAATGTACAAGGACTCAGACTTCATGTTAATAACATGTTTTTTGAAGTATTTATGTTTTTTCAGAATCTAAATTTGAATATTCTTGTATCTTAAGTTTTTGTTTTGTTGCCCTTCAAAAGTGGTGCCTCACTTATCGTATATGCCTTGCCTTGTACCTCAATTTCTAGAAACTCTCTATGCTTTAGTTGCCCTACTTTAGAGCACTTTATAGTTTCATCTAATTTTAGCTACTGTGATAACTAAATGCCAGCAATTTATTAGCGAACAACAAATTTTATGTTCTAGAAGACTTCAACTCTAATTTCAATTTCATCTACCTTTTCTCTATATATTTTTGCCACTTTGAACTGGAATTTCACACTAATACATGAGATTTTCTGGGTTCACAGTTGTGGAGAGAGATGCATGAAATTTCAACATTGTCAATGCTTCTGAAACTTGTTCTAATTTGCTTTTCTTTTTTCCACTGTTTAGATCCTTTTCATGAGGTGAAGAGCAAACGAGAAAAGAAAAAAGAGGTGCGTCTGTGTTTGGGTCATTCATATAATTTTATACATGACTATCTTCTTTTTTTTCAATTGTGATTGTTACATTGTCAGGTGATAACTATTAGGTGGAATTTGGAAGTCTGATACGTCTGGAGTCTAATTAGACCTTATTGGGATAAGAGCTTAATTTTTTTTCCTGAAATTCTGGATGGTCACTATCCTAAAGTCAGATTAGACTATCTTTTTAGTTTTGTTGATTGGGGTGGATATTGTAGTCTATTCTCTTTGAACATGCATATTAAGGGTAATTTTATCATTAAAAAAATTTTAAAAGTACTAGTGTAACGGCACACACTATGCATGTGAGCAAGAACGAGAAAAGTAAAGATAAAAGGGTAAAAATATAAGTTAACCTCTATGATATGACCTGCACTAAATCCAAGGCAAGTATCTGCTTTATATAGTAAAAGGGAATAGTTTTGTGCATAATTAAAAAGTTATAAGAAGAAATGACAGGTTTTGGGTGGTGGGATGGTTGATGGAGCTTGATTCTGTAATTTGGTTCTTTAGAGATGAGATCAAGAGATTTAAATGACTTACTAGGAATATGAATGTGAGGATATAGTGGGTGAGAAGATCGGCTAATGGAATGACTGATGCTTTAGCTAAGCAAGGGGTGAATAAAAATGGTTTGTATTGGGCTCAAGTGTAATACGTAATTTTCTTGGGAGAGGTAGCATCTTGTGCCTCTCCAAGTGATGCTTGTACTGCCTCTAATGCTTTCAGTCATTGATTAAATAAAACTTGATTTTACTTATCAGAAAAAAATGAGGGATTTTGGGAGTTTATAAGAAATGATTTGATGGAGCCCAGTTTTGTGGAGTTTAATAGGATTGATGATGAGTTGAAGTTATGGTTGGAGAGAGAACTTGAGGAAGAGGAGGTGTAGGGGGTTGTCAAAACAATGAGTGGGAAGAAGGCATCAGGTCTGAATGGGTTCAATTTGTCATTTTTTAAATCTTGTTGGAGCATTATCAAAGGGGACTTTATGGAGCTGTTTAAGGGGTTATGGGAAGCCAAAATGATTGAATAGAGTGCAAATGCTACCTTTATTTCTCTAATTCCCAGGGTGGAAGGGGCACGTAGGGTGAAATATTTTAGATCAATTAGTTTAACCTCTAGTCCATATAACATTATTGCAAAGGTTTTATCGGCAAGGTTAAAGATGGTATTGCATTTAATTGTGGGCCCTACTTAAATATGAAGGCAAGTTTTAGATGGGGTATTGATTGTAAGTAAATGTTTGGATGCAAGAATTAGAGGTAGTGTGGTGGGTGTAATTTGCAAAACTGATATTGAAAATGCGCTTATCATGTGGAATGGAGGTTTTTGGAGGAGGTTCTTTCAAGGATGGGTTATGGGGCAAGTGGAGAAACTGATTTTTTTTTGGTCAATAAACTGGATGTTTGCTTGCACCTGTTCAGTTTCATTTTCTTTTTTTATTGAAAATGTAGTTTCAACCGTTTTTTCAGGCATCAAAGGGATTGAGGCAAGGTTACCTCTTATATCCCCATGTTATTTGTGTTGGTTGTAAAAGTTTTAAGCAGATTATTAAACACAGCGGACGCGGGAGTAATTGAAGGTTTCAAGATTAGTAGGAAGGATTTAGCTATTACCCATGTAGATTTTCAGTAATAGAAGGTTTCAAGATTGGTAGGAAGGATTTAGTTATTACCCATGTAGATTTTTAGTGTGGAAAGTGTTGAATTTGAGAGCAATACTTAAATGTTTTGAAATGATCACAGGTCTGAAATTAATTTAAGAAAGAGTGTGATGATTGGAGTGGGTGTTTTGGTTTTTTTTTTTGAGAGAGTGGAGATCAGGTTTTGTTGGTTGAAAATTTCTTTTGGGTGATTCCTTATTACTTTTCTTGTGCTTTCTTTTTCGTTTTAATAAATTTTAAGTTTATTACCCCAAAGAAATATTTCTCACACATTTTTTTATTACCCCAAAATATTTCTAACACATTGCTTGAAGATTGCGTTGTGGCATTGGGATGTCTTATGGGTGAGTTTCCAATCAGGTATTTGAGGTTACCAATTGATGCAAAAGCTTCGTCACCTTCCTCATGACAACCAGTATTGGACATGGTTGATCAAAGGATGGCAAGTTGAAAGGGAAATATTTATCACTTTACTCTTATGAAAAGTGTTTCATCCAAATTACCTATATATTATTTATTTTTGCTCAAAATTCTGGCATTGGTGGCTGAATCAATAAAGAAGATGCAAAGAAATTTCTATGGAACATTAAGGTGGAAGAAAGAAAATATCATTTGGTTATGTGGAGTTGGGTGTGTAGGGCAAAGGAGGATGGGGGTTTGGGGATTTATAGGGTAAGTTTGGTCAATAAAGCTTTAATAGGTAAGTGGTTGTGGAAATTTGGGGAGAAAGAGTCTTTGTGGAAGAGGGTAGTTGCTTGCAAGTATGAGGTGATTAATTTCGGTTCATATTCAAGAGAGGTGACAACCTCATATGGTTTGAGTGTGTGGAAAGGAATCGTGATGTTTCATTTAGTATTCTTAACTTTCACTTCATTTCAGGTTGGGGATGGTACAAGTATTAGATTTTGGGAGGATGACCGGGCAGGTGTTGGTAGACTTTGTTAGATCTGCCCACTGTATGGATTGGGTGAGAAAATATTTCAATTTCAAAATGTTATGAAGTGAGGCAAGGGTCAGTGGTGTGCTGTCCCATCTTTAGAAGACCTCTGCTAGAAAGGGAGTTGGAGGAATGTGTTTCGTTGCTGGCTAAGCTTTTAAACACTGGAGATTCATGTAGACAGCCAAACAGGTAAGATTGAAAATGGTGAAAGGAATGTAAGAATGGTAGGATTTTGGTGAAGCCTTTTTACAAAGCTTGGGCAAAAAAAAAAAAAAAAAATCAGGTTGAGAGGAATTAAGGGTGTTTGGGGTAATCAATGACTCCCAAGAGTGAAACTTTTGCTTGGCTTGTGGCTATGAGTAGTATTTTCACTGAAGATCATCTAAGAAGTAAATGATTGCTGTTCACTGACAGGTAATTATTGTGTGAAGCTGATTGGTGAATGTACTGCTTTCTTACAACTATTTAAAATGGATCTATGGTCTCCTCTGCCACCTAATGATATTTATGCTCTTTGGCCTATGCTGCATGGGAATAAAAAGGCAAAAATAATCTGGAAAGAAAGAAACAGAAGAATATTTGAAGCAAAATGAAGAAGCAAGTAAAAGCTATGTTTGGAAATTGGAAATAAAATGCTGGAATGGATTTTTCTCCTTCCAAAATTTGTAAAAGGTCTTTGGGGTCGGACTTTCGGTCTACTTTAGAGTTGGAAAATTGGGGTGATGGTTGTAAATGTGAATGTGGTTTTTTTCTCTTTCTCTTGGATGGTTTCTCATCACCTTGCTGTTTGCATTTCTCCTTCTGTATTTCCTTTTATATTTTAATGAATTTCCTTTTTATTTATTAAAAACAATTAAAATAAGTGATGATTTGATCACTTATTAATTAAAGTTTTTTTGATAGAGGTAGTAGGGAGATTCTTTAATTATAATGGCAAACAACCCAAAAGCTATACAGAGACACTGTGGATGCACTTCTGACTTCCAAATTTCAGATATAAGTGGACCCATTAGAGGCCTAACTGGATGCATTGAAAGGGGGATAATGCTTATATTCTCAGTTTTGGGAATAAGTGGCAATATTTCGGACTTCCAAATTCCACCTTTCTGTTTGCTATTTGTGTTCAGGATGTAACTCCTTTTTGTTAAGATTCTTCTTCCTACATTATAAATCTTATTATTATTGTTATTACTTTTGCTACTTTATGCTTACTAGTCAATGGTTTGTGAAGTTGAAGATACAATCAAACATGTTCTCTTTTATATCACTAGTGAGTAGTAAGGAATTTGCATGGTGTTAGACTATTTTTATTATCGGGATAGGAGTAGACTTTGAGTACATCTAAACCCAAGTTTCTTAAATTGCTTTCTGTAAATGCTTATTTTTCATTTTCCTTTTATTTTCAGATCAAGGTGACAGCTGAACCTAGATCTCGAGGGGTCAGTAGTACTTCAAATCGAGGAAGGGGAGGTACTGACCGTAATGTGGGACGTGGTGGCCTCACTAGCGGTACGTTTTTATCATAAAATCCTTGGACAAATATCCATTATATGCTTAGATAAAACTAGTGAACAGTCTTTGCAGTAAATATTCATTTTTGGATGAATAGTAGTAGATACTCATATTACCAGTCCTTGGTTTGTTCCTTCTTTTAGAGACTGGAGGTTTGCGTGGTAAACCTGCATACAAGAAAGAAAATGGAGCAAATGCTTTTCCAAGTTCTTCATCTTCTGCATCCGGTATGGTGGAAACTACTATCAATAGACGGCCTACATCTAGCAGGTTTGCTCATCACATTTTTGAGCAATATGTCAGAACTATTTAATCAAGTTTCTTTATGTGCTTCAATGCCTTTGGATTTTTTTAGCAAATTTTCAAGGTATTAACTTTTATTGGTGACATGTTATCTGTTACAAGTTGAAGGGGCTAGAAGAGTTGGGGGCAGACTAAAAAGGACTTTGGGTGGAAGTAGTAAGGAATGATTTAAGCACCCATAGTTCGATGATGGATATGGCACTGAACAGAACATAATGGTGAAACAGAATTCATGTAGCCAACCCCATATAGTTGGGAGAAGGCTTAGGTGATGATGACGACTGCTATTGGTAACATATTGTATAATATAGGGATGTTCATAAAATGGAACAAATTGACCAAAGTGACCAAACAGGACCGACTCGACCCTAAGTGGTTGGCTTTAAGACAAATCGGTTGATTTCAATTTTTTTGATGAATAATAGTAAAATTTGTTAATTCAAAAGCTGATTTAGGGTTGTGAATTCATACAATATCCCGGGAGAGGCGCGAGCTGCAGCCCCTCCTTGTATCTTACAAGTAAACTAGGAAAGAAATACAGGAATCACAGCTGAGCCCAAAACAATTCTTCCCTATTTATCCCTTGCTTGGCTAACACATCAGTTGATTTCAATTTGATACATAATAAAAACCAATGAACCAGTTCGGTTGTGGGTCATATCCCTGTAAACCGAGTTGAAACTGACCCAAACTGAGAACCTATATTTCAGTTAAAATATGATATGGGATACGCGGTAACCCAGAAACCATTTACTTTTATCATTCATTACCTTAACCTTTTCTTTTATCATTAAAAACTGTCAATCTCTCTCAGTCCTGTCCAAATGTCAGTCCTAACAACTTATGTCCCCTTCTCTCCCACACTGACCGATAGTACAACTGACCAATCGGTCTGACCGAAGTCTCAATCAATTATTTAATTTTATTTATGGAGTGATTCCATTGTCACTTCGGTATTTTGCTCAGTGAACTGTGTTGAAACTGACTGAAATGCAAAATGGTTCATTGACCCAATAACCGGCCTGGCAATGTTGGTTCAGTTGGCACAAATAGGTCAAACCGAATTGAACTGACCTGTGTACAGCCCTGGTATAATATAAGGGTAAAGATATATAAAGGGCATATATTGGTATTTACTTCTATCTCATTCCTTCTATATATATTAATAAATTCTTTCGGTTACCCATTCTGCCATGGGTTCATTGACTATTAGAAAAAGTAAACCAAACTTGAATAGAAGCTGTTATTTGTGTCAAAGATCTAAGTAGTTTGGATGGTCAATATTTTAAACCTTGGGTGGTACATATCCTCTGTGTCATGGTGAAAGGAGAGAATTATTTTGGTAATGTCTTTGCCTTTTGGTTTTGATCTTCTGTTAATTGATCTTTCAAGTTTGGATGAGGTCATGGGGTTCCTGTTTCTAGGGCTGCCCTTTGATAGTCTGCAGGTTTGGTTGATGGGAAGTTCTATAGTGCAAGTCAAGGTAGCATGACATTGCCTTCCCCTTACCCCTTGATGGCCCTAAAGAGATAATATGGCGAGTGTTATAAAAGGAGTGTCAAATAGGTATGTGGACTCAATTAAGGACATGTCTGAAGGGGCGACAACCCATGTTATAACACCCATGGCAGAGATGTCAATGTTTCCAATTACAATGAGACTTTGCCAAGGCGCAACACTTAGCCCTTATTTGCACTGGCCATGGATGGATCGACTAACCATATACAGGAGGAGGTTCCATTGGCACATTTTGTTTGCTGAGGCAGCATTTGTCTATATAGTCTGGCCCTTTATGCATGGGAGACTCAATTACAAGTCTACAACAGAAGTGAATGCCATTTTTAGGGTCTGAGGTAAATGCTGTAAGAGAGATGCATAATCTAGCAGCTGAAGTAAATGCTAATTTCTTTGGACTCCAAGGGCTGCAAACGCTATGGCTGATGATCTAGCTAGCTTGGGTTAAATAGATCAGAAATGTTTTGGGGATTGGTTATGCAATGTATTGCAATATTATTGACTAGCCGAGGCTAGCTTGTTTTTGTATCCTGTAATTGAAGGGGCTAGAAGAGCTAGGAGAAGACGAAAATGGACATGGGTTTTCAAGTAGTGAGAAATGATTGCAGTTTGACAGCATTGAATGGAATAGATTGGCGGGGGCAGGATTCATGTAGCTGAGCCCCTATATTGAATCTACCAATTGTACTCCCTAATTATATTGAAGGAAAAAAGAAGAAAAGATTAAAAGACAAAACTAGCCTTAATTACCCCTAATCAAAAGAACTACTGACCCAATTGATATCAAACTTAAACCACAAATACCTCTTTATATATGTGATTATGTACTTAATTATTTTGTTCAAGGTATATTTTTGAAAGTGCTAGAACATCATTCTGATTACTTTGTCATTCTTGCTCATATGATTTATTACCATGTGACTTGGTATATTCTTTGATTTTGCAGTTGGTTGAAATGTTGAATTAACTGGTACTAAATGTTCTTTATTAATATCTTTTGTAGCGATTTGGTTGCTGCTGAAAGTAAAACACAGACAACAAGCACAGGTGATGGTATCTCATTGGCATCACAACCTTCTCCGGGATACCAGCCTGCCTGGTTGGGGGTCCCAGGCCAAGTTTCAATGGCTGATATTGTGAAAATGGGTCGGCCGCAGAACAAAGTTTCCACTAGTACACCGGTTGTGACAAAAGAGACTTCTTATGCACAATATAATGCGGTTTTACCAAATGTGTCCCAACATACTGTGAAGCATCCCCCGTTTTCTGGAAATCTTTCAGAGGAACCACACCATGACTTGCATTCATCACAAGGTGCTGCTTCCACGTTTTCAGAGGTAGTCCAAAAACCAGATGCTGCTGGAAGCCATCATGTTTCTCATGACGAATGGTCGTTGGGTGATAAGTCGGTGGCTACTAGTGGATCCTCTGTCTTAGAACCAACTGTTGACTCTGAGGCATATGGTGATCAATCTGATGCATGTGTTGATAGAACTAGTCTGCATCTGAATTCCAGATCAGATGATGTCCAAGTGCCAGGTGAAGACACTACTGTTGAAAATATTAGCACTGAACAAATTGAGTCTATTTCTAGTAGGAACATTCAGGAAGATAATTCTGGTGGTACATCCCATTTTGACAACACCTCTTTCCAGAATATGGGTTCCTATCAGCCTCACAGGCATGCTTTTGAGCATGAGGAAGGTAAGCTATGGTAACTGGACTATGGAAAAACTGCATTAATCTAAATTAACCGTGTATTTATGCATTTTGTTGCTGTTGTTGTGGTTTGTGGTGCTATGGTGGCGTTTTTCTGTTTAAATTTTTTGGGGTGAGAGTAATAGATTGTTGAAGGAGATTGGATAATCTTTTATGTTGGAATGTAATATATTCTATTTTTGGGGATTACTGGTTTGTTTTCTGTTACTCTCGAATGGGTGCAATTCCTTATCTGTTCCTGGGATAACAGATTCAAATACCTTAGCGTAATATTCTGGTCCATGGGTTCTATCTTTTGACTGGTGTTGTCCATTAGATCTATTCCTTATCATGTCATTGTAATCTTTTTTGAGTTATGATGCCTTGGACTTTCTCCTTCCGGGTAGCTTGTTTCTTGTCTGTTATTCATTCTTATTAATTTGTTTACTCTATCCTCTGGTAAGGTTTTCAGCATAGTTGTAAAGGTGCCTAGGCAAGCCTAGGCGACCACAGGACGCCAGGTGGGCACCTTGACGCCTAGGCGATGGAATTTGAAAATATAAAACCATGATCCCTACCCCTCCTAAACTGGTTTGTTAGTTTTGTATACCAATCAACAGACCTGTACATTAACTATCAGCAATAAAATCTTCCAAGTATACATTTCATGTAAAAAAAATAAACTGCCATCATATATTCATCATTTAAATATTTTAATTTCAATATTTAACTAACAGTTCAATAAAGCAAATAAGAAGCAACTTATTACTAGCCACAGCAAAATGAGAAATGGAGAAATGCAGTGATAAAAAAGAGAGAAAAATAAGGGGGCAGAGCCCCTGTATTGGGCGTATTGTTAGCTTTCCGAAACCCCAAATAAGGGGTGTTTCAGAATTTCGGCACTTTCTGGGGGGTAGGCAAGCCTAAAACCAAACCCGCTGAAACATTTTTGAAAAAAAGCTAAAAAAAGAAGTTATAAAGCATCGAAAC
This sequence comes from Nelumbo nucifera, assembly GCF_055504915.1. Classification (NCBI taxonomy): domain Eukaryota; kingdom Viridiplantae; phylum Streptophyta; class Magnoliopsida; order Proteales; family Nelumbonaceae; genus Nelumbo; species Nelumbo nucifera. The sequence continues at coordinate 93,335,609 of NC_142652.1, forward strand.
ACCCGATACGCCTGTTCGTGTGTATCGATACTTTAAACCATGGGTGAAGCCCCTGTTTAAGAAGAAGAAATAAGGGGGCTGAGCCCCTGTTTCATTCACAAAGATATTTCATAAAAAATAAGAAAATAAAATACAGGGATAACAGGACGACTTGGACTATTTATAATTCTCATAATAAAGAAGAGGGTATTCTAAATTCTAATAAGATAAAAGTAGTTTTGTTTTATATTATCATTCTCATAATAAAAAATTATAACATGTAACAGGGTGTATTCTAATAAGATAAAAGTAACCAATAAAAATGATATAATATGCATGAGTCAACAATCTGAATAGCAATCTAAGCACCTGCCAAGTTGCCTAGGTGTGCGCCTAGTTATCTAGGCAAGCGCACCTAATAGGAAAATCATCTGGTGTTTGGGTGAGACAACCATGAAAACTACCTAGTCACTTGGCTAGGTGTCGTGTTGACAACTATGGTTTTCAGGTCTTATCCATTTTCTCTGAGGGAGTTAGCAGTTTTGTGTTTTTCCATATTAAATATCTTTAATACACTATTCTAGTCATCAGTTCAAAAAAAAAAAAAAGAAAAAAGAAAAAGATATGCAGCCATGAACCTAGTTGTCCTCTCAAATAACTTGTCTGGACCATTAATGTTATTATTGTCAAAGATGTTAAGACCATTCTTATTATTTATTACTAAATATTTAAGTTTATATTTTTTTGTTGTTTTCTGGCCATTATGTTTAAACGACTGCCCTAATAGTGCCTGATGTTTCATTTGTAATGTTACTAGGGTTTGATGCTTTACTGATGTAGCATATTTGTCTCTACAAAGCTTATTGATTTACCTCTTTAAGGAGCTCAAGATGATCTGGATGTAATCTGAGCATGCTATGTTGGATTTATAGAAAAAAGTTACAGGACCATGGTAGAAGTATTTATTTTAAATTAGATTCTTGTTAGATATAGGATTCGTTTTGGTATAAATTGTTTATGGAAGTCATTTTGTCTTGTTTTATCCACATAGCAATTCTGAATTGTTAAATTTTATTCTAGAACTTGGAAATACTTTTGAATTCTTGTATATTTTGAAGTCCATGTGTATATTGCTATGATCTCATGATCCTTTAGGACTCCTATGATATAAGAAGTCTGTTTTATAGAGTCTTGAATTTAGGTGAGAAAACAGTAAAGAATTTTGATTAAAGACTTTTCTTCTTAGTTGATGAGATTCCATAAGATGTTTTGGTTTCTTAGATAACTTTCTCATTTAAGCCTTGCTTTCTTTTGGTTTTTCTTTGTTGTGTTGTCGATGGTTTGCTATATTGACAAGATTGTTGATATCTCCCTGAAATCACTATGAAATATTTCAAGAATCCTTTTTCCCCCCTCAGATATCTTCAGCACATTATTGATATATTGAAGATGTTTTGAATTGCATTGATAAATTATATCTAAGATTTAAACTTTAGAATATAATAAAAAATTCCTATATTTTATTAAAATCTTTGATTTTTTTTGAAAGTCATTGCCAGAAAGAACAATGGGGATTATTGTGATCAGATGATTGGCGTACTATTGTAAATATGATTCACAAACTAAGTCATAATAGTTCAAAAAAAAAGAGAAAAAGAAAAGACACATTGCAAACAACTATAAAAGATTCTCAAACTATTCAAAACATATAAAATAAAAAAGAAAAAAGTGAAAATGCAAGTCAATGACATGCATACAGAAGAAAGATGGCTAATAGACTAAAAGGGATCTTTCTTATTTGATGTTACAGTTGTTTGCTATGGTTTTTTGAGTTTAAATGTTCAATTATACTTTGTCCTACAATTCATGATGTTATCAACAAATTCCATGCCTTTAGTAATTTCCCCTGGTTTCTTTAGATTTTCAAATATCTTAAAAAAACTAGTGATATATTCCCAAAACCTCATCATCTTTGAATTATGAAATGTCCACCAATGTTGAAGTTGCAAAGTATAATTTGCCCCCTTGATTTTCCTTCAGGAAGGCTAGTCTTTTCCCCTTTTCCCTCTAGGGGAGAAGATGCTAGTTGGAAACAAAGCATCAATGTTTGTAGGGGGAAGCTATCTATGGTCAAATAAAGTAAAGAAATTCTCCCAAATGCTGTTCACAAGGGACAAGACATAGTTTTTGAGGTACCAAGGTGAAGCTATGTGATAGGGGGTGCCATGTTGCCTAGACACCCAGGATGCCCATTGGTAGAAAAGATAGAGAGGAGATTGGTTGTTTAGAAGAGGAAATACATATCTCTTGGGGGTAGGTTAACTTTGATTAAGTCTATTGTAGCAAATCTCTTGGTGTATTCTATGTCTGTGTTTAAGATGCCTCAAGGGGTAGTGAGAAGATTTGAGAAAATGATGAACGATTTCCTTTGGGAATCAGGAGAGGGGAAGAAGGACCATTTGGATGGAAAAAATGAGTAGAAGGAAGGAGGAGAGTGGCCTGGGTGTAGGTAATGTGAGTAAGAAGAATCATCTCTTTTGGGGAAGTGGGTGTGGAGGTTGCCAATGGAGAATGAAAAGCTATGCCGTAAGGTTGTGGCTAGTATCCATGGGCTCTTAGAGAATGGTTGGGGTGCTGGATTGTTGCATAAAGCTACACTTGCTTCAGTGTTTTAAAAGCGCAAGGCGCAGGGGCAATTTGTGCCCGAGGTGCAAGGCGAGTTGCACGCCTTTTTGAAGCAAGGCACAAAAATAAAAAATGCTAAAAAATAAAAAAAAGTAAAAAAAAATAAAGAAGTGCCAAAAAATTCAAAAAATATAAAAAAATAAAAATATTAAACATAGTATTAATAAAAATATAAACTTAAATTTTAAAATAAATGCTTTAAAAACCTATTATCTAAAATTAAAATACATAAACATAACATGTAAAGCGTATTCAAATGAGAATTTAAAAATAAAGTCAAACATATAAAACATTTTCAAACATGTAAAACCCATAATTTCTTTTTTTCCTCAATTGCATTACTTCAAGTAGCTAATGTGATGTACATATTTGGTAATGTTGTTCATTCATTCATCCTAATAGAATTTCTTCTTAAAAAGCAATTAAAATTATAAAATCATTATTTTTGTATGAGAACTAAGAATTTAAGACCCTAATAACATGGACTTGTTTGGGCTTGTCTCGACTCTTGAGGGGCATGGCACGGGGTATGGGGGCAGAGCCCCGACCCATCCGCTAGGTTCAAAAAAAAAAAAAAACATAAAAGCGTCCAAATTTCAAAAGGTGCTTGCCTGGGCTGATGCGCAAGGCGCACCAAGGCATGCACCTTGGAAAGTGCCTACATGATATTCTTCTTTTGTTTCTCTATCATATCAGGTATGGGTTGTCCTCTTGTATTAAGATTAAATTGTGAGAATACCTTTAGATTAGGGAATCTCTTTTGAAAGATTTGTCTCTTTTCATAAGATTTGTTTGCATTAGGGAATTGCTTTTGAGTACAGCCCTTTAGATTAGGGCTGTACTCAGTATTTTAAAAGCGTAAGGTGCTTTTTGTGCCCAAGGTGCAAAGTGCAAGGTGAGATACACACCTTTTGAAGCTAGATGCAAAATTAAAAAAAAATAAGTAAAAAAATGCAAAAAACCAAATACATGATAAATAAAAAAAATATTAATTAAAAAATTGCATGAATTCTAAACTAAGTGTTTTTAAAAAGCGTAAGGTGCTTTTTGTGCCCAAGGTGCAAAGTGCAAGGTGAGATACACACCTTTTGAAGCTAGGTGCAAAATTAAAAAAAAATGAAAAAATGCAAAAAATCAAATACATGAAAAATAAAAATAATATTAATTAAAAAATTGCATGAATTCTAAACTGAGTGTTTTTAAAAAGCCTATAACTCAATTAAAATGCACAAACATGAAACATTAAACTTAAAGTGAAAATATAAAAATGAAATTACACATACATATAAAAGATTCAAAGACTCAACAATTTAAGCATGTAAAACTTCCATGCTCTTTATTTTCTTTCTTAATTGCATTATTCTAATTCTAGGAACTGCTTTTTACCAAGCCCCTTGATCGTATCTCAAATAAGTCTATGCTAGGGTCCTAAATTCTTAATCCCAACTTAAAAGATTGGTTTTTTTAATTTAGTTTTAGTTCATTATCTTTTAAAAAATATCTTGTATTAGGAAGAATGGAATGGCCAATGTTAGCAAATAGGTGTGTGCCTTTCTAAAGTGGCTGTTCCTGGGCCTAGGCGAGTCACAAGCCTTGAAATGCTACAAGGACTGAAGATAGCTAAGCAACTATGAATGAGGCATATTGAAGTTGAAGGGGACTCCAAGGTGATCATCTCTTGGGCTAAAAACAATAGAACTACTCAGTGGACTTTCAAACAAGTGATAAGGGAAGTGGAAAAGGTAGCCAGGGAGGTAGAGGCTGAATTCAAATGGGTTAGAAGGAGTGCAAATGGGCTAGCTGATTATCTTGCTAAACAAGGGGCTTTGAGGCAACAAATGTTTTGGGCTGCAATGTAAATAGGGACAGAAATATGTAATAGTATGGGAGTTCGAATCCCATACACAAAGTTGTAAAATTTTAAATCTAATATCAAATAAATTTTTTCTTTGCTGATAAAAAAAAATGCCACCTTGCCTGTGCACCTAGGTATCCCTTTTCAGTCCTTTCCTGTAACAGCTGAACTTGAACTTGGGTCTTAGGATTAGAGAATCTTAAACTACTCGTGTCTAATCTCTTGAATTTGTTGGATGGGGTGGTCCTTGATTATTTTTTTGGGGATGGCTGGTGGTGGATTTCTAACGCTAATGATAGCTTCTCTTGTAAATTCTTCTTTAATTCCTTTTTGGTTAATCCTTCTTCTCTACCTTTCCTATGAAGGAGGTGTGCCTTTTGCATGCCAAGTTTCCCATGGAGGTATCAATACTTGTGACATGTTGCTAAGAAAAAGACTGAACTGGCTTTTGTCCCCTAGAGTGAATGGTGAGACTGCCTACCACCTCCTAATGTCCTGTCCTTTTGTTTTCACTTTTTGGGTGTAGGTGGAACCCCCCTGTTTGCTTGGACAGATTATTTGATACATCTGTGATGAAATGTTTAAAAAGAAGGGAAGAATTATGTGGAAATGCACAAGAGCAGCTGTGATTTGGATAAGATTTTTTGAGGAGAAAGAAAGAGGTAAGGAGGTATTAATCAAAACCATCACTCTAAGAGTAGTACAATGAGTGAAGGTGATGGAACTATTCTTGGACTTCACAATGGATGATATTATTAGAAATTGGGGGGGGGGCAGTAGAGGATCTTCTTCTAAAAACCAAAAGTTAAAACGGATTGGACACCTCTGGATAGAGGGTGCTGAAGCTGAACTTTGATGGAAGTAGCATGGGTAATCCTAGGCTTTCTGGAATTGGGGGACTGGGAAGGGATGAGAATGGAATCATATGTGCAAACTATTTAGGTCCAGGAGAAGGGGACTCACTAAAGGCAGAAATCTTGGCAGTAGTATTTGAGTTGCAAAAAGCTAAAGAAGTGAGAGTTGAAAAGTTGATAATTGAAGGTGATTCGAAGGTGGTAGTTAGTTGGTTAATGATAGATAAGAAGGTAGTGTGGAGCTTTAGGTATAAATTAAGATGAGTTTCAAATGACATGTAGATTGTAGATATGGGTACAACAATCAGAAAACTGTTTGGATAAAAAGGGGTCAATAGACAGCAAATGTTTTCGGTTCACATGTAAAAAGGGTGTGGTGGAGAGAGATAATAGTGACTGTGCTCTTATATTGTACTCGCACCTCTTGTTGTAAGTTGTAAGCATTTTAATTATTTAATGGATGACTTCATCTTTGTTGCTGATCTATATGTGTGTGTGTGTGTGTGTATAAAATCCTCATGAAATAAATATTAACCTTGTATCAAAACATAGAAAATCAACTTGTTCATGAGAAGAGAAAAAAAGGAAAAAAGAAGAATATTGTCTTAGAAAAAGGATATGTTAAACCATAGAAAATAACAAGTGGAGGTGGAGTCCCTATTGTTTGTTCTAGAAAAAAGAAGGAAAGTATGGGCTGAAAGAAGAAGACATATGGTGGTTGCTCCTATATGCTGTTTGGATAAAATCTTCAAGTTCTTCCTTGCTTATCGGTTCAGGTTTTGAATTTTGAAGTCTTCAAGGGCTTAAGACAATGCTGACCGACTTGTGTGTGGATTGTACTGATACCGGTAAGAAAATAATAAAAATAAACTAGTAGAAGAATTACAAAAATATTATAAATCCATAAATTTGAATAATTTAGTTTAATAATGCCAATTGCAATATCATAAGAATTGAAATATAAAAATATTATATGGGCGTTAGACAAAACTAATTTCTTAGGCGAGGTGACCCTCCATGGGTGCGATAAGGTGCCTAGGTGCTGTCACCTTGAAAACCTTGACAACTATTATAGGACAGGATACTAATAGGTGATTAGTGGTTTTAAAGTTTGCCTTTTATAGGAAACATATATGGGGTCACAAACCTAGGTTCAGCCTTCTTTTCTTGTTGGGTTTCAAAAATATTGGTTTTCAGATTAATTACTTCCCAGCAGAAAGCCATGATTTTGGGAGGTGTCAAGTCCAATCGTTTTGCTTTGACTGGAAAGTATGGGGTTGGGTGATCTGTTGCTATTATGGCCTTATAGGCAGCACTGGAAAATACTTAAAGATGGTTCACTGTCTACACTATCCTATTATTTTTATTGGGTCCATGAAGGCATCTTTAAGGTTTCCAACAAGTGAATGGCCTTAATGGTTTCATGGTCTTTAATCTCTACGAAAACCGAAGACCCATGAGAGTTGTGCAAAGAAGAATGATCAAAGCAACATCTTTTTGTTTTCATCAGCAGAAATTAGTTTTATTTCATTAAATAATAAAAGTGGTGTTAGTACAAGATGAAAGCAGAAATGACAAACCCTTTCCTCAAACCCAAGTTATATAGAAGCCCAGAACAAATGTTGTCTTGTAACTCCTTGTTTAGCTAGGGAGTCAGCAAACCCATTTGCTGTCCTGAACCACTTAAACTCTGCCCCAATGTCCTTAGCAACTTGTTCCACTTCCCTTATTATAGGTCTAAGAGTTCAAGGGATATGCCTGTTGCCCAAGTGTTTAACAACTTTTATGAGTCCCCTTCCACCTCAATTGATCTGAATCCCATCTGTTTAGCTAATCTGAGCCCTTGCAGTAAGGCCAATAGTTCAGCCTTCAAGGAGTTTCTCATGCCAACCGGTCCTCGGTGTAAGGCCAGTATCTTCCTTTCTGAATTTCTGATTACCCCTCCTACTCCTGGCATTCCTAGATTCCCAAGGGAGCTCCCATTATTCAGCTGACTTTTTTTTTTTTTAATCTCATGGAGGCTTCCATTCCCTATCTTTAGCTCTTGAAAAGTGTGCTACCTTAGTCCAGGGCCTCCAGGCCCTTAAAATGTCAGTGATAGAAAAGTTTTGGAAGCAATCCAATGTCTTTACCCATAAAGCTACCTTTAGTTTTCTTCTGTCTATCAACTCCTCCAAAGATCTGTTTTTTAGTGAAAATCCTACTATTCTTTTATTCCCATACAACCCACCAGATTGCTGCTTTGGTGGCTTTGTAGAGCACTTCCCCTCTTTTCTTAGATTGTCTCAAGAAGTTGGGATTGAAGATGCTCACCACTTCCTGAGGAGAGATGCATTTGAACCAAAAAAGAGAGCAGAAAAGCACCCAAATTCTATGCAGATAGGGTCTCACTATTGCAGTATTGCCTGACATGAAGCAATTATGAGGAGAAAGCGAACATAAGGCCTTATTCTCTGTAACAAATCACAAGTATTTACCTTACCAAGGAAAATGATCCATCAGAAAGCTTGAATTTTTGGAGGGATAGGCTTACACCAAATTTCTTTCACTGAGAAGCTCACCCCTTGAGTGGTAGATTGGTTAAGGGATTTGTAAAAGGTAGAGAAGTGAAGAGCTATGAGGAAGGCAACCAAATTCTAGAGTCCTCAGCGAAGTGTCTAAAGAAATTTGCCTTAGAGTGTCTAAAAGGTGAATCAAGGAAGAACATTCATTTTCTCTTAATCCTCTTCTGAAATCCAAGTTCCAGTCCATCCCAGTTGGAGGTGTTCCCAACCTGAAGATCATCTCTCCCTTAAGGAGAGAAAAAGCAAAGAGATCAGGATATTGGTCTTTAAGTGGAATTTCACCCACCCACAAATCTTCCCAGAACCGAATTCACCAGAACACCTTCCGAAAACCTTACTAATTTTTTTTGTTTATTGTTTCTAGGTGCATAGCAAGGTTTAGATATTCTCATTAGTCTAGTTGCATTAGCACCACATTCTAGTTTTTGATTTTCATTAATCCATGTTCTTCAGGATCACTGGTTTGGAAATACATTGTTTACACAATGTCAATGGGAAAAGTTTATGAGAATCATATTTTTAATGAAGTTGTTACTAGTAACTAGTGAAGACAGTAAGTGGTAGCAAGACTTTAAAGAATCAATGCTTGGGTAGATTACTAAAATTATAGTAGAATGAGCCTGCTATAAATGTTCTCATATTATCTAGCAAAGTTTTTGTTGGGGAAAAAAGCTATATACTAGCTTCATGAACAAAAAAAGCTACTAGCTTGAAGAAATCATGTTATGGGTTGTCAGTGAGGCATGAGAATGTTTGGTATTTCATACTTGCAAGTTGATCATAATCATAAATATTAAAAATCAGAGATAAATGGCAACTGCTTTTTTCTTTTTCTTTTCTTTTTTATTGACTTTGGGGAGAATGATGTAGATGAGATGAGCTAAGCATTGAATCAAGGTCCTTGTTTGAGAAAATTTTCATTGACTTAGCTTATGACTTGAGGTTTGAAAACTTGCTACATAGTCTCATTCTGGTATTATGGAAAATGTTATTGTTCACTGGGGCTACGGTGGCATTCTCCTGGATGCACCCTGTTGGTCAAGGTGATCCTTTGAAAGTCAGACTGTTGGTCTGGAACCTTCAAGCACAGGGGATTGATAAAATACATTATATTTCATATCAAGGTTTATAGGACCATACACAAAGAACTTTGAAGACGTGGTGGTTTAAACTAAGGTTTATAGATGGCCTTTTACAAAGGTCTTCAAATTAGAATCTTCTATGCTGTTTCCTTGATTGAAGTGTTTGTGGGTTAAATATGCAAGGGATATGTTGTGAGTATGCTGTTGAGTGGATGCTGCTGATATATCCTAGAGGCATAAGAGAAGCTCAGGGTTATTTGGTGGTCTTGGTTTTTCGTTTAATAGCACCCCATATTGTAGGCTAGCATGGCTACCTAACCATGCTTTTCCAAACTATGCACAGCCATTGGGAGAACTCCCCCAAAAAGCAGATTAATGATAACTCCTCTTGCTAGTACATCTGCTAACCCGTTAGCAAAATCCCCAAGTCCATGTAAATATTTTCATGTTGTCTCCATGGCCACTGCCAGCTGTCTCATCTCTCTTATTATATATTCGTACTTTTAAAGCTTTGACTGTTATCCTTAACCCAGTCTACAACCACGTTAGAATCACCTTCCACTACCATGTTTCTGAAGTTGAGTGATCTGCCTGGTCTTTGTACCTGAAAATCTGCCAGTAACTCAGCCTCACTGGACTTCCTTGACTTATTGGTCCCCAAAAAATTGTTAGTATATCTCCATTTCTGTTCTTGAAAACCTCACCAATGCCAGAGTTTCCAGGGTTCTCCAAGCACACCCATCAAAATTTAACTTTATTGTATCAGTAGGCACTCATAATTCTATATTCATGGTTATCTTGGTAACTGATGAATGTTAACCATTTTGCCACTCTCTAATTATGTCATCCACAGTTAAATCAACAAAAAGACTTGGTGTTCTTACCCAATATGCTACTTTTACCATCATATTTTCAACGAGTGCTTCCTTGAACTAGGCCTTATCCTTGAAAATTCTCATATTCTTTCTTAGGAACTGTCCATACCACTGCTACTCTACTTTGTTTCCACAACATCTTCCCTCATTTTTAAGAAGTAAAAATGAGGTCTTGAAAGACTTGCCATGTCTCCTGGGGGGTCTGCCTACATCCATAACAAAAACCTTTTCCAAATTCTGTAGACAAAGTAATGTGAGATTAGTAAATGAAAAGTAGACTTGCAGCAGCCTTATAAAGGAAGAACTTATTGGGTGACAAACACCAATTTGGTCTTATGTTTTGAAGATTGTCATAGGTATTGATTTAACAGTGTTTTGCCTCCCAGCAAAACACCCTGATCATTGGGGGACAGGTCCACTCTAGATAGCCTTAACCAGAAAAGCCTGACAAGAAGGGGAGGGCCTTAAAATTGCTAGGGGTACTGTGAAGATGTGGCCTTTTTAGTGGCATTGGTTAGTTGTCCTTTCTGGCAGGGTGGCATCTCTTTTGTGATTATTACATTGTTATACTCCTTGGTTATATTTGCCTACTGGTTGCTTAAAATATTCCTTTGCTTGCAAGTTATACCTTGTCTCTTTTTGCCTTACAAGTTGTAACTTGTCTCTTTTTGTGGTTCTAGGAATTAGTGAATAACCTATGTTATTCTTCTTCTAATAGACAGTATTTCCCCTACCACATAGTTTCCTCCATGTTTGTCGGTCTTTCTTCAAGTGTTAGATGCTATTTGCACTTACCTGTTTCTAATTACCTTGTTCAGCTGAGGATGTCACTGTAGCTGTGTCGTCAGCTGCAGCAAGCTTACAGCAACTGAATTTACAAAAGGAGGAGCTAAGACCGTCCTCTGCTGAGGTTAACCCTGCTGTGATAATTCCAGATCATCTGCAAGTTCCAACTGCAGCTGAGGTTAACCCTGCTGTGATAATTCCAGATCATCTGCAAGTTCCAACTGCAGATTGCTCACATTTGAGCTTTGGTAGCTTTGGATCTGGTATTAGTGCATCTTTTTCTGGGTCATTTGCATCTAAACCCTTGAAGGATAACATGGAGGAGGCCCCCCTATCACTTGATGCTTCATCAGTTGGCCACTCAGATACTAGGTATGTCCATACTTCACATCCACAAGTCAACTATCTTGAACTTTGCACTGTGTATAATTTTTTGTGAATTTTCTCTTGGCAGAAATTCTGAGTACTATGGAGATGAACATCTTAGATCCACTTCAGATGGAAATTTAGCTCCTAGAGCTGGTGCTGGAACTGGAAATTTTGACTCACCATCTTCTTCACAACCAGAGGTTTTGAAACCAGATAATGCTGAATCTACACATGGACATCAGTACAGCTTTCCGTCTTCTGTACCTGGTTACACATTTGAAAACACGGCACAACCAAATGCTGGACTTTCTTATGCACAAACGAACTCTCAAATGCAGAATCTTGCTCCTTTTTCAAGCGTAATGGTAAATATATTGCATTACTTTTAGTTATGATATTTTCTTGGTCAACATTTATGACATGCTTTTGGAAAAAAAACATGATTTTCCTGACAATGGATTATATTTATTTATGTGTGCATGTTGGTTAGAGTTGCAGAGTAAATGCACATTTCTTTGACAGACATGGTCAGCCCGAGAAAAGAAGAGAAGTTTAATGGTGGCATTGCTTTTGTTATATAAACTTTGTTTGCTTGTTTTTGTGGGTGGGCTACAGTTTTAGGCAGATAATGTGCGGTGTGGACACAGACACCAGAACTGGAATCTTACACGTATCCAAGATTCTGACTAGGTTAGATGATAAAACATAGACTCATGGACATGTCTACAGAAAAAGAATACTCAATTTTTTTTCTTAAGTCCTATCATTCATCATGATCTATTAACCGTTCATTTTTGATAAGTAATTAGGAAGAAAAAGGAAAATGTTGTATAGAAGCGTTCCTCAATAATCTATGGGATGTTGCTGTGTTAGACTTCAATACACACTTTATTATTTAAGGGGAGTTCGTGCAACTCTGCAAAATTAAGTTTATAGACAAATACCTTAGAAACAAGAGGTTTATAAAAAGGTAGGGCCAAAACAGAATATATGCCTATGAAAATTTATTAGTAAAAGGATTGAAATCAGGGCACATGTAGGTTTGGAGACCAATAATTCATAATGAGGGAGATTTTTTTTTTTTTTTGATAGTCAACGAAACAAGGGATTTATTGACAAGGATGCCAACCATATGATTGGAGCAGGATAATGTTAGTGTCCTTGTATCTTTGTATTTTCTTCTTTCCTTTCTTGAAGTTCTTTGTGACTCTTGGAAGATAAGTGTGTTTGTCTTCCACTTGTAAATTTTCTTGATGAATTAATGAAAGTGTTATTGATAAAAAAAAATATGATTGGAGCAGGATGGGAAAAATGGTGGGGCACATCTTGAGTCTTATGTGGTAGGTGAATGCTGCATAGTTAAAAGGAAAATTTTATAAAGCAGTCTTATGTCCAAAAGGCGTGTGACAGAAATGTGTATGCTGAGAGAGGATGAGTGGAAAAACCTAAAAGGATATGGTTAGAAATGAAGTCATTCGAAAGGACTTATGGGCAGTGTTTTAAAAGCGCAAGGTGCAAAAAAGGCGTAGGGGTCAATTTGCACCTGAGGCGCAAATGCAAAAAATGCAAAAAATTTTAAAATACGTTTTAAAATGCAAAAAATTTTAAAATAAGATGTTTTAAAAAACCTAATATCTAAAATTAAAATACATAAACATAACATGTAAAGAATATTCAAATGTGAATTTAAAAATAAAATCGAACATATAAAACATTTTCAAGCATGTAAAACCCACAATCTCTTTTTTTCCTCAATTGCGTTACTTAAAGTAGCTAATGTGATGTAAAACATATTACATTCCTGATTCTACGAATCGCCTTTGTGCCATGCCCCTCGAGGCAAGCCCAAACAAGTCCATGTTAGGATCTTAAATTCTTAGTTCTCATACAAAAAAAATAATGGTTTTATAATTTTAATTGCTTTTTAAGAAGATATTTTGGTAGGATGAATGAATGAACAACATTACCAAATAGGGGGTAATGTTGTTCATTCATTCATCCTACTAAAAAATCGTCTGAAAAAACAATTAAAATTATAAAATCATTAATTTTTTTTGTATGAGAACTAAGAATTTAAGACCCTAACATGGACTTGTTTGGGCTTGCCTCGAGGGGCATGGCATGGGGGTCCGGGGGTAGAGCCCTCGGCCCAGCCGTTAGGGTAAAAGAAAGCAAAGTGTGCAGAATCTTAAAAAGGCGCATGCCTGGGCTGAGGCGCAAGGCGCACCAGCCGTGCATCTTTTGAAAGGGCTGCGCCTAGGACCTGGGTGAGGCGCCCACCTAAAATGCACCTTGCCTGTGCCTAGGCTCGCCTTTTAAATCACTGCTTATGGGTAGCTCCAATAGGTAATTTAATGTAAGAAAGTAGACTAAGATGGTTTGGTCACATGCATAGAATACCATCTACAGCACCCATAAGAAGAATTTATCTGTTATCAATAAAAAAAAGAATTTATGTGTTTCAAGTTGAAGGTGCTAGAAGGGATAGGAGTAGACCCAAAAGGGACAAGGGTTCAAGTGGTAAGAATGATTTGTGCACTCATAATTCAACATGGACATGCACTAAACAGGTGAAGCAGGATTGATGTAGCCAACTCTATATTAGCTGGGATAAGGCTTAGTTGATTATGATGCAACACTGCAGTGGAGATTTTCTGATTGATAACATTAACAGATGACTCACTATACTAACTAAATACATCTTACAATAGAGTTACTTCCTATTACATTGTTGCTTGAATTGTGTCTTACTTGGAGTTGTGATCAATTTGGTAATGCCTTCAAACAAAGAAAATACATTTAAAATTACTAAATAGTTTGAATTTTGAAATTTGCTTTTGGCAACTTTATTGGTTGAGTTATAGCTAGATGTTGTCCTTATCTTTCTACATTTCACCTAATTGTAGATCCAAGTATGTATTTTGACACGGCTTCTGATTTTGGGTGTTGTTACAGCAAGCATATACAAGTTCTTTACCAAGTAATTTATTGGCATCAAATGTGCAACCAGCAAGAGAATCTGATACTCCCTACTCACCATTCCTTGCAACACAATCAATGCCCACAAAATACAGCAACACAGTATCTTCCATCAGTGGTCCTACCCTTTCTATGCCAGAGGTATGCCATTTCTCAGCATAAGTGTCTTTTAATTATATAAACTCAGTTGGGGACATGCCCAGTTGACTTTGGCTGCTGACTGCCGACAATAAACTGATAAACTACAGACACAAGAAAATCAACTTCTTTGTGCTAGCCACAGGGTTCACTTGATCTTCTCTGAGTTGTTTTTAACTCCCTATTCCTAGCAAGTTTCATCTTGGAGTTTGGCACTTTTTAATGTTCATATCTAATAGGTCTTACAAGTGTATTTGGGATATACATTTGGCCAGTAACCTTAATTATCTTCTCCACATGCAGGCAGTGAAGCCAGGCATTTTTTCTACTGCCCAGCCTACTCCACAAACCTTGCCTGGTAGCAGCATTGCCACAGGACCTGCTCTTCCCCAACACTTGGCAGTGCACCCTTACTCGCAACCAACTCTCCCATTGGGACACTTTGCCAACATGATTGGTTACCCTTTTCTTCCCCAGAGCTACACATATATGCCCTCTGCTTTCCAGCAAGCATATGCAGGTAACAGTGCATATCATCAATCTCCAGCTGCAGTACACAGTGCTGGCGTAAAATACACACTCCCACAATATAAAAATAGTGTTTCCGTGAGCAGCTTGCCTCAGTCTGCTGCTGTTGCTTCCGGTTATGGAGGCTTTGGGAATTCAACAAACATTCCTGGAAATTTCCCGTTGAATCCTTCCTCCACCCCTGCAAGCACAACAATTGGCTATGATGATGTTATAAGCTCTCAGTACAAGGATGGCAACCAATTCATCCCTCTTCAGCAGGTATTATTGATTCGGCAGTCTCCTAACCTTTTTAAATTATATTATTGCTGTTAATGGTGGTGGTGGTATTATATCATATACCCATATTGCTTGTGTTTTCTATGTTGATAGAATGAGAATTCCGGAATGTGGGTTCATGGGCTGGGTTCTAGAACGATGTCAGCACTTCCAGGTAGCACATATTACAGCTTTCAGGGGCAGAGTCAACAGCATGGCGGATTTCGACAAGGTCAACAACCTTCACAGCATTATGGAGCTCTAGGGTACCCAAATTTCTATCAGTCTCAGACAGGGGTCTCACAGGAACATCCTCAGCAAAACCCAAATGATGGGACCCTTGGTGGTTCTCAAGGTGCATCTGCTAAGCAATCACACCAGATCTGGCAACACAACTACTGATCAGCCCTCAATGGCTTTTCAGGGTTTTGTTGTGAGTTGAAAGTGGCCAGTCAGTCAAGTTGTGGTTACGGTTCCATTAAGTATGTGCTTTCGAGTGTTCTATTCTGGTCAACTGTACATGCTTAAAATAGCACTTGAATGGCTACTGCCCTGTGCCTTGAGGTTGTATTCTACGTCTCTTGTCGGGGAATGTTTTCTTAACTTAGGAACGTGTTGCTAATTTGGGTTTAGTTTCATTTTTCTTACCTTTGTTTTTCATAGTGAGGGAAGGCTCTGTCTGGACAGTAGAGTCCTCTGTAATAGTTATATTATGAAGATTAGCTAACCATAGTTTTCACCCCCGCCATGTGTACTAATTATTCGAAAAGTTTTCTCAAGTTCTTTTTTTGGTGCCACTTGTATTTGTTAAAAAAGTCTTTCAACTTTGTCTAATCTAATAGTGAGGTTGATCTAATGCTTGTAGAAAGCAACAGGTTTGCAAGAAATTTCGGCTGCCATGACTTTTTACTGCAATGTTGTGCTTGATGATGTGTAAGCAGTCAAAGCTGATGTCCAACACTTTCAATTGTGAGGCCACCATGATGTACGAGTTCTTGTTTGATATTTTAATGCCTTTTCGTTTTTTTTTTTTTTTGGTAGAAAGTAAGACGAGTCTATTAGACTAATGCCAAACCACAAGAACAGCAATTACAAACTGGTACAAGAACCGGCCATGTCCCGGGAAGCTAACTCCTCTATCCAAAGAGGACACTTCCCAACAGAAAAAACCAGATTCTTTAAGCCCTCTTTTAGCTAAACTATGGGCTGCATTGTTTACAGATCTATTTACAAGGTTAAGAGACAAGTTCATATCTTTAGTCATATTCATAAGATCCTTGCAGATGAAGACAACATCCTGGGCTTTCTCACTGGAAATTCGATTGAAGAGCGTTGATATGGTTTGCACAATCGCTTTCCTAAATTGCTCTGTGGTAGTTCACCTTTTGTAGTAGTTCCAGTCCTTGCAAAAAGCCATGGCCTCCGCTTGAATTGGGAAAGACACAGGGACTTGGCCAAAAGAAGCTGCTACTGCCAAACCCTTGTGGATTCTGATAATCACGCCAAAACCAGCTTTTCCGATACACAAAAAACTTCCATCCAAATTCACTTTGAGGCGGTTTGTATTAGGGACTGATAAAAAAACCTGTTGACCTTTCGAATTAGTTGATTGGGAAGAAGGCTGCCAATCTCGAGAGGAAATCAGATTCCTCTCCTTCATCCTCCTGTGGACGTACAAGACGGTCTATCTTGGATCAGGTTCTATACATTCAAAAAAGAAATTGTTTTTGTTTTTCTAAATCATCCATAATAGATTGCAAGTAAAACCCAAGATCTCTTTCCTTTGATCTAAGCTATCACAAAAGTCTAACCAATAGCAGAACTAAGCTGCAAAATTGTCCATCACGCTGAAGTTTTCAGTTTTAATGTTTAAGTAACTAATAAACCAGGTAAATTTTTCATGGCCACAAAGGAATAATGCATGCATACTAGATTCCTCTGCCAAGTTACAAACAGAGCAAATGTTCGAGTCTGTAATTCCCCTCTTCAATAGATTTTCTTTTGTAGGCAGAGCATTCCAGCAGCATTTCCAAATGAAGGATTTTACTTTAGGGTTAATCTTGAACGCCCAAATTTGTTTCCATTGCTTCTTTCCTAACCTTGGCTATGAGTTGGATGAGACTGACATTTTGTTTTTTCTTCTTCCAGTGTCTTAGCCACAAAATAGGCAGATTTGACAGAGAAAACCCCATTTTTTTGTCATAATCCACATCAGTTTATTCGAACAGTTTCTAGTTCCTAGAGGAATACTTAAAATATTTTTAGCATACACCTTTAAGAAAGTCTGCTTGATAAAAGCTTCATTCCAGCTTCTCCCATCTTCTGATTTTAGGTCTTTGATTAGCAAGAGGTTTGGGTTATTTGGTCTTGGTCCTTCGATCCTAAACCCCGGTAACTTAGGGAGCCAGGGGTCCTCCCAGATTTTTGTCTTATTACCAGCATTAAGAAGCCAACAACACCCCTGCAAAAGAATCCCTCTTGTTGATAGGAGGCTTTGCCAACCCCATGAACCTCTTTTAGGGAGATTCAGATAAAAAAAAACTTTTATTTTTCAAGTACTTAGCTCTGATTACCCATGCCCATAAAGTATCCTCACCTTTGCACAATCTCCATGCTTGCTTGCTTAACAATGCTAAATTGAAAGTGTGTGGGTCTCTAAAACCTAGTCCACCATTAAGTTTGTTTCTGCTTAAATTTTCCCAATTGACTCATTCCTTGAATTGTTTGAACTGTTCCACCAAAATTTCCTTTGTATTTTCCCCTAGTCCATACAAATAGACTTTGGAAGAAGGAAGCAAGACATGGTATATGATAGAATTGCAGCTATAATTGCTTTTAAGAGAACCTCTTTTCCTGTTGGTGATAAAAATAGGTCAAACCATTTGTTGGTTTTCCTTTCAGTTCTTTCTATAAGTTACGAAAATAGCTCTCTCTTGGACCTTCCTATTTTAGTTGGTAGACCTAGATAAATGGAGGGGGTGGTCCACCCTCTCCATTTTGAGCGTTCTGGTTAGAAATTTCTGAAGTCTATAGTGTAAATGTTAATAAAGAAAACTTTAGATTTGTAATGTTTACCTTTTGACCAGAGGCTCTTTCATAGGCTTGTATTGTATCTAGAATGACCTACCCTTACATAGGATCAGCTTTTGTGAGCAGGTAACTATCATCTGCAAAAAAAGAGATGTGAGACCCTTGGGCACTCTTTGTTCAGTTTAATACCTGTAATTTGTTTTTGGTCAACAAGCCTTAAAATTTTCTTTGAAAATGTTTCAGACATGAGCAGGAATAAATAGGGGGAAAGGGGATCCCCTTGCCTGATTCCTCTTTGTGGTTCAAAGGCTAATCACGGACTCCCATTCACAAGAATTTTGTAAGAAACAGAAGTGACACACTCCATAACTCAGTTTACCCACTTTTCCCCAAATCCCATTATTTGGAGTACTTTATCTAGAAAAGACCACTCAACTCTATCATAGGCTTTGCTCATATTTAGTTTCATTGCCATCCAAGCTTTTTTACTTTTGTTTTTTCATAAAATCAATCATCTCATGGGCCACCAGAATATTATCCTGAATGAGCCTTCCTGGGGTGAAGGAACTATGTTGCTCACCTGCTAATTTGTTAAGGAGTGGTTTCAGCACATTAACTAGGATTTTTGAAATTATTTTGTACACTAAGTTACTAAGGGTAATAGGTCTGAAATGACTCGGGGTCTCTGGGTTCTTAACTTTTGGTATCAAGGCTATGAGTGTGTTGTTCAGTTCCTTTAACATGTGTCCATTTTCAAAGAGATGTTATACAACTTTAACGACATCTTGTCCAACTATATTTTAGAACTTTTGGTAAAAAAATTTGGGAGGCCATTAGGTCCCTAGGCTTTATTAGGAGCCATTTGGAACAAAGCTTCCTTCACTTCTTCAAGGTCAACTTCTCTAAACCTCTCTTCTCATTTTCATCAATCCTAGCTTCCATCCCCTCAAGGAATTTATCCATATCTAAAGGGTAAGATGATTTAAAAATCTTATTTATTTTCTCTTCATCATCCTGCAAATTTCCAAATTCATCTTTGAACCTTACAATTTTGTTCCTAATTCTTCTTTTCATATTGACTATAAAAAAAATTTGTGTTTTTATCTCCATGAGCTAGGCAGTTTACTCTTGCCTTTTGTGCCCACATGATTTCCTCTTTTTTGAGTAGGTCTCCCATTTCTTCTTCCAAACTCCTTCAGGTGTTGTAGTCCATCCCAATGTGTTATTTTGCTAAGTCTTCCTCCAATTGGCCCCTTATCTCCTGAATTCTTTTTTTAATATTTCCAAAAACTTCTTTGTTTTGTTTGATGAAAGAAAATTTTATTGCTTTGTTTTTATGGCTCAATTGGAATTGTTGGGATTAGGAATGGCAATGGGGCGGGTTCGGGGCAGGGATCATATTCCTTGTCCCCGCCCCTAATTTTGAAATTAACTCCCATCCCCGTCCTTGATCCCCGCTAGGGATAAAATTTGTCCTCCATCCCCGATCCCCGATAGGGATGGGTTCCCCTAGGGACCCAAATCCCTAAAATTTTTTGGATAATAGTATTTTTTGAAAAATAAATTTACTTAAAATAAATAAAAAATTTAAATTATAAATAATGTTTTAAATATGTTTTGATATATATATATATATATATAAATAATATACGTTTAATATAAATAACATTTAAATATATATAAATATATAATCGGGGTTGGGGACCTCAATCCCCATCCCCGACCCTGACCCCGATTGGGGATTCCTATTAATCCCCATCCCCGTCCTCACCCCACGAAAACAATCCCCATCCCCGACCCCATCGGGTCGGAGAAGTCGGGTCCCCACTGGGGATGGGGAAAATTTCCATCCCTAGTTGGGATCCCTTCACTTTCCTCATCTAGTTTTCTTTAACTATTGACTCACAAAGTTCCTGTGTTAGCCACATTTCCTCAAATCTAAAAGGCCTTCTTCTCTAGATTGTTACTTTGCTAGTGTTAACTATAATTGGAAAATGATATAACCTAAGCAATAAATTACACTGCTTATAGCCTCCTCAAATCCGTCTTTCCAGCTTTTATTACATAGAGCTCTATCTAATTTGGCTTTGATAATATTAGTTCCTTTTCTTTTATTAGGCCAGGTAAACCAAGGCCCTTTACTCCCCATGTGTAAATTGCAATCTACTAGAAAATCTCTGTTTCTTTGCAGTAGAGCTTGGATAAACAATCTACCTCCCTCTTTCTCATTTTGGTAAAAAAAAAAAAATCAAATTTAGGTCCCCTACACAAAGCCAAGGTTCTTTTGTTCTTTCGGTTAAAGCTTTCCCTTTTAGCAAGAAAGCACCCTTTTTCTCTTTCCTTGGCTCCCCATAAACAAAGGTGCAACACCAGTCTGCTCCTGAAACATCTCTTATTTTTGTGTGAATGAAGTTTTAATATGCAAATAGCACTTTAACCTTAAGATCTTGTTTCCAAAAAAGGCCAAACCACCACTGAGCCCCCTAGAATCCACACCCCAACAATTCCATTCTCTTGGAACTTTCAAACTTTTTCTACAATTGACCAAATTTCTTTTTGTTTATGCTAGAAAAAGAATCAAGTTTTTCTTTTGTTAGGATCTCTTTAAGGGCACGAATTGTCAATGTGGATCCAATACCTTGATAGTTCTAGCCCATTAGCTTCATTTAGGGTCCAGGCCCTGATACGGGACAGGGCCCTGAACCCACTTATTTTTGGAAATGAAGATTAAACTGAGGAGTATCCATACTATTCGAATTCAAACTTTTGAGCTTATTCACTGACAGGATTCTGTAACTAGAGGCCATAGCCATTTCTACCTGACTACCCTTCTTACCTATTTTCTTTTGGACTTTCAGACAATGTTAAAAAATTTTGTGGCTATCTTGAATTAATACTTTATTGAAGCATTTTTTAAAAACTTTTTTCCGAGAGGCTCTTTGCTCTTTTTTCTTAAACTTTAACAACTTTTCTTTTTTACCTTCTTTCCTTGCTTAAAGTTCTCTTTCCTCTCTAAAGTAATAGTGAAAGATTGTATATGCATAATGAAACAACAGTTAATGCCATTGCTTCCATATTCTAAAGATTGATGATACTATTAAAATTTAAAAGTAAGTTTGAAAATACCTCCTCATCTGGATTTTAAGTAAACTCCCTTTTTGCTTCCTCTGAGTCCAGATCCATGTTCATTCCTTCATTGGTATCTTCTCCAATTGCTTGCTTGTCCCCGGTGAGGTCTACAACATCATTGTCATCATTCAGGAAATCTTCGATGTTAAAATCACTGTTTTGAGTTTCTACTAAACAACCATCGTCCTTCTGGTCCAAGCCTTTCAAAAAGCTAGAGCCCTAGTCTAACAGATTAATCTCCTAGTCCCAATATTTGGGCCGCTTGGTTGGTCCACCCCTCAAAACCATTTGGTCCTCCTGATCTTCTATTAGTTCCTGAATCATGACGCCATAATATCTCTTTTTTCTCTCCAACCACACTTCATCTTTAAACAATCCAAAATCCTTTCTAACAGGTCCTTTTCCTCTATTTTTCCTTATTAATTCCTCAAAGTCCATCTCACCTTCCAAATCTTAGTTCATAGCCTGGCCTTGTTCGAAAAGAACCTTACCATCATTTACTTGTTCTAGCTATACTACGAAGTGGCTGAAATCACTCTGTCCCTCTTGCCTCGTAGAGAGCATTGTTGATCCACTGGATCTTTGAGCCTAATCCCAACGTCGGTGACCTTTCTCTGGTGAGAAGACTACTTTGAACTCCCTTTCCTCGGATACCAGATTACAAATTTCTGATTCCATGTTCCTTTCTTCCGAAAATAGCTTCCTTCTAGCTTAGTTGTGTATTCGTTGGACTTCCCATCACGATTGTACCCTTTCCGGAGAAACCATTTCTTCTACTCCATTTTTGTCCAAGTTCTGGGACTGGTGCTCCAATTCCGATAGTGGTCTCCTATAGCATTCAGCTTGACCAGCTTCCTTTATGTAATTCCTCTAGTCTTTTGTCTCCCTTTTCTTCTCTTTCCTATTAATGAACTTAAGGGAGTCTCTGTCCATTACTGCACAGAGGTTTTGGCCATATAAACCCTCTCCACCCTCATTGTTCATCTCTTGAGCCCCCAATCTTTCGGTTAGCTCGTCCATTTCTTGTTCAACTATACACACTATGCAAGTATCCTCTTCGTGCCCTATTCCCTCACATCTCAGATAGAAAACCGGGAGTTTCTCGTACAGTCGTACTAGAACACATACCGTCTCCTAGTTCCGTCTTCATCTATTTCATAGTTTCCTTTGACTAGAGACCAATCCACATTGATTTTAACCCTAATACTGAAGATCTTGTCCTAGATTGGTTTAGAGTCCTCCTCCTTTAGCTGTTCATTATCATCCCTTATTGGAGTCCTTGCAATGCTAACTAAGTTTGCTCCCCACTCCCAAATCCTTTTCTTTGGCGGCACCCCTAGTATCCTGATTGTAGTGCCTAGCTCCAACTGGATTGTTTTAGTATTAGCTCTAGGATACCATCGGCGTAGAAGTAATGGATAACCCTTAATGAGCCATGGTTCTTGGTTAAGGAAAGCTTCCAAATCCTTTTCCTTCTTGAAAAAAAAAAAAAAATCCACAATACCTCATCACTTAACCATTCCACCTCATACTTATTGTTCGACTAGAAATTTCTAACTTTGTGTTAAATTGCATGTGCATTCATTTGTTTATCTGCTACTACTCTTGCAAACAATCCTTTTGAGCATCTTTTTTCTAACTCAGCTTTTCGGTTCCTTTGAGTAGGTAGATCATCTTCTTGGGTAGAGGACATTTTCACTATTTAGAATCCAGCCACTCTCCACCTTCCTTTAGCGAAATGCTCGAAACTACAGTGATGCGAAACTGAAACTACTACCGACCTTGGTATCGATAGTAGCAGAAAGTAGTTGCAAAGGAGCTCCTAAGAAGAATATCATATCATGAATGACAAGTTGGTTGAAAATTAGGCTATGAGAAGAATACTTGAAACAACTTATAATTGGATGGTTGGCTTTGCTTAACTATCTTCTAAACCTTTGTAATTTGAGATTTGTTTTGGGTTCTTTCCTCGTACATCGTTTGGTACAAATGCCTTACAAAAACTCATCAAACATGTCATACCAAATTCATCTTTTTTGGTGCAGCAATCATCTTTGCTTGTAAGCTAAGGTAGTTCTATAACACAGGGAATCCATAAATGGTCGATACAGATATAGCAGGGGCTTCTTTTGGATCCAAGAGTGTGGCTGCTTTGACTAGGGATGGCAATTTCCCCCGTAAAATTGGGGCCCCGCCCCACCCTGGCCCGAATGGGGCGAGTTTTCCCCGACCCTAAATAAGGACGGGGCGGGGATGGGGAAAAAAATATTTTCCCCAAACCGGAGACGGAGAGGGGACAGGTTTTATATATAATTCCCCGAATCCGCCCTGGACCCAAAGGTAAATTAGTAAAATATCTCTATGTTTAATATTGATATTTAAAATATCTCTAAGTTTTCCCTAAATTCTTAAAATCCCAAGATCCCATAATTTTATTTTTGAATTACCTCTAAAGTATTATAATTCAATTCCTAAAATACCCCCAAATTCCTATGTCCTATGTATAAATTGTTCAAAAAATAGATAATTTTTAAATAATTACCTTGGAGTGGGGAAAATTCGGGGATTCCCCATTCCCAATGGGGAATGGATGCCCCGCCACCGGGGACGGGGAGGGGGTGCCCCACCCCAAACCCACCCCGTTGCCATTCCTAGCTTTGACCCATTCTAAACAAAAATAAGTGGTTACCATGCCTTGAACAAGGTTACTAGAGGTCTGGAGCTACCAAGGTGACAAAGACAATGCCAACACCTAGTAGCAGTAGTTGCAGAAGAGGGAGGGTCTATCAAACAACCTCATGGTTGGCTAGATAGTTCAAAGAATGATCCAAAACCACCCAACCATCATCAGTAGAATGTTGCTAACTCTCTTTGTGCTCATGCCATGGAAGTGAGCTCTGGATATGATGTTGGCATGAGTATAGAAAACTTTTCCAAGAGGAAGCAACTTGCCATCTACATCCTTTATCTCTGCCACTGGATCTCTAATGAATGTCATGCTGAGGCAACCCACGTCTTTCAGAGCCATTTGTGAAGCTCAATGGATGCTTTGAGAATTGATATCATTTCATTGCTAGGGTTGATCATGCCTGTTGCCACTTGCCACTACTTCCCCTCCTAGGTCATAGGATTGACAATCTTCTTGACCAGTGGCCAAGGTAAAGATGGTGTTTAGTATGGCTTTCATTTATTTGAAAAACGGTGTTAGCTCATCGCCATGTGGGCGTTTGACCCAAAATGCTATTCGGTAAGCTTGTTTATAAAATAAACATTTGTCTTGGTTTTTGTGTAAGCCAATTATTAGGGTAAGCTTCATTTTAATGTTTCCCCCAACACCAAGGTGTTTATTTACAGTTATACTTATGTGGCACCTAATGGCATCTACTTGTCAAACAACACTGAAAAATGTTTATCAACCACATTTTCTCGGTTTGGAAGATAAATCAAATACAAACATTTTTCAAATAAACAGAAGCCATACCAAACATCACCAAAGTTGTGGGACAGAGTATTGTGGGTGCCCTAATAGTCGCGGGCCCTGTGGTGATAATGGCAGCATCATTCATAAATTGAACATTTGATTGTCATTTGTTGGATGATGATGTAGTTGTTCACAATCAATGTCACCCACAAAACCATTACCATCAACTTCATATGGACTCCTTCAACTTACATGTAAATACCATCCAATTGCTTATAAATGGTGCTCTACTCCTAGATATTCTTCCTAAGCACCAGGACGCAAATTTACCAAGAGCTAGCTAGCTTAACTAAGGAACTTGTAACTTCCAGTTTCTCTCGTTCTACCAAGCACATTAATGTTGAGCTTATCCATTTAGGTGATGTTTGGCATCGATGATGATTTCTCAAAAATAGGCGCCACGTAGGATCCACATCAGAATCTGAAGAATCAATGATTTTTTTTCTTGTTTGGTTGGTTGATTATGTCGATTTTTGGGAAATTAGCCAAAAATAGATTATTGAAATCAACCCTTTTCAGGGATAATCTTTTCTAGTGATTTTCTACTTTTTAACTAATTCCAATTTTTTGAGGATGACATGTAATCCAGCGTGGCATTGAATACTACTTCTAATACTAAAATAATTGGCTCTTGAAAATCAATACCAAACAGATTCAAAGCTAGTTTCTCAAAAATCAGCTTACATGGCATAAATGATACCAAACGGATTTTTTGATTATTTTTCAAAAATCTCTGATTCTAGAAATTATCGATTTCTGGATAATCGACAAGGAGAAATTATCATCGATGCCAAACATCACCTTAATTTTCTTTTCCGTTCTCATCTGTTAGTCATGCTTTCAAGGATTTGAGTCTAAACCTTAGTAAGGTTCAAAATATCACAATGTATAGAAAAGTGTTGGTTTTCAGGGTCATTGATGCACCATATACAAGGAGTTAGGACATTTGAATTGCATGAGGTGCATGAGGTGCAATTTTTGCATATTGTGCATACCAATATTTTTAAACGTTGGATATTAAAACTGTTGATCCTGAATTCTAAAGTTGCTATTTGGGGCAAAAGAAAGTTGGCAAATGCTACGGTGAGGTCTAGTTTTATGCTTAATTGTAAAACCAATCTTTATGAGATTAACCACACACTCCATGAATTTGCCAATTTGGTAAATATTTGGCTTCACGTTGAACAATTTCACTGCCCCATAAAATTAGCTTATTTAGATGAAGTTGGGAAACAATTTATTCCCACTGTGAAGTTGGGTAGTTATTAGAATTCAGCCTGTGTCCCCTATTGGACAAATAAGTAGTTCAAGAGTTTCTAATTAACAAATTAAATTACATTCATTCATAAGCAACAAGCCATCTAGAATTGCTGATGACCAAGTAGTCGGGTTGGGAAGAACTCAACCTCAAGATGGGAACATCAAAGTTGTAGTTCCTGTTGTGATAGGGGTATAAGTGCTTGACGTTAAACACTTGAGGTCTTGAAAGGATGAGGTAGTTCAACACAATGAGCATTGTCGTTGATTTTCTCTAGGATGCAACAAGGGCTGATCTTCCAATTCTGTAGCTTGCATAGTCCATTGGTTGAGAAATGTTTTGGGGCTAGCATGACCCATACCTTGTACTTGTTGGAGGCCTTGAGTTAATTTTCCCCTCTTTTCGGCTCGAGTCTTTTAGTACTTGTTGGAGGGGTCTAGATGTAGTAGGCACGTTAGGTAAGAACAACGAGTGAGTACGAAATAGCTAGCTATGTGATACATGTTCCAGTTAATGTGCCTTTCATCCAAACGTTTTTGTTCCCTTAGACAAAAATTATCTATTATTTTATTATCTTTGTCAAAATACTTAAAAATAAAAACAATAAAAAAGTAAAACCTAAACGTGTTGGGAATTGGGGCTCATTTACGTTTTCTTTTTTCATTGTTTTTTATTTTTAATTATTTTGACAAAGATAATAAAATAATGGATAATTACTGTCTAATGGAGCAAAAAAGTTTGAATGAGAGGCACATTAACTGGGACATGTGTCACACAGCTATTACGTGGTCACTCATTGTGAATATAACCTAACGTGCCTACTACATCCGAACCCTTGTTGGAGGCCTTGAATTGCAACTTGACTTGCTCATAAATGTCCTTATAGTGCTTAAGTATTTCTTTGACTTTCACAATGGGTTTCATTGAAGTGGGTAACATTGTGAATGCTAGGGGTCCCAAGGGGTTGAACCCATACTCAATCTGACAAGAGCTGAGGCGGGTGTTGAAAATCCTTAGTGCTTGTACATCATCATGAAGTAGAAGCATTACTTCATTCAACTAAATGAATCAAACTTCATCAACACCATTTCCACTCATCTTTAATACAACAATTCATCAAGGAAGAAAGAAGCATTAAGTCCGTGGTCTAAGTGTCATATCTTTTCAGTTTTGATGTGGTCATTTCCTTGAAATGCACAATAAAAGATGCTCTACAAGATTAGACTTGGTGAAATAAATCTTAGAGACCAATTGCTACAATAGGCTTCGTCCTAGGATTTCTTAAACTTAAAACATGATTTGAAATGTTTAAAAACACTTTAGAAAGCCAAGGGAAGGATCCCTAAACCTTTGGATAAATTTTCCAAGGTTTCTATGTTGTGTTGCAAGTATTCGACAACCCTTGATATTTGACTCCACTACCAAGTAGTAGTTGACTATCCAAACATGTATGGTTGCCTACCCTTGACAGTTGTGGCATGAAATGCCTTGACACTATGTTGTAGTTGACCACCTAAAAATGCATATTTGACTACCTTTGAAATGTTTAAAAATATTTTAGAAAGCCAAGGGAAGGATCCCTAAACCTTTGGATAAATTTTCCAAGGTTTCTATGTTGTGTTGCAAGTATTCGGCAACCCTTGATATTCGACTCCACTACCAAGTAGTAGTTGACTACCCTTGATAGTTGTGGCATGAAATGTCTTGACACTATGTTGTAGTTGACTACTTAAAAATGCATAGTTGACTACCTCTGACAGGTTGAGTTTGAAAATTTATATTAGTCAATTGATTGGAAGAATCAATCGACTGAAGGAGAAAAAAGATTGATCCGTATGTTTGATAAGTGATTACCAACTGAGTATACTCAACTATTTTATTAGATTTTTGGTCATTTGAAGGGATAACCACTAGTTCTATTTTTAGTTTGCCTTCTATCTTTCTAAGGACAATTTGAATCACTTCCATGAATGGTAAAAGTCCTCAATGGCCACTTGCTCTCCATCCTTTATAAATAAGAGGCTTTAGCTTGAAATCCACAAGAGTTTATATTGTATATATTGCAAGGTTTTAAAAACCGACCCGGAAATGGAACCGTTCTGACCATCGGTTTTTGGGTCAGTGGTTCGACCGTCTGGGTTAAACGGTTCGAACAATTTGAAAACTTACCCATTAGATTGAAATATTAGGGTAAGATGCATATGAATATAACTATATAAGAGAAAATAAGGTTTGAATGAGAGAGATTTGAGAAAACTGTCAGCTGAAAGAGTTTAGAAGAAGAAGAAGAAGAAGAAGAAGAAGAAGAAGAAGAAGAAGAAGAAGAGGAGGAGGAGGAGGAGGCTGCAATGACAATGACGATGATGACTTACAGTGGCAATAGTGATGGCGACGGCAATGATGATGGCAAACTACAATGGCAACAACGGCGGCGGTGGTGGCAAATTGGTGATGAAAGTAGATTTGAGATTTCTCAGTCTCAAATCTCTCTCTCTCTCTCTCTCTCTTTCTCTCTCTCTCTCTCTCTCGCAGATCTGTTGTCTAGATTCTAGAGTGCTCTCCCAGATCTCTAAATGTGAAATCTCTTAGACCTCTTTTACTGTCTCACACATCTCTCTCCAGTGGATCTCAGATCTGAGAGGTATTCTTCTCTTTTCATTCTTGTTCTGACAAAACTTGTCAGAAGTAATAAACGACAAACCATTCTCCGAGTTGAACGGTTCATTGACTAATTCAATGATTTTGACCAAAGACCGGGTTTGGGGTAAAATGGAACCGATCACCTGAACGGTTTCCGATTTGAATGGTCTGACCGTCTGGGTTAACGACGGTTCAAAAACATTAATATATTGTATAGCATTTTGAGAGAAAGTTTTTTTTTTCTTTTTAAAGGCACTAATAATTTTGCATGTGGCAACTTTTTATGATAACAATGACGATAGTAAATATTATCAATAAAAAAGTATTTTTTTGTCACACTTATTTTTGCTTCAATATGGTTGATTAATATAAAATATTAGAGATATGTCCAAATGTTTTCTACATAATTTATATGTTTTTATATTTTTATCTTCTAAATTTTTATTATTTAATTATGACTTCACAAGTTGGCAAATTTGATCCAAAAGTTTGAATTGTTGATCTACTATCAAGTCCGTAAACAATTTCACTTTTGGGTTAGTTTTAGATTTTGTATTTTATTTCTATCATTAATAAAATGTTAAAAAACAATTCTTGTTTATTGCGCTTAATTTTTAATATGTAAAATAAAGGAGATGTGTCTAAATGGTTTCTATAATTTTTCTGTATTTTTTTCATATCTTGTATTTTATCTTTTTCTTAAATTTTATTATTTAATTAGGGGATCAAGGCTTGGCACATATGGCCCGAAAGGTTGAATTGCTACTAACCTGTCACCATGAAAACAACTATTATTTATCACACTTATTTTTCTTTAATATGATTTATATAAAATATTAGATTAGTGTGAAAATGTTTTTTTACAAAATTTCTATATTATTACATAAATGTTTTTGTATTTTGTTATCTATTTACATTTTTATTTAATTATGACATCAAGGGTTGGTTAACTCAAAAGGTTAAAGTATTGACCCACCAACACGAAAATAATTTTTATTTTTGAATTAGTTTTAAATTTATATTTCATTCCAACATCAGTAACAATAATTATTATTCATCACACTTATTTTTGTTTAATATGATTAATATAAAGCATTAGAGATATGCCCTTTTTTCTATTTTTTATTTATTTCTATTTTAAAATTTTTTATTTAAATATATATCATGGATTCACCCATTTGACTTGGATGGTTGAATTACTTACTCACCACTCGGATGGAAGAACAATTTCATTTAGGGAGTTAATTCCTTAAATATAATACTTATTTAATGAAAGGGATTTAAATAAAGAGAAAAGTGGTTGTTCAAATTATATCTGTCCTTATAATTACAACGGATTCAAATTAAAAAATTGGTGTGTTTTATTTAAACAAAAGTTCCACATTCTCATTCACTCTTTTAATAGTAGTATAGATTTTTGAGTTTTAATAGTTTAATGTGTGAGAGAAGTTGATAAGCCCTAGTACTTTTATAGTCTCACAAAGCTATTGTGAACCTCTTCACTAAGCTAAGGATCTTAGTTTATTAATCTCTTGCATTTTAGTTGTTTGTGTTTTATCTTGTTATACGTATTTATCGAAAGACTTTGAGTCTTAGTGTATCTAAGCTTTGTTGTAATATCGTTTGAGTGTAGGGGGTGTTCTAGGGTTGAATACCATTGAAGGTTTGATGGGTACCTAGAGTCCAATCTAGGTTGGGTAGACATTTGTAAGTTTTACCAAGTTAGGTTGAGATAGTATTAGGAAGTCTATCCAAGGTATTGTAAGTACCTAGAAGTCCTGTTGGTTGTATAGACTTTGTTGGCACATGGAAATTTAACTAATTTTGAATTAGTGGATATCCTCAAAGGATGTTTGAGGTTAGGGGTGTCAATTGGACTGAATTCGGTCCAATCCAATCTAGGTCCAGTGTGAGTCTATTATAAATGGGCCAGGTCCAATCCAATCCAATGAATGTTTTGGACCAATTTGGACTAGTCCAATTCAATGTCTGGACCGTCCAATATGTTCAAATTTATTTTGATTTAGATTGGTTTCAACCCAAACTCGGTCCATTGACAGATATATTCTTATCTTATATCAATGGACCAAATATTGGCTTAATCCAATCCAATCCAATATAAATTTGTTACGGATGGACCAGGTCCAATCCAATATGTCTTGTTGGTCTATCTAATTCATCCAAATTGGTTTTGGACTAGACGAGATCCAATCCAAAACTGGTCCACTGACACCCTTATTTGAAGTAGAGGATGCAGGCAAGATTTACGTAGCCTCTATAAAAATCGTGTTTGTATCTTTTGAGTTAATGGGAATCCTCAAAGGGTGTTTGAGGTAGAGGATGTAGGCAAGGTTTACATAACCTCTATAAAAATCGTGTGTGCATCTTTTCTTGTTTCTTAGTTCTTGCTTTACTTTCAATTTTGTGCAATAATTCTCTTCTAACTGTTACTAACATTTTTCTAACTATTTAAACTACAAGATAAAAATAATCTTGCCCTAGTTATTGAGCTACTAACTTTATTAGCATTCCATTAATTGCATTAACATTTAATTTCAGAATTTATTGTTCTTTGTTGTTCACTAACATTTACCAACTATACTATTCTTTATTATTATTATTATTATTTTTTGGGTAGAGGGGAAAAAACAACACAGACTAGACTAAAGACAGATACAAAATGACGTGGGTAGTAAAATCTCATGCATCCACTAATTACTTTACATTTACATTGTTGCAATTATTTTATTTCCATTGTTTACATTTATGGTTAATTGTAAGCAGTTGTTTATTTCTTCTTGAGATTATTTTTAGCGGTCATTTAGTTTATTTGTTGGTTAGGGGTGTAATTTGGGTGGGCCCAGCTTGAGTCTGAATCTGAACTGACCCAGACCGAAATTTTACAAAAGTTAAGTTGGATTTTCGATCTTCAAGTTGGGCCCAGGCCTAATAAGTTGGGTTATATATACATATTTACCTATCCCTTAAACTCAAATTTTAGGGTCGGGCCAGGGTTTATCATAAATCGGGCCTAACCCGCCCGACTGGTGAGCATCTTGTTCTTGCCTGTAATAAGTGAAAAATGAGGCACTCACAAACAATTTCTTAAATTTTAGACAGTATAGCGATATGAGCCTCATAATGAAGCGGAAAATTGTAGTTCTCTCTTTTGAGAAACCTTCCAGATGAGAATTGATTCCAGCACTGGAAGTAAGTGGTTATGAGTCTTGTGACTGGTCTTTCTCCAGCCAATTCGATGGAAAACAATCATTCGCTTTCTATCTTTCACAGGTAACTTCTTCTCTCCTTACTTAATCTAATCCTGTCTCTTTGTTCACTTATTCTTTCTGTTTTGTTGTAAATTACTCCTCTGCTCGTCATCTTATTGTGGTATGGATATGATTAGAGTATGAATTCATATTCAATTTATGTTTTTCTTCTATGATATTTTCATTTACTGAATTGGCTTTCTGGTTGTACTTATAGTCAGGTTGCTTTTATATAAGTGGGTTTCTTTGCTCTGGGTGTTCGGATACGGCTTGGAGGAAAAACCCCAGCAAGTTCCACGATTGATGGAAATCTCTGCTAGCTTGTGGAGTTGGAGGTGATGCTTCAGTAGTGGCTGGTGGTGTATTTTCCTGTCAGTTATTTTTACATTCAGTATTTCTCTTAAAAGCAGAGCCTGTACCTTTTATTTGGACCATTACTAATTTTGTTTTCCTTCTTCTTTTTTTCCAAGTGATTAACAGAATTTTGCAGAAATGCCATTAGAAGTATGACGAACATGAGGTTTGACATCCTTGGTGGATTCTACCCACCATAAACATGTCTGAGAAGATCAGTGGTCTCTTCCGTTCATTTAGTGGACACATATTTGTTTTGGAATAACCCAAAATAATACCCACAGCATCTTTGACACTGGAATCCGGATATGTACCTGTTTTTAGTGCGTTGAGGTCTCTTTCTTGTCCAAAGTTTATCTTATATTGAAACTCAGCTATAAAAAATTTATAATATTTCTCCAAGTGACAGAATCTAATATACTACACCGTTACTTGCAAGCTGTTATGAATGGCAAGGGCGGTACTAATAATTACAAGAAATCTGTCTTTTCAGGGATTTTGATGATACCTGAAAACGCTATAATGGGTAACTGATGATCTGTTAGTGCGGCCCAGGGGTAGATGTAGAGTTTGGATTCTAGAGTGAAGGGAAATAGAAAGTAAATGGTACAAATCTTCATAGATTTTAATTGATGGTTGTTTATTTAGAGTGCATCCCAAGTTTCACTCAAATCCTTAAGTGGTTTTGAACCAAACTTCCCTGTTGTAGAAATAGTCAATTTTCCTTTTTTTTTCTCATTTTAAACTTTTTTTAGAGATAACCTTATGCATGCATGTCTATTAGGGGTCAACTTGGGTTGGCCCGAGCTAGCATTTTACACTGCTTTGGGCTTGGGCCTTCAGACTGGGCCCATTCAAAATTTGACAAAAGCCCAACCTGAGCCCGCTCAAGTTGCATCCTTAATGTCTATGACATGTAGTTAGAACCAAAACTGCAAAAGTAGGAAAAAAGGATAGGCAGTATAGTGAGGAATCACTAAAATGAAAACGAATTGTTTTCTAGCTGAATATGCTCAGTAATTTTGTGAGGTGAAACTGAAATTGATTTCCTTTTAGGAAATTTCTAGGCAACCATTATTAACATGAGGTGACAAATCCTCATAGATTTTAATTGATGTTTGTTATCCCAAGTTTCACTTAAACAAGTATTAAATATGTAAGTTTTTACAAACCACACTTGCCTGATGTAGAAGTAGTCACTTATTCTCTTTTCCTTTTAAACTTTATTGATAGTTATGACCTTAAGTTTTTACAAACCACACTTTATTGATGGTTATGACCTTAACTTTATTGTAAGTTTTTACAAACCACACTTGCCTGATGTAGAAGTAGTCACTTTTTCTCTTTTCCTTTTAAACTTATAGTTATGACCTTAAGTGTGCATATCTATGAGATGTAGTTAGAAAGAAAACTGCAAAACTGGGACAAGAGGATAGGCAAGGAGCCAAGGAATTGAAGAATCACTTAAATAAAAATAAATTGTTTTCTAGTGAATGCACCCGGTAATTTCTTTTTGTAAGGTGAAGCCAAAGTTGATTTCTTTTTAGGAATTTATGGGGTGTTTGCAGCATGAATATGGGGTGCCAAGTTTTCCATAAAACTCAATTCTACATCTAAGGTTTATTTCTGTTTATGAACTTCTGGGCATTTGCACCATGGAAATTAGATGGAAATACTGCACTTGTCTATTGTAAGGCAAAGTGAGCAACAGAACCTAGTTCACCTTCTCTATGGATCTTGAAATGTGTTCCAGGATTACTAACTAAGATTTTAAGAAAATAGATTTTCATAGCGAGTTTCTTCCAGGTCCTTTTAATATTGTTACTTTTAATAGAGGAATATAATTTTCATACTCTCAAGTTTCCTTTTGAATGAAAATTGAGGAAACTATTTACTGATGCTTTTGGTTGCTTTCAGTAGATGGAATCCAACATGAGTGGCATGGGCTATGATCACTCAGCCTCCCTGGGCAACAAAATGAAGAAGCAAGAGAACCATAAAAGTTATACTAGAGATTTACTACCTGGGAGTGATCTTTGGACAGATGGACTTATTTGCGCTTTTGAATTTGTTAGAGGCCAAAGGAAGACAATTAGGTTAAAATCTGTCCCAAAGATCCAATCAGCAGAAAAAATAGATGGGGAAGATCCAGAAAGGCCTTTGTCACCTAGATGTGCATTTACTGAAGCACAAAATGTAAACAGGAACAACTCACTAGACTCTGGTTCCATTTCCGGATTTGGAGCTAGTGGTAGCATTCCTTTGGATGATCCCAAAGTTTGCCAGGATAACCATTCAGGCCATTTTCCTACCATGGAAAAAATTGTAGGAAGTCACTGGATACCAATTGGATGGGCCAGGATTTCTCAGCTTGTCCAAACAGTGCAAATTGATGCAGGCTGGGCCTCACAGCAGATTGAGTTCCCAGAGGACAAGGATGATCTCACTGTTGCAGATTTAGCAGCTCCTTACTGGGAACGGCCAGCAGGGCCCACATGGTGGTGTCATGTGACAGCAGGTCACCCAGCCATTGATGCATGGCTGCGTAATGCTCAGTGGTTACATCCTGCCATCAGTATTGCTTTGAGAGACGAAAGTCAGCTGATTAGTGACAGAATGAAGCACCTTCTGTATGAGGTGAATTCTTATTTAACCTTTGAAATCTGAACTTTTCAGTTTGATAGGATTTGTTTTTATGAATGTTACTATAAAGAATGTAGTAGATGGCATATAATGAAACTGACTAAGATGGGGATGGCCATCAATGTGCCAATTGTTGGGGCTCATAGTTCACATTTGCAATTTCTTAGGCTAAAATCATCTGGTCTGTAAGTTTTCACTTAGGCATTTCAACCACGTATGCCATGAATCATGAATAAATTATATGGTTCTGATAATTGATCTATTTCATTTTTAATCCAGAAGATCTTCCACTGCATGTTCAATCTTGGTGTCCTGCATGCATTTCCTGTTCTTGTTTACAGATAACCGTTACTAGTATATAAGAGTATAAGATGTCAACATGAAATTTACATCATGGCTTATAACTGTTTATTTATTAGCATTTATCTCCTACCAGCATTATACATTTACTTCGGTGTGAAAATTTACAATGAAACAACAAAAAATAGATGAATGAAACACTATTAAATTAAATGTAAGCATTCCTAAAGAAAAGAAAATTTTGTTTAGCTTTAGTACCAACACCAGTGGTGCAGTTAATAAAATTTGGAATTATAGTAACCTTATTCATCATATATAGTCATATCAACCCTCTTGATATTTTAGAGTCCACCTGAGAACCTTGCAACTTGCACCATCTGTTCAGGCATATTGGTTTTGGAGCATAATTAGAGCTCAAAATGTTATCAAGAAAAAGAAATTGGAGCTGAAAATTTTGTCACTTAATTCATTAACACATTCTGATGATGGGGAGTGGGATATGAAGCATACTGTAAAGAAAATAATGGAAAGGGCTGGCATTGTCTTTCTCCCAAGATAAGCTACTATCCACTTCAATAATCCCTATCTATTGAGTATTGACTTATCTTTCTTCCTTTAACCTGAACATTCATCATAAATAATGCTTTATCAGAATACCAACAAATAATTTGTGTATGAATGACCATTCAATATTCAATCAGCATTTTGTAGATTGTAAAAGTTAATCAACTGCCACAATTAGATTGCAGACCTTGAACACCTACAGAACCTGTTAGAAAGAGTGGCCTATTACAAGTTGAAGGGACTAGAAGAGTTAGGGGTAGGCAGAAAAGGACTTGGGTGGAAGTAATAAGAAACCATTTAGGCACCTGCAATTTAACCATGGATATGGCACTAAACAGAATGGAATGCTGGACAGGATTCATGTAGCCAACCCCATATAGTTGGGACAAGGCTTAGATGATTATTATGACCTTGAACAAAAAAGGATTGTTGAGAGAGAAGTCCAAATGCCCTTTTGTCCTTACCCTTGTTTCCAAATGCATTCCTGTTGTGTAAAAAGAATAACGCTGTCAGTAAGTAATAGTATTAAGCCCCGATGATAATGATATTTACCAAAAAAAAAGAGTATTATAAGAACCAGTTTTTAGAAAAACGGACCGGCCGGTCGAATTGTGACCTGGGGCACTAACCGGTTTGGCTGCACCCCAATAACCGGAATTGTTCAAAACCTGGTGAAAACCGGCCAACTGGCCGGTTTAACCGGAAAACCGGTGAACCAGTCCTGGTTTCATGAATCCGCCCGAGTCCATACATAAATGAAATTTTAAAATGTTGTTAACAAGATTTGAACCCAAGACCTCTTATTTTCATAGATTAATTAATTACCACTAAACCACCTCTTTACTTATATTAATTAATGACTATTATACACATTACATTATTATGTACGTATTTTAAAGTAAATGTAAATTAAAAGGCTTGAACCCTAGTCATTTGTTTTAAAAATTAGGAAGCTTACCATCCATCCACCATATTTAAATATATTAAAAGTTGTAAAATGTATTATATATAGTATTTATATGACTCGTAGTATATATATGTATATGCCATGTCGTCACGGTTCAACCTCCAGTTCGACCTCAGTCGAACCTCTGACCCGTAAACCTCTCCCTTTTCCGGTTCTATGCCCAGTTTGGTTCTCTGAACATTGAGAAGAACCATGTAATTATTGTAGTAATATCAATGTTCCTGCTACGTTATAAGAAGCAGAGATTGCTTCTAGAATCTTATTTTTCAACTGCAAGTGCAGATGCTTCATGTTCATCAAATACTGGTTTGAGTGTTATTCTTGCACTCAACAAGATAAGAGCATAGTTTTCAAGGTGCCAAGGCAAGGCTAGGCAACAGGGGGGGCGCCTTGTCGCCTAGTTGCCCAGGCGATGGATTTTTTTAAGTAAAAAATACATATCCTAGGTAGTTCCCTAGGTTCCATAACCATCTTTCCTTAATAACTATCCATAATTTTCAGTCTAGAAAATCAACATATTTATGAGAAGAAAAAGAAGAAAGAAACGAAAATTCAAAAAGCATGGGGACTGAACCCCTATTTTTGTTATAGGAAAAGAAGAAAAGAAAAGATGGAAGAAGTTTTTCCCTTAGTTATTGGTTCAGATTCTGAAGTCTTTGGGGGTTCAATACAGCAGTTAGCAATATTTGTGTAGATTAAACCCTAAAAAATAAGAAAATAATAAAAAGAAATTAGTTTATAAACACAAAAAATGAATAGTTTTGTTTAATAATGTCTATTTTATAATTATAATCTCAAAAAAGTAACAATATAAAAGTATTTTATAAGACAGTATACAAAATTGCTTGGCGATTGGGCAAGGCGAGCCTCCAAGGGTGCCTTGTCGCCTAGGCGTTGCCTTGACAACTAAGGATAAGAGAGATGTTTAACAAGGGACATGGAAGTTTCCTTCAGTTGGTGCAAGCATAGTGCTAATTCCTTTGCAGATACATTAGCCAAACAAGGGGTGGGACGACAAGATCTATTCTGGGCACAATTGTAAGAAAGGGGTACTGTCAAGGGGAGAGATAAGCTCTTTTATCTCTCACTGTCTTTATATGTACATTTACTCCTTGTACCATTCCATTTTCCTAATCTTAATGAAAGCTTATAGTTATTGATAAAAAAATAAATAAATAAGAGAGATGTTTAACTGATAAGGCACAAAAGCATTTATGATAATCACAATGCGCATAGAACGTGTGACAAATCCAAAGTCAGGTGAGAAATATATGGAAATCCCTTGATGCACCTCATCAAACTATATGGTCCTGTTTTGCCATTCTGTTATGTTCAGTGCCATATCCATTGTTAAAACTCATTATCATCATCATCTAAGCTGTATCCCAACTATATGGGGTTGACTACATGAATCTTGTTTTTCCATTATGTTCTGTTTAGTGCATATCCATTGTTAAATTATGAGTGCTTAAATCATTTCTTACTACTTCAACCATGTCCTTTTTGGCCCGCCCCTAGCCCTTCTAGCCACTTCAACTTGCAACAGATCACTTCTTCTTACAGGTGCTGTAGATGGTCTTCTATGCACGTGATCAAGCCATCTTAATCTACCTTTTCTCATTTTGCCACCTATTGGAGCTATTCGTAGTTTCCTTCCAATCACTTCATTTCTGACCTTTTCCTTTCTAGTTTTTTTTTCCCCACTCATCCATCTCAGTATATGTATCTCTGCCACACTTGTTTTTTGGGCATTTTTGTTTTTTGCCTGCCCAATACTCTGCTCCATGCAGCATTGTTGGCCTTACAACTGTTTTATAAAATTTTCCTTTTGATTTGAGTGGTATTCGCCTATGACATAAGAATGCAGATGCACCCCTCCATTTTTTCCTTCCTGCTCTAATTCTGTGGGCAACATCCTCCTCAATCTATCCCTTGTTAGGAATTATTGAACCAATGTATCAAAGTAAAGAAAATAGAAGTACATTTTGAAATATGATAAGAAAAAGAAACCAATAAGAGAAAGCTCCAGTGTTGGGATTGGAGAAGCAGTAGGGTGGCTGCACAGGGAAGCCATAGAGATTTAAGAGTTGGTTCATTCTGAATCATTAAAGTTCATCTATAATAGGAGAAATTAATGAGGATGTTGCCCATAGAATTAGAGCATGATGGTAGGAGTAAAGAGTTGCATTTGGCATGCTATGCATCCAACATATGCCAATAAGACTAAAAGAAAAACTTTTTAACACAATTATAAGACCAGCTTTTCTATATGGGACAGATTACTGGGTGATCAAGCAAGAAAATGTTTAGAAAATGAGTTTAGCCGAGATAAGGATATTGAGATGGATTAGTGGCAATGACAGAAAGGACACAATCAGAATGAGCACATTAGAGAGGACTTCAGAGTAGCTCCAGTTAGTGAAAAGATGAGAGAAGGTTAACTGCAATGGTTTGGTTTTGTGTAGATGACTAATGACTACACCAATGAGAATGATTAACTTAGTGAAAGTAGAAGGCTCTAAAAGAGAAAGGGGAAGATGAAAGAAAGCATAGTCTGAAGTGGCAAGAAATGATTTTTGGACTTAAATTTTGACAGAAACCAACTCTTGATAGAGCACAATAGTGCAACAGGATTCATGTAGCTGACCCCAAATAGTTGGGATTAAGGCTGAGCTGAGTCATTTCCTAGCCTAAACAGTAGGTGGATTACTGAAGAATATACATGTGAAACATGGATGTTCCAAGTTATGGGGGAGTGCAACTTTGGGTGGATTGAAATTAAAAGTTAATCAAAATCCAGGTCTGCTCAGGTTGAGTTATTTCTTGTATGTGGCTGCTGACTATAGGACACTATAATTCTGTACCATTATAA
The DNA here is from genome assembly GCF_055504915.1 of Nelumbo nucifera. Lineage (NCBI taxonomy): Eukaryota > Viridiplantae > Streptophyta > Magnoliopsida > Proteales > Nelumbonaceae > Nelumbo > Nelumbo nucifera. Next base: position 93,375,068 of record NC_142652.1, read on the forward strand.
CATCTATATGAAAAATTTTAAATAAAGAGAGATTAAAATTTCTTGTACACCATGTCCATATAATGCCGGTTTACATTATAGCGGCTTTGGATTTTTTATAGTGAAGTCCAAGATGTTGTAAAAGTGGGCCAGGCAGCCAATTACTCCAAGTGATATAATTGTTGCAAATTACATCTTTAATATTATGGGTATGCCACCAATTAAATGGTGTCACATTTGTCAGTCAAAAAATTCCCTAGGCACCCACATCCTTGCATGGATACTAGACTTTGAATGGCAAAGGTATCAGGATTAAATGAAAATAATTACAGACAACACCATTGCTCCTTTACATTATTTTGATCTTTATTTTCATGCCATCTTATGCTTCTTTTCTCTGCTACTTTTCTCTTATTCAATTAATAAACAGGTATTGTTTTGGTATTGAGATGTGTAATTTACAAGAACTTTTGGTATTGGACTGTTATTGATTGGTCTTGTTGGACTGATTAGTAATGAACTAATGATTATTGTTTATAAATCAGATCCCAGTTAGGGTTGCAGGTGGTCTATTGTTTGAGCTATTAGGGCACTCGGTAGGTGATCCATATGTTGATGACATCCCCATTGTTCTTCGATCTTGGCAAGCACAGAACTTTTTAATAACTGCATTGCATGTAAAAGGATCTGCATCAAACATAAACGTGTTGGGTATCACTGAAATTCAGGTTTCATGCTTGGCAAAGTCTTTTCAAATTTGTCTTCTCACGTAAGGACTTATTTATACACATTAGCATTTCCTATATGCTATAATTTTCACTTTGTAGTTTGATGGTGTGCCTTGGCTCAGGAGCTTCTTTCTGCTGGTGGTACTAACACGCCAAGAACAATTCATGAAGTCATTGCATATCTAGCTAGTCGCCTTTCTCGATGGGATGATAGGTGACAAATATGCTCCTCTTCTGACCTAAACTATAGAAGGGATTGCTTCTTTTAGATGACAAGATTTTGTTTTTTTGAATAAAAGAAAACTGGATTTCGTCAACAAATTTAGTGTTACTACTGTAGCACTATCAAATGGTTATGCCTTTCTTCTTTGATTCTTTTGTTTCTTTTAGGTTATTCCGTAAGTTGATATTTGGAGCATCAGATGAAGTTGAGTTGAAGTTTATGGACAAGTAATGATATTCATTCTGCTATTTTGTACTAAAGAAATTTTATTCTGCATATTCTGTTATCTTTTGTGGTTTACCTGTAAAATAAGTACTTCGTACTTGTGAATAGGAGGAACCATGAAGATATGAATCTATTCAGCGTAATTATGAACCAAGAAATCAGAAGGTTATCAAGACAGGTATATTTTCATCCATTCTTTTTGGGTCACTGTCATCTTATTGATAGACTGGAATATTTAGTTGTTTAAATGGGCATAACCGAAGACACAAATATCATAAAACAGTCAACAGCATTTTACCTTTCTGATAGTTGACTGGAGGATACTTTTGTTGTAGTCACTTTAAGCAGTCACTAGGGGTGATCATTCCTAGCATGGCCCTGGAATTGTATATAATATATTAAGTGTAATACATATTTATATTAAGCCCCTTACTAGGTGCTAAGCCTGGTTCAGCCCATGATCACCCCTGGCACTGACCACTTGGCTTGGATTCATACCTTTCACATCCTTGTTGCCTGAAGAATTCTTTTGTGTTTCAAGTTATCCTGGATCTAAGTTCTTTGTGGTGCTTACGGACATCCTTGGAGACAGCATATTTGAAGGTTCTCTAGTGCCCTAACAAGGAACACCTTCAAAGAATTTCTTGAAGTGGTAAACTTTGAAAGCCATAGCCATTTGTTGAAGTCTTGTTTCTTAATCTGACTCATGTCAATTCGGTTTATCTGATATTCTATTTATTATATAATTGGTCTGATAATCATCCATATAAATGGTAAACCGGTTGCATAATGCTTTGTCTTTAGTCTGATATATTTGTAGGTGCAAGATTTTGGACCTACAAACCTACGTGGCACTGTGGAAGATTGATCACCCCTACAACTTGCCACATGAAAGAGTGTAGTAGATGCAAGATTTTGGACGCACATGAACCTCCTCTCCCTTAAGAAAAGGAAAAGAAATGAAAAGAATGAGAGTCCATGTTTAAGCTCCTAAGCCATTTAACAAACCTATGTGTCAATGTGGCAGATTGGTCAGCCTTTGCTCAATGCCCCTTGTCTTGGGTCTATTAGACCTTGGTGCCCTGAAACAGGAAGGCAGAGGCAACAGTGTTTCCAAGAAGGAAGGGGCAAGTATTAATCTCAGAGTCAGGAGGGCAAAGACAACAGTGTGTCATGGGTGGCAGGGCCATGATGCCTCTGCATCCTAAGTATTAGACTATTAGTCTATGAGTTAGGAAAGCAAAGCCAACAGGTCCGCCATAGAAAGGCCATAGTGTTTCCACTTCTCCAAGTGACATGACTGCAAGTCAGACATCTCATAATTGAACCTTTGCTCATGACAAATATTTGTCATGGAATGTAGTCAAGCAAATTACCTCAAGGTGCAGGTCATCATTAATCTGCATTTAAGGAGTCATTGAAAGGTTTAACCATTAAGGCATGCCTTCTACTCATACCTTCAAATATATTTAGACCATTAGTAAACACAAAGTAATTGGACTAGTAGAGTAAGGTGAAGGTGGCATCTTTGAGATTGCTTGAGGTGCAATTCTGCTATAGAAATGAAGGGTCCTGCTTAATCAGAGGCTTGCATAATATTTCTGACCAAGTAACAATACTAGAGGTGGCAGCACTTTTTATCTTTTTATTGTTTGTTGATGCTTTATTGATTAGAATAAAGAAGGAATAATAATGTGAAGATGTCATGCATCCAACAGCTTAGGCCAGCTGTTTTTTCCCATGCGTGTTCCTTTTATGTCCCTTTATATTATACAATTTGTATTACATTACTTGTACCTACTTAACCCCAAAGAAATTGTCCTCTACTAATTCCCTGTTTCTCCATTCATTGGCTGATATGCGAATCCAGGTAAATCTGATAATTAAATACCTGGTCAACAGTCTTATCTCTCTCCTGGTATTTTTGTACTGCCATGGAACCGTACCAACATTTCTGAGCTAGCTGAAAACCTTGAGAAACTGCAGCTACTTCTGCCTTTCTAGTGTTTGCTTGACTGAGAAGCTTCTAATTATTGGTTATGTTTTTGTTCAATGTCAGCCATTATTGTCAATGTAACCCATATTTAACACTGCAGACCAAGTCAAGTGGTTGCTGTTAAGAAGGATCTTAAGATGTGTTTATATTTTATACTTTATTATTCCACTTTAATGGGTATCAACTGGGTGCAGACATGGAGTCAACGAACATGTTGCAATTAGAGAGAATGGGTTACCAATAATAAATAAATAAATAAATAAATAAATAACTAAATAATATAGAGAATGGTTTAAAATTAATATACAAAAGACACCAGATTATGTGTCAATCTAACAACTACAGATAGACTTCAACATCCCTCTTTGGGTCACTTGATCAAACTTTACAGCTAGTGATATCCTGGTCCCTTCTCCTTAAGACCATTTGCACCATCCCAGAACCTCTGTTCCATGCTTCTGTATCCTTGTATCAATTGTCGCTAGAAACTCTTACCAACATGTGGCCTTTGTACCTCCAAGATTAGTACTCTGATTGGGAAATTTGAAAGGGTAACCAAGTTTGTATTGCCCTTTGATAGCATCACTTTCTTGGAGTAGAAAAGTTTGGATGACCTGTTTTGATATAAAATCTGTGAAAGAAAGAAGAAAAGAAAGAGAATAAAAGGTTTCTGCTTAGAAAGAAAGAAAAGAGAGAGAGAAGAGAATGGGAGAAGCCAAAATTAGGTCTGGCTACCCCTTTCATTAGATTATATACTCACAATAAAAGAGGGTACAAAGACAAATATGCCCCTAGTAAGTTGGCTACATGTAAGAACTGAATAAGCACACTTAACTTAAAGCATAAACCAATGGGCCTAAGGCCCAATAACTCCCTAACTATGCTATGTAAATAGAAACAAGTAATATCAGCCCAAAACTCAACACTTTGGATTCCCCAAATACAAATATATGGAGAACGTCCCAAGTATTGGCATATGACTTGAATTAATTATGAATTTACCATCAATTTTTGTCTTTTTTTCAATTGGCAGGTAATTAGGGTTAAATGGTCACTTCATGCAAGGGAAGAAATTGTGTATGAACTACTCCAACATTTGAAGGGGAATGCAACAAGAAGTTTGTTGGAGGGAATAAAAAAGAGTACAAGGGAAATGATTGAGGAGCAAGAAGCAGTTCGTGGCCGTTTGTTTACTATTCAAGATGTCATGCAGGGCAATGTGCGGGCGTGGTTGCAGGTAAGACAAGAACTGGTGCAAAATTCATTACCCAATTCTCAAACTCGAATCCACATTCTCATTTTGTCAGCCTGAGATTTTACCCTCATACCAAGCATTTATGCATTAATTATATGTAAATTTGTATTCCATATACTTGGGCATGCACAAATGAATGTTGTATTGTTATTAGATGCACAACAATGAGACCTTCCATGCACATTTCACTTGTCTTGTTTTTACCTGTTTGGTATCATGAATTCCTTGTTTTGCACATGCTACTTCCAGGATAGAAGCCTCCGTGTAACACATAATTTGGCTGTTTTTGGTGGTTGTGGTCTTGTTCTATCCATCATTACCGGGCTGTTTGGGATCAATGTAGATGGGATTCCTGGAGCTGAGCATACACCATACGCATTTGCTTTGTTCTCTGGTTTACTTGTCCTGGTAGGAATTCTCCTAATTTCAGCTGCAATACTCTACCTTGGATTGAAAGAGCCCATTGCAGAAGAAAAGGTTGAAGTGAGGAAGTTGGAGCTCCAAGAGCTTGTTAAGATGTTTCAGCATGAGGCGGAGACTCATGCACAAGTCCGGGAAAATGTTCCTAGAAACAGTTTACCCTCGAAGGCTGGAGATTTTCTTACAGATGGTGCAGATTACGTTATCATCAGCTGAGCACAGCATACTCAATGTATATTAATGCCATTTAACACCAACATCTTGATATAATATTTTAGATGAAAAACAAGGTTCTGTCTCAATGACAACCATTTCTCATATTTGACAGCCAAAATGTAGGAAATCCATTTCTTGGATTAGCCATTTGTTATTTTATCTTCTTATTGGAGTTTTTGCAATAATCATCCATTGTAAATTAATCATTTTTCTATGTTACGTTGATATCCATCATTCTATAATAACAAAAGACTTGATTGTAGCAGTGGCTTCTTTCCTGACAACTACAGTTCGCATTGGTGATTGTTTTAAGATGACATTAACATTTCCATCCTATTAAGCTTGCTTAGATTTTTATCCATGGTGTACTTGCTATAAACTCAGCTGTAGTGGTTCGTTTCCTGTTACTTTCTCTGAAAAGTTTGCCTCAATAGTCAATACCTTGGAAGTAGATGGATCCCAAGACATTCAAAACAAATGAATTGACAGGGTACTAAATGGAGGGTATCTTATTTTAAATATGTTGCGGGTTAGTGTAGTGAGGCACTCCTTGAGTCTCTGGTTTCTTTGATAGCACTGACCTAGGGGCCTTGTTGTAACCATGATTTTGAAAGGCTTAAGTCTTGAGGTGCGAGGCTTACACTTTGAGGTGAAGCGCTCATATTTTTGCCTCAAAGGCTTTAAGCATTATAACCATGGTCTGAGGTTTAAGCGAAACTAGATTTCTTGTCCGCAACTTTCTACCCACAATGCATTGCAGCTACACATTGTGATCCTGTACTGTGAGATCTACAGCTGCGGTGTATTGTGGGTAGGGAATCCAGGTTCAGCTTTTAAGCTTTTGTCAAAGAGGCGTATCCTCAACCCTCAGGGCGAGAAGTGTAGAAAGGTGTGAGCCTAAAGAGCCTACAACAATTGGATTCTTTAGTGCAAAGAAGATTGTTTTATTTTATTTTTTTAGTTTAAAACATATGGGAAGGGCAATTTAGTAATTGAGCGCTGAATAAGAAGATTGAAATGAAAAGCTACTAGAGAAAATAGAGTTTTTAGCTTTTCTTGGGGTTTTATAAGAGTTCAACGCATCAAGGGCTATAAAGAACCGTTATCGTTCTCTTCTTTTATTCTTGGTCAAATCAGGTGGAATTTTTTTCTTTTTATTCAACACTTCTGCCTGACTAGAAATACAGCATCCTAAGCTTGTCATTCCATTTTTTTTTCCTATCTTCTCCATAAGAAAATACTATCTATCTAATTTTTCCCTCTCAATTCTCTTCCTAATGGATTCCTTTTATTTTTATTAGCCTTTTTTTTTTGCATAGATTAAACCAAGTTGTTTCCTTTGTTGGGTAACTAGAATCTAGTATCAATCACACGGACAATTCATTAGAAGATCTCATCAGTAAAAGAAACTTTGATGGAGAATTTTTGATAATTTAAAACATATGATTGTTCATTTGAACAATTTGAGAAAATTTGAACTTCGAAACTTGAAATATAAAAAGGTTTATTGTTGTTATTTGATTAGTCATTATTTTGTTGAATGTAAAAGGCTTTGAGAAAATTTGAATTTTGAAACTGGAAATATAAATAGGTTTATGGTTGTTACTTGATTAGTTATTATTTTGTTGAACGTCAAAGGCTGGAATTTATTACTTACAGACTTCTATTTTATGGATGCTTATATTTTGTTTGTCATATGTTCCTTTTATTATTTATAAACTTCAATTATTATTATTATTTTTAATTCTTCTGATTTACACCTTGCTACGCCTCAAGGCGTATGCCTTGAATCCCATGCGATTCTCTAGAAAAGAAGAATTTTACTAATTACAACCTATATTTCCAAGAAATTGTCAGTTTTTGAATCCAAATATCCCAACCATCTAATCAGTTCCATTCCACATATAAATCTAACTGCTTGCAATAATATTGCAACTTTTGCTTCCTGAGGATTGTTCTTAGGGAGCAGATAGCCTATATCTTCTGACATATCAACTCCTATTCAATAGAGAAGAGACTTCACATAAACTAGTAAAATATGTTTTTGTTATATGTCTAAATTTTATTTATAGTCATTTTAATTTTAGATTTAATATTATGAGTACATTTGTTGGATTTATATGAATCCCCCAAATATATCTTTCCGGTTCATATCTTAAAATTGGTTTTGTGAATTCTGATACTCTCTTGATGAAACCTATATTTGAACCTTGGTAATGCCCGGTGAACCAGGTCACAAAGGACTTGAGCTCACTGGTACCATGCAGTTCTCATGCCTCTCAATTTCTATCTTCTGAATATTAAACCAGATATTTGGTGGTGGTGGTGGTGGTTCTATTCAATGGTGTTTCAGGTGCCTGGCTACCAGCTCCTCCACGCTTTCTAGACTCCAAAAGTGGTAAGCATTCGAGGGGAGTCATCAAAACCGGGGCTCATACATGTACATGCGCGTAGGACTTGCACACAAGGGAGGGACGCCACATATAATCCAAAAACTTAAGCTATTCGGTTATGTGCCACTCTTGTATACAAGTCCCTTACACCTACCTCTCATTCTTTTCCAATGTGGGATTCTCTCCAATTACTTGTAGGTGAACCCCAACAACAAGAACCTTTTTCCTTAGAGCTTCTGTCCCTTTTGCAGTTAATATTAGATATCCTTTTTTCTTTCTTTTTTCTGAAACATAATAGGCAGCAGTTCTCAATACAAGTTGTAATCAAGACACATAAGCCTGGTCTCTTGGATTAAATAAATTTTCAACAAACAAAGCCTTGTACAATACATTGAAGAAATAAAGGGAGCTTATCATTTACCCTGAGACTTGTCCTGACTCCTGAAAGGGCTAGTCTTGGATAGCCCAAACTAGTGTTGTTCTCAGGAGTAACAAAGAATGGTGGCTTGGTATTACCCGACTTGTGTAGCAAATGTATCCAAGTTTAAAATGTGCTCAACATCTACCCTTTTAGCCTTTCATTTTAAAAAGAGCAGAAACGGATATAAGGAGTTCCATTGATAGTAGATGATATTCCCATTTTCCACTGCTAATGAATTTCACCTGCAATATTAGGAAACCAACTTAAAAACAGTTGCTCAAAGCCTCTAGTATATAATGTCAAAACATGCCAGATTTTAAGAATTGACATAATAAAGCAAAAGCATTCATTAGAATGTCAAAATTAATGAAAGCCAAAAACTTATGCATGTCTGTGCTCCTAACAGATGTTTAAAAATGTAGAGGTGTTTGTAAGTGAAAAAAAAAAATGCAGAGGCGTAATGCAAGGCATTCCACCATCCCGAGGAATGAGGCATAAACCAGGATGCAAGAGGTGAAAGCCTCTAGAGCATATAATTTAAATTAATAAATAAATAAAAATAGGAAGTTTTCCAAAAAAAAAGGAAAATCAAGAAAAGTTAGAAAAAAATAGGTACAATTTTTTTTATAATAGAACCATCACATTCAAATATAGAACAGATCATTAAGCATGACCCATCCTTTATGTTGTTTCTTAATAGCAAGTACCTTAAGGATGACACATATGAAGTGTGCATCTCTAAAATAGAGGACCAGTAGAAGCACACCTTACATGAGGTTTACACCTTTTTAGTTTTCTATGCACTTCTATATGAGAGGTATATGCCTCTTTTGTCTCCATGCCTCTTATTTTTATATATTTCTCTGGGTGTTTTGTTAACACTCACATGGAAGCATGCCTCCAAGCAGATGCCTCCCAAGCCTTTCAGTATACTGCTCCTAACATCTAGAAATGACTATGGTTTCAGCTAGAGTATCCTTTGTTACATAAAAGGCCATAAAGAAGGCCAAATGATGACTAAGAAGCTTAAAATAGTCCAAACTGGCAACAGAGAAGTTCACCTAAATAATAAAAGAAAGGAAAAGATTTCTTCTTACAGATCCTAGCACTGAATTCATCATCATCATCCATGCCTTATCCCAATTTTATAGGGTGGCTACATGAATCCTGTTTCACCAATTCATTCTATTTAAAGCCATATCGATTGAAGCATGGAAAGACAAATCAGGATCCTCCATATCATGAGAGTTTTGGCAAAAGTTTTAATTATCTTACGAAACTTGATTCTTACTCTGTAGTGCTATTTTCAGTAACATTCCAAAACATAATGGGCTTTATGTTGATTGACCTAACTATATTTTATACGTTAACAAACCAGATATTTGGGTTTACAAGTGTTCAACTCTCCCCAAAAGGAACTTCTGATTTCACCTTATCTGGCCAAAGCATTCTTATTAACATTTCCCTGGAAGTGTTTTGTGAAATTAAAAAGTGTTTCAAAGAAGCAAACTGAAACATGACCCAAGTAATGCCAATATCATGTTTCACCAGAAGCAAATAAAACCATTAATCTTCTCTTCAACCCAAATAGTATAAAAACAATTAATTTTTGTCATAAAATGATAAAACATGATTTCAAGTAGAAGATTTTCTTCCCATCCCTCTTAAGAAAAACAGCAATTTAAGCTAAAATACAAACGAAATAGATATCATCATCAAAGAAAGCATACGAACCTGGACCCTAGACTCTCACCTTGATACAGGCTTCTGCAGGAGGGCAGTCAAATAAACATCTCCATTCTTCAGCCCACTGGAATCTGTTTTATTCCCTGTTGCCCACTTCACTTTCTTGTAACCCAACTTCCTGATCAATGGTGCATAAACCTTCTCAAGATCGGTTCCTTTGCTGAAAAAATGATCTAACCAGAAGTACCCCCCACCCCTCAACACCCTATCTACATCATAGAATAGGAATTCCATTGTTGTAATTGGAATCCAACGGTTAACAGCATGCCCACAGCGAACAAGATCGACAACCCCATCAAATATTGGGAACCGCTGTTGCAATGGAATGTGCAATGGAACAAGCCCCCTCAGTGCAGTTGCTTCATTATATGGGGAACCCAAATTCATGGTTGTGGATAGAACAGTGACATTGTGGAGCTTCATTCTTGCAGCAAAGGTCCCAGTTCCAGCTCCAATATCAAGTGCAAGTCGAAGAACTGAAGAAGAGCCCTTTGCAATTTGCAGTAATTGGGGAATGGTAAGATCAAGATCAGATTTAGCTGTAAGGAATTTAGTGGACTCAAGTTTCATGTCAAAGCCAAGGTTGTCATTGAAGCGGTTAAGACAAGCGAAACTCTTGCAAGAATAGTGGGACCAAAGTAAAGCATAGTCAGGGAGAGAAGAAGGAAAGGGATTCGAGGTGAGAGAGGAAGGGATTTTTGAAGAAGTGCGAGAGAAGCAGCGGCGACGGGGGAGGGGGTGGCAACCTCGGAGTATTAGGGCTTCGGAGAGATCCGTATCATCTGGACAGAGAGAGAATGGTGTGTAGTTCATGTAACGGTGAAGAAGATCAGGGTTGTCACGGCAGGCAGAGGCAATGGGGGCTATATGTGCATAGAGAAGGAGATCTGAAGGGACAGTGGCTTTTGCGCTGGTGGCGGTGGTGGGAGTGGTTGAGCGGAGGCGGGTGAGGTGGTTAATGGTGGCTCTGATTGTGTTGAGTTGGTGATGTAGGTGGTCTGGGACTGGGGGAGGAGATGCGGGTTTGCTCTGGACGGATGAAGTGAGGTGGTACAGAGAGAGGATATTGGTAGCCACCATGGCCAGCAAGAGAAGCATGTTCAGCCCCATTCCCAATCCCATCTTTCTTTCCATCTTCCCCTACTTCCTCTTTTTCTCTGAGTTGCTCTTCTTCTCTTCTATGCCTGGGAAACTAATGAATGCAGAAAACTAAATTGTATCAGAAACAAGAACTACTGTTCCTCACCACATTACTCTAATAAACTAATCACTCACGTAGATATATTTTATAGCAGAAATCCAATCTCTCAGTAACATTAAAATATATCAGAATCATTGACTCAAGTGAGTTCATACTAGGATAGTAAGGTTCTAAGATCTCACATTATTAGATTTCAGTTAAAATCATAGATCAAAGGACTTCAGCTCGCAGATCTCAAGTTCCAATGCAAATGGCAGATCTTGTAAGTTAAAAAAAGAAGAAAAGAAGAAAACCCAACGCCAACTTATACAACTAACGAAGCTAAAAGCTTAAAAAAGAAAACTTACCAGAAGAAGATGCAACTGTCATGGCTCTTCTTTGCGACCGGAGAGCGATCGATATGTAGAGAAATAGAAAAGTCATCAGTCAGTCCATGAGCTCCATTATACAGAGAGAGAGAGAGAGAGCGAGCTCTGAGCTCTACTGCAGTCTGCACTGAGTATTTACACTCAGACAGGGGAGCTGGGAGATGGGGGATTGGGGGGCGTTGGATTGGAATCTTTTCTCATAATCTATTTTTGGTGCAGGCAGTAATACTTTACTCAACTGTCTATCATCAAATGTGTGTGCAGCTTCGCTTCTGTTCACGTGTATATATGACGTGGGGAGTTATTATTGGTTAAACAACCTCTAACACAGCCATCAATTGCAGCTAAATCGAAGTCGATCAATTTGGATCTCTCGGGTTCTTATTCGGATCGGATCGCTGTAATTGAGCTACCGTATAAATGCGGACCTTTTGGAGACCGCATAACTTCAATCAACGCTGTTGCTGAGCAATGAGGTCCAGGCCTCCAGGGTTGGTTTCGCTGCTTCTTCCAGAGGAGAGAAAGAAAAGCAATGGTATGTGTAGAAGCAGAGCCATCTCACAACCAGTGCTTCACGTTTTCGTTTTGCTTCTTGCCCTTCTGTTTTTTCTTCTCTATTAGTGCCAAAATTGTTTACAGTTAGTTGTTTTTGGTCCATTCGAAGAACGCGTTTTTGGTTTTTTTTTTTCTTAGAGAGGACTTTTCCTAGTTTGATTTTGATCTTGAGGGTTTTTCCCATTAAATATAAGTTTGATTATTTGGGGTGGTTTTAATCAACTTGATTGTTGTTAATAGTTTGGTTGAGTTAGTGCGTTTTATGCTTCTTGTGATGGTGTGATGGTATGTGTTCGATTTCGTGGATTGGTTGCTTAGCTATTGAACCAATATAAAAGTATAGAACATTTGAATCTCCGTCGACCCGACAATGCAAATTGACCGTTTTGATAAGGAGTGAGGCTCTGTTTTTGGAAAAAGGCCGCTTACACTATGGTTTTTCATATTTGTATCCATTGCTTATTTTGGTAATTGAAGAAACATGATGAAAATTTAATGTCTTTAGCCAGTTCTTTAGTTTAAACTTTTTGGTCAATTGGGTGCCATAATTCATAATTGTGGTCGAGGATACGATGTAAGGAGAATAGGATGAGAGGGATATTACTTATCGTTCTATCCACAATTGTGCTGCTTTGATGTTTAGGAAAGAACTTATGTTTCTTAATTAAATTGATGTTTGGTATTGTTTAATTTCCTTAAGGGTGGTTGTTTGCAAATCTTGTTATTAATAGGCTTTATTGGCATTGTTTTTGTGCAATTATATTTTAGTGTTAAATCTGAACATTTTGGCATAGAAGTGCAAGGTTCAAAGTGTGGGTGCATATTGTACGATACTTATCAGTTTTTGAACCCATTGATACACTAAAAATAAGGACTTAGGACATGTGGTCACTTTTGAAGGGTACCTTTCCTAGAGATCTCCTGTCTCAATTCTTAAAACTTAAAGCATTTAAAATTGAAGAGTATTGCCCCTTTGGAACGTGATACACAACTTTGCGTATCACATGTATTGATACTTTGAACCTTGTAGAAATGTCGGTGATTTTATAAATTTATTGTACATCACTTGCAACTTCTATCTACCTAGGCTGATCCTGAATTGGAAGCTATCAGGCAAAGAAGAATGCAAGAATTAATGGCACAACGTGGCATTGTAAGTAATATTGTCTTTAGACTATTTACTATTTTGGGATTATGTTGCGTCAACATGATTCAGTTGACTTCAACGTCAGACTATAATCATTTTGCTAACTTAATACCTTTGCAAGCAGGGTAATCAGCATAACTCAGAGCAGCAGAAAGCACAGGAAGAGGCGAAAAGGTTGTTTTTTCTATACAAATATTCATAGCACTATGTCATGTCTTTTTGGTGTGGTTGCTATAGGACTATCAAACTGAATTGTTCAACTATTATACTTCAGGGAAGCAGATGAAAGGAGGCAAATGATGCTTAGTCAGATTTTGTCATCTGAAGCACGAGAAAGGCATAAGTTGAAATCTGCATATAATATGATAACTGTTCTTGTGAACTTGAGCATTTTATTTTATGGTAAATTAAAATGACCTCGTGTACTAGCCCACTTGTTATTTTTGTGTCACTTAACTACATTCTACTTGCATAATGTTCAACCTTTTCCAATGTTAAAGGTTGCTGATCAAAAAAAAAAAAAACTTCTTCCAATGCTAAAGGTTAGTTAGAAACTACCAAATTTCACATGAAATGCTGGACAAACAAAATAAGGATGCAGAACAGCTTAAGCCATTAGAGGAGGGAAACCCACCCCATGCAAAAGGAAAAAAAAAGGTATCAAGCCTTTTAGCAACACATGGCCATTAAGGAATTTCGATCTAATAGGCACAAAATAAAAACCCAATATAACTAGGTAAATTATACCTGAATGAGGAGGTCTTTCCATCAACACATGGTCGAACCAATTGGTAATAAAATTAATTAAATAATCATACCTCCAAATGCCATTGCCACTTGTTGAACCTCTTGATGCCATTGCCACTTGTTGAACCTCTTGATGCCATTTCCACTTAAGTTATCATGTGACTAATTTAACTAGTCATTAGTAATAGGCTAAGGCCCATTTCGTTTAGTGATTCATGTTGGGCCTCAGGCCTTGGCCCCCAAGCACGGCCCCCCCTCCCAGGTCAGGCCTAGCACAGCCCGTGGCCTTGTTCCCAGCTGTGTCGGGCCGGACATGAGGAACCAGGCCATGGCAGGTTAGGCTGCCTACTTTATTTGATTATTTCTTTTCTAGTTTTTCACTTCTTGTCTTTTCCTAAACTAAGAAAAATTAGAAAAGAAATAAAAAAAACATACAATAGAAAAAATTAGCATGAATGGTAATAGACAATAGTTGGAAAAAAAATTGTCATTTCAAATCTAATGTGTACAAAAAAAAAATAAAAAATACACTGAAAAAAATAATACAATGGAGTTGATCATTCAAGCTGCTCTCCTCTTCCCTGTTCTAGGTGAGATGCCATGTGTCTAAACAAATGGCCAATGCCAACACTTCTATGATAGTTGAAATCATGTATGCATTTTTTTTGCAAACTGCTCTTCTTTCCTTTCTAGGGATTTCCATAATCTCGAACATAGTCCAGACTTTGCTCCTTCTGTTACCAGTGTGGGACCTGATATTACTGAATTGGGCTTCATCAAGAAAAGGAAAAGGATTTTGGGAAGAGCCGGCCATTGTAGAGAGTAATAGAGTATGAGAGTATGTAGGAGAGTATGAGAGTTGTGGTGAGAATGAGGGAGGTAGGGTATTTATAGGAATTGGGGTGATTAATTTGACTAAAATACCTCCAAAACTAGTTGTTTATTGTTGTTGGGAGGGGTATTTTGGTTATTTTTAGGGTTATATGTTATTTAACTTAAAAACCCCCTAAAGGGCCTAACCTAGTTGTAATATAGTTGTTAGGGCCTTAGGGGGCATTTAAGTCATTTTTTGCCCCCTATGATCCAAAATACAAAAATACTCCTAGTGGCGGTTTATAGCTGTTGGTGGGGGGGGGGTATTTTAGTTGAAATACCCCCTCAAAAAGCAAATATATCAATTGGGCCCCCTCCAACGACTATATTCTTGTAGGCTACACATGTGCCATGTCGTGTTGGGCTGTTTGGTCAGGCATGTCTAGGAGGTTCAGTCCCCTTTATAGCCTAGGCTCGACACGGCCTAGATTTGGCACAACATGGTACTGTAGTAACCATGTCGTGCCAAGCACAACCCCTATCATGCTGGATTGTGTCGGCTTGCCATCGGCCCGACCCACATTACATCTCTAGGTTCAAACCATGTTTGGGAAGAGACAGGTCGAATTTTCCGCACAGAGGTAATGAACCCCTGAGCCAATCGAATTGGACTCAGTCTAGGCCCAACACTTAACTAAGTGATCTTTGGTTTCAGTCACCCTATGAAGCCCAAGGATGATGGATTGATATGAGATAAAGCCCATCAATTTTCAGCCCTGTAGTGGCCTCTCGCCCCTAACCTCTCAGCCCTAAATAATCAAAACACTGCTCATAGGGAAGGGCCTCTTCCCTAACTACAAAATGCAGTGCCACACCCTCTACTCAGATGGATCCCGGGATTAAAACCTTTGGCAGACCATTTTTTAGAAAATAACATAAGTATAAATACATTTTGCAAAAAGATTTCAAGTATAGTTGAAATCCACTATCGGCAGTTTTACATTTCCATCAAAGAGAGTGTAAACCTTGATATTTACTTTGTTTGACTAAGGGACTGATCCTATTACAATGATCGCCCATTCAGATAATATCCTAAAATGCTCCAACATACCTAGGTATTTGACCCTAAGAGGATTTCACTAGTTTGCATATCAAAAGAAGCTCAGTCCAAGACCTAGTGCAATATCATTATCAAGTTTGGGGTTAAGTGCAACTTTCCAGTTTTGCTCATCTCTCCAAGGTCCAGGTTCAATGCTTTTCACAAACACCCATTGGTTGTACTGATATTATTAATGCATAAAACTCATTGTACATCAATCTGATTGGAGCTAAGGGCATAAACTGTCTAACAATTTCAGATGCCATTTATAACAGTATAGTTCTTTGTCTCCTTGTTAGTATCTCAATTCAACTCAAAAAAGCCTTGATCCAAACCATTTGGGTTGGCTACAAGTGTACAAGAATCCTGTCTTGCAATTGCTCTTTATTGTTGTCATGCCTTTTACTTATGTTGGTTCTGTAAGTAATATATCAATCTGGTTGAGTTATATCATTCTTGCAATTGTACAAAGTTATTTCTGTATGACTGCTGATGCTAGTTGGGAACTCCATATTTGTCTCATGTCTTTCCCCACAGAAATCAAGGGTTTGGATATTGATTTCATTTTTAACATGTTGAAAGATTGGCACTCTTTAATTTTAAGTGGCAAAGCCTAATGTCATCAAGATTGGAAAGAAAACCATAGTAGAGGGGGATGTTGTAAGATTTAGAATATGAATGGTTACACTCATCGTATGCTTGAATCTGCTTATAGATGAAATATGTTTTTATGGCCTATCAAATACTGCAGATGGTAAACACAAAAAGAATGCTGATTTATTGTTGTTCTATATGCCATGTTTGAAATTTTAAATGGTCATACTTGGCTCTGCACAAGAAAAGAAACTAATTTACTTACACTTTAAGAAGCTGTTAATCCACCTTACACTCTTCCATGCTTATATTCTCACTTTTATGATCTTACCACTAACAGTTGCTCGGATTGCTTTGGTGAAGCCTGAGAAGGCACGAGGAGTTGAGGATGTTCTACTGAGAGCTGCTCAAATGGGTCAGATTGTTGAGAAGGTAAGAAAGAACATGCCTTTGTATTTTCTTTACTTCGATGCACACCTAATTGGTGTATCTAATCTATCCCAAAGTTTTTCTCAAGGATGCTGGTTTAATGCTTTTTTTTTTCTTTGGGCTGGGATTTACCTATTGCTGCATCTAATCTATCTAAAAGTTGTTTGCAAGGATGCCAATTTTACGCTTTTCTTTATTTCTTCCTTTTTCTTTGGGGTTGGGATTGGGGTTAGATAACAGAGGATAAAAAATTCAAAGAGAGCAAAAAATAAGCCTATTCAAAGAGGGGAAAAATCAGAAAGTACTATTCTACAAGGTGTAGCATCTCTATTCTTCCCCACTCATCCTTATAAAATTATAATATCCTTGATTTCTTTCAAAATTAAAGCCCAATACATCCATATCTAGAAAGATATGTGCAAAATTGTTGGGAGGCCAAATACATTGTCACATTTTTTTTGGATCATTTGTGCACCATTAAATATTCTTCCATTTTTTTTTTCATTCCATTGCCTTTACAATCTAGTAAATGGGACCACACTTTGCAAAAGAGCCCTCAGAGCCAAAAGCCAAAATCAATTGAACGCCAAACAAGAAGAGCCTCATAGTTTCCAATTGACATACTCCTGTTGAAAAAGTGCAAGGAGCCCTGGATGTTCCTAGAAATGAGTATGACAAAGCAAAGAAAGAGGTTGCTTCCATGGTCCTTATCTTTGCATATAGTGCCACCCTTGTGCAGAGGGAAAACATTTTTGTTCAACATATTAATGGTGATCTATGACACCCCAAATGTCTGTACATCCATAGCATACTTGTATTGGCCTGGATGCTCGCACAATTTGACCCATGAAGGCATATATTCAGTCCGTCCAAAGTCTACACAGAAAGAGGTGCAGGTTCATCTCTATTTACAAGTATTGTTTGTGTATGCCAAAAAGTTTCTGCACATTTTTAGGCGTAAATAAGGATAGTCATGTCCTTACATGCCCAACTTGTGCAATAGACCCTGAAATTTCTATCATGTTGATGTGCAGGAAAAAGGTGTTTCATCCATCATAGGTTTATGCCTTTAAATGGTTTTATATTTTCAGGTGTCTAAAGAGAGGCTTATATCATTGCTGGAACAGATTAACAATCAAACAACAAAACAAACTAAAGTGACAGTACGTCGTATACTTGCTCTTCCCTGTGCTTATATTTGACGTGAATATTGATTTTTCCACTTCCCATATCTCTTATTTCTGATTCTTCAGATCCAGAGGCGTAGGAGTGTTCTTGAGGAAGACGATTAGCTCCAGTTTTAATCTGTACTTGGTATTTAATGACAGAAAGCTCTTAAATGAGTATATATTTTCAATACACTTGGTCCATGTGATTATGCTGGCCTCACATTTCAAGATAGTCTTCTGCTGCTATTACGTCTGCTGGCAATTGGGTGTCTTTCTTTTGCTACCAGATTGTTCATCCAACACTGAGTTAAGAGTAAAAACCTGTGTCAAATATTTATCATTAACGTGCTGTACTGGCCATGACTTATTCTGGTTCAGTAACTATGTTCTCCTGGCAAACAAACTCTATCTCTGACGCATGAGATTGCCTCAGCTACCAAAATCACCAACAAACTACCAAAGAGCAAATATGCCCTGGTGGCTTTGTAGACATTGCTTTCTAGAGTTACTGCCCCTATCCTTTAGGTTTCAATACGATGAACTTTGATGGTAAGTCTTGGCTAATTAAGGCTGCGTTTGGCATGTTCTTAGAGAACTAATTATGATTAATTTTGTCATTCAATAAATTATTTTTTAAGTTTGGATGTATGAAAATTTTTTAAGTTAGGATGTGTAAAAAAGTTTCATTTTGGAACCAAGTAGCAGGGGGTTGCGATGGTATTTTGATTTTACCGTGGGTTTCAGTGAGTGGATTTTCATTGTATAGGCATTAGGTTTTTTTTTTGAGGGGGGTTCAAAGTCATTTCTCAGAGAAATCAGCAAATTCAATGATTTCTCTTTTTGATTTCCATACACAAAAATCACTATTAATAATCGGGTAAATTACAAAGACCTCCTTACTATAGGGTCAGTGACAAAGATTCTTAGACTTTAATTTGCGCAGACCCCCCCCCCCCCCCCCCCCCTAAACTTTTACATTGTGACAAATACCCCTTGGCCATTAAGTCAGATGACAGAAGCCATTAAATTACCAAAATACCACACTAAATTTTCTCTATTTTCTTTTTCTTGAAATTCTCTCTTAAAACCTAATTGATCTTGAACAAACACATCAACCAAAACTAGCCATTTTAAAAATGCGTCTTCTAGAGTTACTATACTCTGTCGAGGATTTGTTCTGTGGTGAGGTCCATATCTTGAACTTTTAGAAAACTTTCACCAAAAGAACTAAAGTAGCAAGGGATGGTTTCATGCCCTGAATGAAATGAGATTTTTGAACCACATTAGAAAATTACAATTCGACAAAAGTAGCAAATGGGTTGCAAAGAATAGATAGTCGAAGCACATGAAAAAGACTACGGTACCTGACGTGCATGTGTGTGTGGCCAAAATGTGTGCTTTCGATAAGTAGCTTTCATTACTCTATACAGAATTATTGACTTCGCTCTAGCTGCAGAGCTAGTCCAAAATCTGCAATTCTGTGGAATGCCTCCACTGTTTACCAATTGAATGGCTGATTAATAACCTAAGCTTCTCAATAGACAGAATCAAGATAGGGTACCGTATAACCATTCCATAGAAGATCGACCCACTAATCAAGGACACGAGAGAAATGGCAAGGGAGATGTGGAGGGGTTAAGCTGCACCATATGCAAGGATTTATGGAGCTCTTTCCTCTTTCATTACAAGAATAAAAAAATTCAAGAACCAAGCAAGCACCATGTACCGTCATAGGACTTTGATTGGTTCAATTGCAGGCCCACTACAAGATGATGCCCAAACAGAAGACCACTTTGTATGTCAATTATTGAATCTCTCATAAATTTTTTATTTGAGAAAATCTATGATGTCGGAAAGATATGGTATGAAAAAAGTTTTGATCAATCAAAATCCACCCATGAATTTTGATAAATAACACCTTATTCGCTACTACTTTTAAGATTTCAGTTTATTGATCGGTTATTTTTCAGATATCATAATTTTTCCATATCATACTGAATTATAAATGGTTTTTCACAAACACGTGGATTGTGCTCCTTTGTTTCCACTTTGATTGTGTCGTTTGGATCAATAATGGAAGATTGCTTTCAATAGCACCACTTGATTGAGCAAAAGTCCGATATGTCTTCGTTATCCGCTAGGCGTAATCTTATCCAAAAATTCATATCTTCACTCTTCCGCCAATATCTTTTCTGTGAGAAATGTTTTCATCAGCGACTGTCCATATCAAGCGTTTCTGGGTTTGACCAGCGACAAGAAAGTATTGGACAAACGCCTAAACCAACCAGCCCACAACAACAACAAAGAATGACGGTTAATTAGTTGCTACAGCTACCACAGAAATGAATAAGAGCCTCTCATGAAGCTTCCCAATTGTTTTCTGCTTTGCAGATTGACTTGTAGTTGGGTTGCTACCGACTGATCACTTACCAGCAAAAAGGGAAAAGAACGATGATGAAGAAGAAGAAAAGAGAAGAGAAGAGAGAAAGGGAAACCTCCCCATCTCCCACCAAAGTTTTGGGGAGGTCGAATTCTGATGATTCATGCTGTTTAACAAACATATATATTCACCATGGATGAGCTTCTGCTCTCCAACAAAGCATTAGCAGATGACTCTGGCAAAGGCAAATCAACCCTGAACCTGAAGAAGGATTTCACCTCCTCATGTTTCCTTGATCTGGGTTCACCTTTGCGTCAATCGGCTGCCCATATTATCAACACAGAAGCCATAATTCCCATTCTCTCACCACAGATCACACGGGCAGCAGCCAACAGTTCTTCCGTTGTCAATCTCTTAGCCAACTTGAGCAAAAGAAGAGAACTCAGACGTCACTCTCATTCTGCCCCATCCCTGTTTACAGAGACAAGAGGTGCTCCCTCCATTGACCAATGCCCTTCTTCACGATCAACCCCTTCAATCGTTCGCCTAGCCTTCATCGGAGTGGTTCTGTATATAGCTGCCGGAGTTGCCATTTTTATGGTGACAAGTGGAAGTTTCACAGGCCACTCAACGTTCAGCCTAGTAGATGCTCTGTATTTCACTGTGGTCACTCTCTGCACCATAGGATATGGCGACATTGTGCCTGGTACCACCTTCACCAAGCTCTTCACCTGTGCATTCATCCTTGTTGGTTTTGGGTTCATCGATATCTTGCTCAATGGTCTGGTGGTCTACGTGCTTGATCGACAAGAGACAGTGCTATTAAGTGCAGTGGATGAAAACAGACTGAATACAGTGTTCCAGACATACATCATTGACACTGTGAAGGGAAGAATGAGGATCAGGATGAAGGTGGCTTTGGCTTTGTTTGCTGTGTTTGGCTGCATTGCCATAGGGACAATCATGGTGCATGTTCTGGAGGGATTGGATTGGACAGACAGCTTCTATTTGTCTGTGACTTCTGTGACCACAGTAGGATATGGAGACTACTCATTCAAGACTCTAAAGGGTAGGTGCTTTGCCATCATTTGGCTATTGGTAAGCACATTAGCTGTAGCCAGAGCTTTCTTGTACCTCACAGAGCTCAGGATAGAAAAGAGAAACCGCAAGATTGCCAAATGGGTTCTTCAGAAGAAGATTACTCTTGGTGACCTGGTGGCTGCAGACCTTGATAATGATGGGTCCATAAGGTATGCTCAGTTTAATTATTTCCATTTGATTTCATCTGAATAACTTTGTATATTGATAGTTTGCCTTTCTGCAATTCTTTCTTTCTTTGAAGTGCTTACCCAATAATTATTTCCATTTTTAAGTACTTATTCAAATAAGTACTTAAAAATAAGTTCTCAAACCACTTAACCATCAAACATACCCTAAATCATTTCTTACTACTTCAACCCATGTCCTATTTGAACTAGCCAAGGCCCTTCTAGCCTCTTCAACTTGCAACAGATCACTTATTGAAATGTGAATAGATTGATATACTTTCAATGTCTCTGAGAGCCCAAACCTAAGTTCAAACTGATTTATTTAATAAGACAGTCTGTCCAGCGCATAGATCCTTCACTTTTTTATTTGAGGGACCCAGCTGGTTCTATAAACAATGTATCTGTACTTACCTTCTAGTCCTTTTTCTTTATATCCTGATGGATTAGATGAACATTTGCTTTGGTGAGGTAGCTTCTGTCCGACGAGAGGATAGAACAGGTCAACTCGAGAGTCCCCTTCTCGTGGGTTTCTGATTGGTTAAAGTTTTTCGAGTATCATAGAAATTGCTCTTTTAGGTGCTAAAGATAGGGACTAAGGGTATTTATTATACGGTTCAAACCGTAAAACTGAACCAAACCAAATTAAATTTGTAATTTGATTCGATTTATTGGATTTTGCAAATCAAATTAATATAGGTTTATGTATGTAGAATATATAGTATTGGCAAAAAAATATATACCACATATAATTATATAAATATATAATATTCCAAATGTATAAAAGTATAAACATATAATAAACTCTTTTACTTTAAAAGAATAATAAAATAAAAATTTTAACTTAACTTTTAGGGGTGTTATTTGGCATTTTAATTGGGTTAAGCCCAATAAAGTCATAGAATGGCCCAAAGTCAACAAATCATATTAGAAATCGCACCAAACCATAATAAAATGGTTTGTTCTGGAAATTTAATTTCAAACTGCAATTTACTAATTTGGTTTGAAATCTTCTCCAAACAAAACTGAACCAGTCCATGAACACCCTTAACAGGGACGGAGCAAGTAGAACGTGAGGTCCACTAGCACAGATCAGCAGGTTTGATCCCACGCTTCCTTTTCTAGCCTAGAGGGATGCCAAGTGATTATCTCAGCTGTTGGGCTTAGAGGTGTCAATTGGATTGGATTTGGTCCAACCCGATCCAATCCAATGTGAGTCCACTTACAAACAGACTGGACCCAATCCAGTCCAAATCCAATACAAACCAAATCCAATCCAATCCATTAAAATGTAAATGGACTAGATTGGATCCAATCCAAACTAAATGACATATCAAAAATTATATAAAAAAAATAGAATATATAAAAATTACAAAAATATATTAAAATGAAGAAAATCTGAAAATTACAAAAATATACCCTTTTGGCATTGAAAAAGCACTTTAATGAAAGTATTTTCATAAAAGTACTTTTGTAAAAGTACTTTCATAGAAGTGCTTTTATAAAAGTATTTTCATAGAAGTGCTTTTATAAAAGTACTTTCATAAAAGTGCTTTTGTAGAAGTACTTTTGTAGAAGTTATTTTATAAACGTACTTTCGCAAAAGTGCTTTCATAAAAGTACTTCCACAAAAGTACTTCCGTAAAAGTTCTTTTGTAAAAGTGTTTTCATGTAAAAGTACTTTTATAGAAGTGCTTTTTATAAAACTTCTTCTGTAAAAGTGCTTTCATAAAAGTACTTTTGTGAAAGTGCTTTCATAAAAGTATTTTTGTAAAAGTGCTTTCGTAAAAGCACTTTTCATAAAATTACTTTTATAAAAGTGCTTTTGTAAAAGTACTTTCATAAAAGTGATTTTATGCCGACTTCAATTCTAATCGGTTTCAAATTGGACAAGGGTTTGGCCTCATGATCAAATTATTGGAAATTTGATTTAGTTCCAATTCAAACCAATAAGAATATAGTCGGACAGAACCAACTCGAAGACCTGATGCACTGCATGCGATCTATACAAGCTCAAATGCAGCAAGTCCATTTGCTCCAACTGTATCAGCAACAAGCACTGCACCATGTTTATCAACAGCAGTACCAACAGCAGTTCCCACTACTGCCTCAGAACCAGCTGTCGGTTCCACCTCGGCATCCGGCCACACAGCAAGCTAAGCTTCGCCGTCGGAGCGAACGCCCCTCTCACCAAGGAGAGACCTCCCAGACCCAGAATCCTCCTAGGAGCCAAGTCTTGTCTCGCAGCAGGAGGGAGAAACCAGTTACTCCCACCTCACCGCGCATGGTCAGGTCGAGAGATTCTCAGCCTAACAGACCCGCATCACCTCGGCTTTCAGAGTTTGAGATCTCACTCGTAGAAAACCGGTTTGAGGTCCTGATTGCGGACTCTAGACAAGGTCCCTCAATCCACAACCATCGTCAACAGTCTGGGCCACTCCCCGCGAGAACTGTGCCGGACAACACAGAGGCCAACAGCACCAATGCAGAGCCAACAAAGAAGCAACGGAGACGCCGCAGAGATCGCCGAGCTACAACCCAGAACTTGCCCGAACTCCTCAAAGGAAAGGAAGAAGCGAGCTCGGGAGCAGTGAAAGCCACTCCACTCCTCTCTGTGCCATCTCCCCTGTCTCCTGAACTCCTGGCCGTCCCAATGCCAAAAGATTTCAAGGTACCTCCCCTGGACAAGTATGATGGATCATTCGTGCGAATGATCATGTAGATTCTTTTCAGTCACAGATGCACTTAGCCGGGGCAGGTGAGTATTGCATGTGTGTAGCTTTCTCTACTACGTTTAAGGGGGTAGCTCGCACATGGTATAGAAACCTCGCGCCCGGGACAATCAAGAGATGGGCGCAGTTCGTGCAGATCTTCACCTCACACTTCATCACCAGCAAGAGGTGTCTGAGGTCCCAAGAAAGCCTTTTCAGCATAGTCCAGAGGGAGGGGGAATCTATCCGCAGTTACATCAAGAGATTCAATGATGCATGTCTGCAGATACCTGATCTAGACCCTGTAGTGAGGCTCACAACAGCCAAAAGAGGCATAATGCACAAAGAGTTCAAGTGGCACGTGGTTGCCAACAAGCCCAAGGATGTAACCGAGTTCCTCAAGCTCGTCGACCATTCATCGGAACAGAGGAGGAGATGAAGCAGAAGAACGAGAACCCACCGGAGAAGAGGAAAAGAGAAGGTGAGACCTCAACTAATGGGGACAATAAGAGGAAGAAAGAACCAGCTCGGGGAGGAAAGACGCCTTTGAACGCGAAGCGAGCAGAAATCCTCATGGCGATCAAGGATGCGTCTTATGTGAAGTGGCCACCTCGAATGAGAGGAGACCCGAATACTAGAAATAAAAATTTGTATTGCCATTTTCGTAGAGATCACGGTCATAGCACCGAAAATTGTAAAAACTTCCACGATGAGATAGAAGAACTCATCCGTTGCGGGTATTTGAGAAATTTTGTACAAAGTGATATAATAAAACAGGATGGCAGGGAGAGCAAGGTAGAGACGCTCCCAAATCCAGCAACAGGCAAAATGAGCAGCCGCAGAGGCAGCCACCCGAAGAGAGGCTGGTTCGGGGAACAATCCAAATGATCACCGATGAATCAATCATCGCGGGCTGCACCTCAACTGTAGCAAAGACCTCGGCTCGCGAGATCGAAAGAGAAGAGCGGAATCCCCCGGAGCGGCCAAGGATAGAGGAACCGATTTTCTTCACCGAAGATGACATGCGCGGAGTCCAGTACCCCATGATGACGCGCTCGTTGTAAAGATGAGAATCAATGATTTCGAGGTAAGGTGCGTCCTCGTCGACTCCGGCAGTTCGACGGATATACTCTTCAAGGCCGCATTTGACAAACTTCAGCTTTGGGAAAGTGATCTCAAACCCGCAAACACTCCCTTGGTGGGCTTCAGCGGAGAGGAAGTCAGGCCCCTGGGGAGAGTTACAGTACCCGTGGAGGTTGGCACATGGCTTAGTATTGTGAGATTCGACCACCCTTTTCTAGTGGTCGCAACTCCCTCCCCGTACAATGCCATAATAGGTCGGCCAATCACCCACGCTTTATGCGCAGTGGTGTCCACCTATTACTTGGCTATGAAGTTCCCAACGGAATTCGGAGTAGGGGTAGCGCAGGGCGACCGGCTCGAGTCTCGCAAATGCTACGTCGCCGCCCTGAAAGGGAAAGCCAAGGTGGCCGACGACCTCGAGTTGGAGTGACCTGCGGAGCAGCATGAAGAGCGAGCTACGCCCATAGAAGAGACGGTCGTTGTACCTACTTCGGCAGACGATCCAGCTCGGACTCTCCAAATCGGCGCTTCAATCAAGGAGCCTCTACGATCTCAGCTGGTAAGCTTTTTACTTAAAAATTTAGATGTTTTTGCATGGTCCGCGGCAGAGATGCCCGACATAGACCCCGGAGTCATTACTCACAAACTGAACATTGATCTTGTAGTTAGGCCCGTTAGACAGAAGAAACGCAACCTAGCCCTAGAGCGTTGAAGAGCAGTCGACGAGGAGGTTGGGAAGCTCCTCGCAGCCGATTTCATCAGGGAGGTCCATTACCCGAGCTGGGTAGCCAACCCCGTTCTGGTAAAAAAGGCCAACGGTAAATGGCGCATGTGCATCGATTATACCGACATGAATCGAGCTTGCCCGAATGACTGCTTCCCACTTCCCAAGATAGACCGTTTGGTGGACGCGACCTCAGGGCATGAGTTGCTAAGTTTCTTGGATGCTTACTCGGGCTACAATCAGATCAGAATGGACCCTGCCGATGAGGAAAAAACGGCCTTCATAACCGAACTAGGCCTGTATTGCTACAAGGTCATGCCTTTTGGGCTGAAAAATGCTGGGGCTACATTTCAAAAACTTGTAAACCGATTGTTCGAGCCATTGATCGGCAAAAAAGTAGAGTGCTATGTAGACGACATGGTCATCAAAACCCAGTTTTCGAATGATTTAATAAAAGATATGCATTCTGTTTTTGAAATTTTGCGCGAGTTTAACATGAAATTAAACCCGAACAAGTGTGTTTTCGGTGTCACATCGGGTAAATTCCTAGGTTACATTGTCAACCGACGTGGCATTGAGGCCAACCCTAATAAAATTAAGGCCATCTTAGATATGAGACCACCCCGGAAAATGAAGGAGGTTTAGAGGTTGAATGGCCGCATAGCCGCTCTGAGCCGCTTCATGTCTAAATCGGCAGATCGTTGCCTGCCTTTCTTCAAGGCAATTAAAATAAACAAGGACTTCGAATGGACCGAAGAATGCTAGCTCGCTTTTGACGAGCTCAAAAGGTACCTCGCTAGCATCCCGGTGTTAACTCGACCCGAGGAGGGAGATATTTTGGAGTTGTACCTCTCCGCGAGTGACGAGGTAGTCAGCTCGGTACTGATAAAAGAAGTAGATTGGGTCCAACGACCCATCTATTATGTTAGCAAAGTATTGCAGGAAGCAGAGACGAGGTATCCAGAGATCGAAAAGTTGGCGTGCGCGTTAGTTGTTGCAACTCGGAGACTTCGACCCGTACTTCCAAGCTCATACGATCATCGTCCTTACTAATAAGCCTCTAAGGCAAGTCTTGCTCAAGCCCAAGGTCCTTGGTAAGTTGACGAAGTGGGCCATCGAACTCAACGAGTACGACATCCGATACAAGCCGCGAACTGCTATCAAGGCCCAAGCCTTAGTTGACTTTGTCGCGGAATGCACTTTCAGCACCGAAGTCCCCAGGTTGGACGAGCCCAAGCATAGCGAGGAAGCTTGAACCAGCACGGCCTCTCCCCTGGTTAGACTGAACCCGACCTGGGATGAGGATCCCTGGATCCTCCATGTGGATGGCTCGTCAAATCAGCAGGGTAGCGGGGCTGGAATCATTCTATACGGGCCAAGCGGTGTGAAATTGGAGTATGCGCTACGCTTCAAGTTCGCTGCATCCAAAAATGAAGCGAAGTACGAGGCGTTGATAGTCGAGCTAGCCCTAGCGAATGAAGTAGCTAAGCACATCGTTATCTGCAATGACTCCCAGCTCGTGCTCAACCAGGTCACCGGCGAATATGAAGCTCACGAGCCAACCATGGTCGCCTACTTAGCCAAAGTCAGAGAGGCTCTGCTCAACTTCCAGTCCTACTTCATCAAGCAGATCCCAAGATTCGAGAACGTTGAGGTCGATGCCCTATCCCGATTAGCCAGCACAAGCGACAACACCATGAAAACCGTGTACATAGAGAACCTGCCTCGGCCTAGCATTCTCGGGGGGGCAGAGGAGGTCGCTCCTATCCTACAAGCAGAGCCGAGCTGGGTTGATCCACTCGCGAGCTACCTACTACACGAGATCCTCCCTGCAGATCATAATGCTGCCAGAAGGGTAGAGCGTCAGGCAGCCAAATATGTCATAATAGACGGACGACTATACCGAAGATCCTACACGCTCCCTTATCTGTGCTGCTTACGACCTTCTGAAGCCGAGCTCGTGCTCCGCGACACTCATGAGGGCTTGTGTGGCGGAGACATGGGGGGCAAGGCTCTCGCCTAAAAGGCGCTACTACAGGGATATTATTGGCCAAAGATGAAGGCAGATGCGATTGAGTTCGTGAGAAGGTGCGACAAGTGTCAGAAGCACGCCAACATCCACCACCAGCCGACTGCCGACCTCAAGTACCTCACCAGCCCGTGGCCCTTTGCACAATGGGGGATCGATATACTCGGACCGTTTCCACCAGCGACAGAACAAAGGAGGTTCTTAGTGGTAGCAGTTGATTATTTCACGTGGGTGGAGGCCGAACCTCTTGCAACGATCACGGCGCGAAGTGTGCAGAATTTCTTCTAAAAGAATATAGTTTGCCATTTTGGACTACCCCGAGTGCTCATCTCTGATAACGGAAAACAATTCGAGGACATTAAGTTCCAGAACTAGTGCAAAGACATGGGAATACAACAAAATTTCACCTCAATGGCGCACCCTCAAGCAAACGGTCAAGCGGAGGTCACAAACAGAGTCATTCTCCGTGGACTGAAGGCACGTCTAGCCCGAGCTAAGGGACTGTGGGTAGACGAGCTGCCCAGCGTACTATGGGCTTATCGAACCACGGTGAAGACCGCAACGGGGGAGACCCCTTTCAACCTCACTTACGGCACGAAGGCAGTGATCCCAGCCGAGATTGAGGTCCCTACGCTACGCCTGGAAGCATACGACGACGAAGCAAACAAGGATGAACTATGCACCAACTTCGACCTACTTGATGAGGTACGAGACCTCGCATACATTAGGACCGTGGCCTATCAACAGAGAGTAGCTCGGTACTATAATGCCAGGGTCAAGAAGCGGAACCTCCGCGTCGGAGACCTAGTTCTTCACAAAGTCATGGTACCTGAGCCTAGTGTTGGTAAGCTCGGGCCAAATTGGGAAGGACCCTACCGAGTAAAGCGGGTACTTGGGGAAGGAACTTATGAGCTCGAAACCCTAGAAGGGAAGCAGGTACCTCGGGCATGGAATATTGTCAACCTAAGGCAATATTACCTATAATTACCGAGTTGAGTGGACCACAAGTCGCTCCTCGAGCCTAAGGGCCAAAGTGCCAAGCTAATAAAAGAACCTCGGCACCATATAAGACCCAGTCACCTCTTCGGCATGGGCAAACTCTAGAAGAGGGTGGACCACAAGTCGCTCCTCGAGCCTAAGGGCCAAAGCGTAGAGCTAATAAAAGAACCTCGGCACCATATAAGACCCAGTCGCCTCTTTGGCATGGGCGAGCTCTAGAGGAGAGTGGACTATAAGTCACTCCCTCAGCCTAAGGGCTAAAATACCGAGCTAACAAAGGACATCGACACCATCAAAGACCTAGTCGCCTCTTTGGCATAGGGGAAGTGCTAAGGCACACCTAGCTCGGGTATGAATACCTGTAATGGTTGTTACGACATGTAGCCTGCGTGCAGACAGGTCGGGCGTATACCCTACAATGTCGCTCACTTCGGAAAATTACTCCTAAGTACAGGGTGGAAGTTCGGGGTAACAGCTAAGAAACCCCTACCTCGGTCAGCTAGCTCGATGACTTAATAGTTTGGAGAAAATTACATAATTACGATAAAAAAGGTGGTAATTGCTCGACAGTTTGCAAAAAGAGTATTTCATTAATTTTGTAGTTCATTGCAAGGGCAGAAAAGGAACAAAAAACGTCGAGCTCGCAGGCTCAAAATACAAAAGACCTCTGACTACTTAGGGGACTCGTCACTCTTGCCTGAAGCCTCCGCAAAAGTACCAGCCTGATTAGTGGCATTGGCCTCTCCAATGTCATCATCACCCTCCTCCTCGGAGTCCAGGTCTTCAGCGGCTTGGAGGGCTACCTCTCTTGTGATTCGCGAAGTAGTGATGGCGCTTACGTCGAGCTGCGGGAACTCACGCTTGATCAGCCACTTGCTGAGCTTGAAGCCTTTGCGGTAGGCCTCCACCAGTGCCCCATCGAACTCTTCCGAGCTATTGTAGTCCTCAACGGCCTTCACCTTGGCCTCGTCCATACCCTTGAGGAGGATCTCGGTCCGCTCCTTGACATCGGCCTCGAGGCTCTCCACCCGGCATAGCAAATCTTCCTTCTCCGACATCAACACCTTGACATGCTCTTTCTGAGCTATCGCGTCGCTCTCTAGCCGGTGGATCTGACCGTGAGCTAACTTTAGTTCGGCGTGAGCCTTGCGGGACGAGCTCTCGGCAGCCAGGGCCCGCTTCAGGTGCCTCTCGGACTGGAGAGTCAGGGCATGCACAATGGAGTTCACCTGCCAAGAGCACTAGTTAGTACCGGCAAGGCTACAAAACCAGAAATTAAGGCAAAACAAGACTTACCACCATGCAATGAGTAGTGGCCCAAACTCCGAGTTGAGCGGTCGATAGCTCGGACCAGCTCTTGACTTCATCAGCATATACCGCCCCCTTGCTTTTGTGGAGGTCGTATTCCGGAGTCAAAATACTCCGAACTGCCCCTTCGCTGCCTGAAGAAACTGCAGCTGTAAAAGGAGCGAGCTCTAA
This sequence comes from Nelumbo nucifera, assembly GCF_055504915.1. NCBI lineage: Eukaryota > Viridiplantae > Streptophyta > Magnoliopsida > Proteales > Nelumbonaceae > Nelumbo > Nelumbo nucifera. The sequence continues at coordinate 93,405,462 of NC_142652.1, forward strand.
GAGCACCTCGGGTGCATGAGGGCTCCTCTTCGACTCCTCGACCAGGTCGATCACTTGAGGAGCACTTGGAGGTTGTTTGGGCTCGGGAGTAGGGGACCGCGGAGATTCAACGCGAGCTCTTTTAGCAGCCCGCTTCTTCCTTCCCTTCATCTTTCCGAAGAGCCTATCCGCGCTGATCTGCTGCATGGGGCCTGCAATAAAGCTCGACAACTAGTGATGCTACCGAGAAGAAATATTAGCTACTGAGGTAAAATACAAACTCTAAACCAAGGCGACCTACCAGGACTCGGGCTGGCCTGTACGAGCTTGTCCTGGATGTAATCCTTGTAGTTGAGGCCAACCTCCGCCCAAGATTGGAGCGTCTCCCTTGTTTTCAGGTCCAGCCTAATGCCGGAGTCCTGAATGGCCGCCCTCCAATGAGTTGGGAAGGGCCACCCCACGGGATTGCGGACTACAAAATAATCCTACTCCCAGGCCGGGATTTTACTAGGGAGGTTGTGTAACAGTTTGTAGCCCAGACGAGGAGACAGGTAATAGGTCTGTCTATGCTCGGGAAGGACGCAAGAAGCATTCTTCTTTATGGATAAGATAGAGGAGAAAATGTCGAGGTCAAGGGGCAGGGCATAGTCAAGGCAAAGAGAATTTGTCCCGACCACATTCTGGATGGAGTTCGGGTGGAGTTGGTCTATGGTGACATCGAAGTGCTTCAAGACTTCTATGATTAGGGGGTGTAGAGGAAGACGGAGTCCAACCACGAGCTGTTCTCCGAAGATCACGATCTCATCATGATCGTGTTCCCAAGGGAAGTTGCCCGCAGGAAGGTTATAGGCGAACTCCCTCGGGAGGTTGTACCGGTGAATCAAAGACCGAAGCCTATCTACGGTCATGGTTGAGGGACCGAACTTGTCCGGCACCCGACCTCGAGAAGAGGTGGATGTTGGGTTATCTGAGGCCTCCTGTGCCTCATAAGAGGATTGCACCTCGGAAAGGCCCACTTGAGCCGAGGTACCCACCTCGGGCTCATCTAGAAGGCTATCGAAACTACTGTTTGACATACTATTGAACTGAAATGAACTAAAAAAAGAAGCTAGGGAGACTCACCAAGAAGGGAGACCAAATTGAAAGACTGACGAACTAGAAAACCCGAGCTAAGGACTTTAACCGCAACCTCAAGGTGAATGCTAGTGAACTTATGGCGGAGAAAATGACTCGGGTCCCCCCCTATTTATAGCCGCAAGGTCAGGGGATCAACGGTCGAGATCAAGGAGACCTAACGGTTCCTGAGAAAACCGGTTGCACGACCCTCGAGGTCGAAATCAATTTAGCGCATTTTTTGGCGTCTGCGGAGTCTATAGATTGCGTGACGTCCACGTGTAAACCGTACGCGACCTGGGTTATACTTGGTTGAGCCGAGCAGCCGAACTGGTCCGACCAACAAACTATCTGACTGGACGGCCTGAACCTCGAGCCAAGTCCACCCGTCACGCCGTGAACTCCCCACACCAGGTCAAGACCCCTGGCCCGGGGAGTGGGGGGCAATTGATGGAGGGTGATTTGGCCCGACCTCATGATAAGGGGACACATGGACGTGACTCGACATAAGTGACAACTCAACATAACGAGCTCGCTATAACCTAGCCTGACCGCTCGCCGCAAATGGCAGTTCGCTACAAGGTAATACTCTGTTACCCCGAGCTAAGACTCTCCCAAGTAGGGAGCATCCCGGACTGAAGACACTTCGGGTTAAGTTCATTAGCTCCCTAACTAGAATAAGCTCGCTCCTGTCCAAGCCTAAGTAGTCTACCTCGGAGTCCTGCCTCGGGTAGAAGCACCTCGGGGTATCACCAGCAGCTCGGTATAAGGTAGCTCACTACAGAGTAGCTCGGCGTATCGCAGGGAGTTTCCTGCCTGACAACCATACCTGCCAAACCTGGAGACTGCACCCACATTTGTCGCCTGGCGGCGTCGTGCCTGCCAACCCTGGAGGTTGTTTATTGTCTGGCAGGACTGTACCCTGCAGCGATCACCTTTGCCCGACAGCTCAGCTCTAACAAATAATGGCCAACCACTCCAAGCCATTATTTGACAGCAGATCGCCGCAACAGAGATTCGGAGGCGGTTGCACCTGACATGTCAAGATACCAGTATATAAGGACCCCGACCCCTAGGGGCGAAGGTATTGCGTGATCATCACTCTAGCTCTTTAATTTCTCTGCAACTCTCTCTCTCTCTTTCTCTCCCAGCTTTCAATCCGGTTACTAACTTAACCATCGGAGTGTTCTCGCCGGATGAACCCCCCGGGTTCCTTCATCTTTTTTCTCATAGGTATCTATTGTCCATCGCCAGATAGGAGCAATTAAAGAGCACCCACATGATGATGGAAGGTGGAAGGTGTGATATCTCATTTGATATAATTGATTAGGTGGATGAGCTAGGACAATGACTCCCCTCCAATTAAGATTTATTGTGGTGGTTAATGGCAAGCATAAGAGAGTGTAAGGGAATAGATAATATCTGAGCTGTCGCCAACTATTACAACAATCTTTCTCCATCATTTCCTTTTATTTAAAGCCAGAAATAGATTCCATCTGGATTATCTTTTTTTTTTCAGTTTTCACAACTTATGGTCTTTCCATTTTGGCCTAAAAACACATAAAATAAATTTATTATTATTATTATATATTTTATTCAATTTTAAATTAATATATTATAGTATCCTCTAAAGTCTAAATAAAAAAAAATCTAGATTAATATATATTGATACAACCTTCCCAAAATAGGTAAAAAAATGTCAAGTTAGTGTTAACATTTTTTTAAATAAAAAATAGGAAGCCAGCTAAGCCTTAATCCCAACTAGGGCTACAATTTGAGTGGGCTTGGGTTGAGCATTTGCTAAAATTTAGATGGTACAAGCAGAGGGCCTCATCGGCCGGCCCGGTGCTATGTAAATTCTTTCAAATTAGGTACCCAACTTGGACCCCTAATGCCAAACTATTAAATTCAACCACACACAGTCTGATACAAAGATAAGGTATCAGCTCAGGGCATGGACAAACTTATGTTTTTGTTGATTTCTTGAAAAAAACTAATGTAGTGTTTGGTTGGGTTTTGGCTAGGTTTTGGGTCTTCAGACTGGAATTAGATATAGGTGGTCCACCAGTTGGGTAGTGACAGAGAGTGATTGAATTGTTAACATAGACTTGATTTTTCCTTTTCTTGGTAGTCAATACAGAAGCTATAATAATTTAGATATCATCCCAACTTCTGGCTCTATTCTGTGGCTGGTATTAGTAGACCGTCAGGTTGGACCAAGTCAGTCTGCTGGTCCCACATTCTGTCAATTAGTTCACGTTCTTGGTTTAAAAATAATTGGTGGGTGATACTTCCATTCATGTCCAGTGACATGCCATTGCCAAGCTCTCAATATTATAGTCCTCTTAGTCTTATATATGTTGGGTGGGCCTAGGTTGAGCACTTGTCACTGTTGATTTTTTTTTTAATTCGATAACCAAATATGTTAATTTCAAAATTGGGAATTTTTACATACTTGGTTTTGTTTTTGAAAACAAAAATAACTGTTACATTAATAAATTTTTTGAAAAAAAAAACAATTACGTTGAATAGTCTTTTAATGGGTATTATTCTATGACGCTTAACGTCAAAAATTTTAAATGAGAGAAAATAGACTAAAATGCTTTGATCATATATGTAGAAGATCATAAAAAAAACCCAAAGTATTTTATTGTTGAAATCACTAGAAAGGACATAAAATTTAGTAAGAAACAATTTAAATGCTCATAATTTAATAATGGATATGACACTAAACCGAATGGAATGATGAAACTGCCAAACAGCATTCATGTAGATAAAGCTTAGATGATGATGAAAAAAGAGAATGACTCAAATTGGTCTGTTCCTAAATTCTTTCTGAAAGCCACAGATGCTACCATTAAAACCAAACAGATAATCCTAACAAAATATCCCAAAAAAAGAAGTCTGAATTCCACCTTTTAGTGGGATTCAAAATCCTTCTGTAGATATTAATCATTTTGTTTTGGGTGCAATTGAGGTGGTGATATAATTCAAATAAATTCTGATCTCACCTCTCACAATGCAAAAATGAATTGGGATTTGCTCCTCACAGAGTGTACCTCACACCGACCTCACAGTCCCATCCCACCGTGTATTAGGAATATCTCCTCATAAACAACATAAAGTATGGGAGATGTTCTTAGTGTGCAGCACAGTTGAGAAATACCGTGAGGTTGATGTGAGGAGCACTCTGTTTCTCACAGATCTGAGCTCTGCAAAAACAGCCTTACATAGAATGTTGCCCGTCTCCTTTTTGTTGGGAAAATATTGCCAGCTCTGTACAGAAACAAATTAAAATGAAAATCCCTCTGATTCTCACTTCCCCATTTGGACTGAAAATTGTAATTAATCTCAACTGTAATTTCTTTTTCCCTTTTGTCCCTGTTCAAATTCAAGTGTTCTTGGTGTGGATTAGAGATTACGGACATACCATGTGCAAATGTAGGAAGTCATCATCATCACTTAAACCTCGTCCCAATTATATAGGATCAGCTACACGAGTGTTGCTTCACCTTCTATTCTATTCAGTTAGGGGTTTTCACAGTCTGGTGTGGTTTGATTTGAAGAAAACTTCGAATTAAACTAGTAAATTATGGTATGAGAAATTCTTAGATTAAACCAAACTGTTTTAGTATAGAAATCAAATTGTTTTATTATGATTTGGTCCATTCTATTGAAGTAAAATTTAGAAAACTCCACCCCATTGTATATATTATATATTAATATAATATAATATATAGGTTTATGATTTGGTTTGTTTCTAAACTCAGAAAGCCGAACCGAAACCATATGCTGAAATTTGAAAATATCCCAAACCAAACCAGACTGTCAATTTCAGTTTGGTTTGGTTTGATTTGGTGGTCTGGACCATGTCCCTATATTTAGTGCCTAAACTATCTCAGCCTATTTTCCCTTGTTTTATCATTTATTGCAGTTGTTTCTTTGAATTTGTTTATTTTTTTACGGTGATCTCAAGGTTTAAAATTTTACAATGTATCAGATCATATCAGCCAATAAAATTTTACAATGCTTGACTATTATCACTTATCTCTTACACTTAAAATTGTAATCCCAACTGTAATTTTCCCCTTTTGTTCCTGTTCAAATTTAAGTGTTCTTTGTGTGGATTATACATTATGGACATACCATGTGTAAATACTGGAAATCATCATCATTACCACCTAAACCTTGTCCCAATTACTATTCAGTTAGGGTTTTCATAGTTCGATTTGTTTTAGTTTGAAAAAGATCTCAGACCAAATTAATAAATTATAGTATAAGAAATTATTGATCAAATTAAACCATTTTATTACAGTTTGATTTGTTTTTATCCTATTGAAGTGGAATTTAGAAAATTAATATATTATAGGGTTCAACTATGATACTGAAAAACTTATTGCCTACCAACGATATCATAAAAGTTATAATTAATCATATGGGTTTTCATCAAAATTCAGGGGGTTGTGATTGGTCAAAAACCTTTATTATATTATCAAAATCCAGCATCATAAATTTTCCCTATATTATATTATTTCAGTTTATAATTTGGTTTGTTTCTAAGGCTGCATTTGTTTCCGGTGTAAATGCACTTTTACACCGATGGAGTTGAACCACGTTGGTTCGGTGAGAGTGTAAAATATGAATCGGCTATTGTGCCCATTTACACTCGTCCTGTTTGGTTACATCAACATAAATGGAGGTTACCCTGTTTTCTAGTTTGTTGTAGCGGGAGATTTATCAAAGAGAGAGAGAGAGAGATGGTGTCTGTTTTCTAGTCCTAAACCAACTTTCAACTGGTTGTAGCGGTTAAGATTTGGGCCCTTTCCGGCTCTCCCTTCGGAGGACAAAGTTGGGGTACTGCTCGAGGACGATCTCTACCTTGTGTCTTCTATGGCTCTCCCTTTGGAGGTGGGGTTCAGATCTGCCATGACAGTGATGGAAAGAGAAAAAAAGGGGGAAGAAGAAGAGAGAGAGAGAGAGAGTGAGCGAGAGAGAAGGAGAAGACGAAGAAGAAGAAGAGGGAAGGAGAGAGAGAGAGAAGAAGAAGAAGAAGAAGAAGAAGAAGAGGGAAGGAGAGAGAGAGAAGAAGAAGAAGAATTGAGGAAGAAAGAGCGGTTACCTTTTACATCAATAATTTCGATGCATTTATTACATCGATCATCAATGTATTTATTACACTGATTCTCGATGTAAAATTACATATTAACCAAACACGAATAAAATCAATCCAGGGTGTAAAATTTACTCGAGTTTGATTTTCTACTCCAAATAAACGTAGCCTAAAATTCAAACAAACCAGCATAATCCATAGCTCAAAATTTGAAAATTTCTCAAACTGCTTCAAACCATTTCTAAATGCAGACCTGACCAAACTGTCAATTTTGTCATCTTAGCTTTGGAAGTATATTATTTAATTTACATTTTTTTCGATGGAATTATTAAAATTGCATTGCATATGTCCTGTTCCGATCATACTTATTTTAAAACCTGCCTTATTTCCAAGCTACTCTACTCTCGTCCATAAACATCTACAGCAAAAATGCACTTCCAGAGCTTATTCAAATAATCCAATTGGAGCTGATTTTGGTCTGACTAGGGTCAATTTTTAACCAAACAACCAAAAAAAAAAAAAAAGCCAAATAGCAACTCCTCCCCCCTCGTTCCTTTGTTCTTTAACGAGTCCCAGTCCACTAGATTGTCTCTTATAGACTTGAATTACAGTGTACAATTTTGTTTTCTTATAGGCTTCAGTTACAATATACAACATCGGGAGACCCACCACTGTCAACCGTGGATTCCAGGCGCCTAAACGGAGTAACCAGTTCGCACTCACCGTCACCGACCGAGTCCATTCTTCCACACTTCTTTGCCCGTTACGACCTCAAAGCATCTCTCTCTCTCTCTCTCTCTCTATCTCTCTATCTATCTATCTATCTATCTCTCTGTATGACTCTCTTTCTTACTGGTTTCTGGTTTTCCGGTTGGTCGAAAACGGTTTCCGGCAACCACCTAAAATGGATAGGGAACCACTCCTTCCATACCTCAGCCCCAGAAGAAAACCACCCCATCTCTCTTCAACACCTCCCTCTCTCTGTCCACTCCCAGAAGACGGAGAGATGACCCTCCCCTTGACCCCTTCCGAGCTCAAAGACCGTCTCATCTTCGGTTCTTCCCCTTCTGCAACCGAGTCCTCCACCGACTTCACCGACGCTCTAACCCTAGCCATCAACTCACCTCGCTCCCTGTCTTCCTCAGACCCTCCCCAAGACCAGCCCTCATGGCTCACCGACCCTATTCTCCCATTTACCAAGACCAATCTCCACCGCTCCAAGACCGCCCCCGCCATGGCCGCCATTAACGACCTCGAGCACAAGTCGCTCCGCAAACCCCAGTTCGCTTCTACTTCGATTGTCCGCCAGGCATTTATTCTTCTGGTCGTGTATCTCTCTTTCGGCGTGCTTATATACTCGTTTAATCGCAAGCACTTCTCGGCGACCGAGACCCATCCCGTCGTCGATGCGCTGTACTTTTGTATTGTCACCATGTGCACAATTGGGTACGGTGATATCACCCCCACTACGACGGTGACGAAGCTGTTCTCGATTATGTTCGTATTGGTTGGCTTCGGATTCATCGATATCCTGCTTACTGGGATGGTTAGCTATGTGCTGGATTTGCAGGAGAGCTTGCTTCTGAGTGCTGTCAAAGGTGGGGGAGGGCATGATGCGAGGTCTTATATTGTCGATGTGAAGAAGGGGAGGATGAGGATTCGGATGAAGGTGGCGTTGGCTTTGGGGGTTGTCATTCTATGCATTGGTATAGGTACCGGTGTAATGCATTTCGTTGAGAGGCTCGGTTGGTTGGATTCGTTCTATCTTTCTGTGATGTCTGTGACGACAGTTGGGTATGGTGATCATGCATTCAAGTCCTTGCCTGGGCGTTTGTTTGCATCAATTTGGCTGCTTGTCTCGACGCTCGCTGTAGCTCGAGCCTTCCTTTACCTTGCTGAGGCTCGGATTGATAAGCGACACAGGATGATGGCAAAATGGGTGCTTCGTCAGGATATGACCATCGCAGAGTTTCTTGCAGCCGACATTGACAACAATGGTTTTGTGAGGTGGGTGTTTGTCGTTTGTCGTATCTCATCCCTTTATAAAAATTTGTTTGTTTTGAATCTGTGGCTTTGAATCGCTATGAGAGGCAGGATTTCATGATATCATGCGTAGACTGTGTGGATTCTAGACCAATAGGAGGATCACTGGTTTCTATGGCTAATTTCACCTTTATAAGTTTCTTGATCTTGCAGTTAACCAGCCCAGTAGGTTAGAATTCTGGGTTGGATTGATTCATCCTTCCATATGAAGGAGTGCCGGTCTCTGTAACAGCTCTCTCAGGATTTGTTAGGAGGACAACGATTGATTGGATCAATTATCGAATTACTCTAAGCACTGAGATGCAAAGGTGCAACAGTAATATGAAATGGTGTCAATAATTGGTCTGTTAAGTCTCCACCATAACAAGGCATGCTTTATGTATACTAGATGCTTGAACAAATTTGATGCTTATTGATCCTCTTTCAATTTTTCACCAAATAAGAAACTTAGGATATATCTGTAGTGGTATCCAATATGCAGTTTCTATGGAAGTTTACAGATACAACATATAACCTAGCAAGTTATGTTTTGAAATCCAAGGGGTACTTCTACCATGGTGGGTACCCTATGAGCTATTAATGGATGGCTACGAATCAACAGATTATCTTTGGAAATAGCAACTTTGTGAAATGGTTAAAATACCATATATGTAGATGTGAAAAGGGATAAAAAGAAATTAAACCAAAATTGTTAAAGTGGACATAATGCAAGTTAGTGCACACTTCTATTGAGATGGTTTACAACTACCCACGCTTTATGGGACAGAGCATTAGGAAATCAAGAAACATGTTCATCAAATGAATACAACAAAGCTGAAGAGATGGTTGCTTGTCAAGACTATAAAAATTTAGAAAATGAAAGCATTTATGCATGCTATGGTAGACCTGATATATGACAAGATGAGAGAAAGTCAACTGATATGGTTTATTCATGTAGATCATAGATCCGTGTTTGTATTACTGTGAAATAATGGTTTGGCTGTTTGGTGCATGTTGAAGGCTTTACAAAAGCAAGTTTCTGGAAAGAACTGTAGAAGTAATGGAAAGGAGGGAAGGGGCTTGAGAACTATGCTCAAGATGACATCTTCAAGATAAAATGAAATTATCTAGTAGGACTTGTGTAGCCAACCCCAATTATATTTTAATAAAACTGGATATCTAAAATTAGAAACAAGAGCTTTAGTTGTTCACATGTGAAGTCATCATCATGAATTCATGATCATTGATATTAGAGTAATCATCCTTGGGTAATAAATATAAAAGAAAAAATTTATTGATATTAGAGTAGTCAGTTTTACACCAATTGTTTTTTTGGTAATAAATAAAAAAGAAAAGTATTATTAAAGAAGAAAATACAATAAGGTGACCACTGACAAGACATCACCCACAAAGTTTCAAAACCCAAGACCCACATCACCAAGACCCTCTAGCCCCTAAAAAGAAAATTTGAATCATCCACTCGTGGCTCACCCACCCGGTTTGCCTTTGGTCCATCCAAATCACTAGTAAAAAGCTTTTCCTTATTACCCACACCAACTGACTGAGTTGCAGTTGCTTTAAATGCTGAACTTTTTGATTCCTGCACCCCCTGTCAAATGAATAAACACCATCCCTTTGAATGCACTGCATGGTTCAGAAATAGGATTCTTAAAATGCAACTGTCCATCTACTCTAATCTTTGCCGACCCTCCGGTTTTCTTTCTGGTGAAACTTTCTATCTTCTATGGCCCTTTCTCTCCCAGTCAACCATATGGTGAAAGAAGTGGCATGTCATCCCTCCCTCCTTCCACGACCTAGCTTCAAAAGATGTAATCCAATCCTGCAACCTTAAAAATTCCTTGTGTAGTTCAAACATTTGAGGAATCACTTCTAGCTTTGCCTTGACTAGTTGTATTGCCACCAACTGAAGGTTACCAGCATCTAAGGCAATCATCTCTCCACCACGGAGCTCTACAACTCTCTTGAAGATCATCTCAGACCACAAATGGAAAGGTAGTCCAAAGATTCTGAGCATGATCTTCTCCCAGGATCCACTGACTTTGAGTTGCTTGAAGGACACCAATGTTCAACCTGTACCAGCCCCACCTTCATCTTTACCATAGCTTCTACAACCTCCACACCTCCCACAAAGCCGAGTATAGCTTTCTTCTGTTCAAACGGATTAACCACCATTGGCTATCATTATGGAAATGTTCCCTGATTTCTTCTACTTCATTCCAGTCCTTGATCTCTTCTCTTGTGGACAACACCAATCTAGATTCCCATTATTCCTTCAGACCATTGTAGAAAAATTTCAGCTTCCCCAACCTACTTGTTATTTGCAGTTAAGTATTGTTTCCTTCTCCACTCTTTGTTGCCCCACCTGCATCTCCGTCTGACTCTTTTCTTCCCCTTCCAATCTCCTTAGGCAACATCTTTTCAACATAATGAGTAAAATCCTGAACCGTATTAGAAAACATAACCCAATCTCTAGCTCCTCTGCCTTCTGGGATACAACCGAGCTGTTTTTTCCTTGCCCAACCATGTGCTGACTTCTCCCCTAACAAGTTTCGTTCTTTCTTTTTTTTTTGAGAAAATGATTTCTCTAAGAATTCTCTTAGAAATCAAGTAATAGATGTCATTGAGGTTAAGCTGAAAAAGATGGCCCCATACCTCCTCTGGGAAACAGGGAGATTTTGTCATTTTCTTTTAGATTTTATAGGGTCATCAGATATTGGAGTAGGTTGGTCCAGTCTCACAATGGACGTCTGTGGGGACTCCAAAAGAAGGCTGTATTGAAGGCAATATATCGCCTTCCATCATGTGGAGTGTATGGGAAGAGAAATACATTGTAAAGTCAACTTATTAAATGCGCTAAGAGTCCAGCCTCACATGGATGTCTGCTGGGTTAGACTCCAAAAGAAGGCTGTATTGAAGGCAGTATTGCCTTCCATCATGTGGAAAGTATGGGCAGAGAGACGTTGTAAAGTCAACTTATTTAATGCGCCAAGTGACCATATTCTTTTTTGGTTGACTCTTGGATGTTGTCTGAGGAAGAACTTAGGGATATCTTCTTCCTCAATGCATTGCAAAGGAGTTAAATAGAAAACATTAACTCATACCAGGGGTGGGGGGGGGATTACCTGGGTCTTTCATTATTTTGGTACTTTAATGGTGTCTTGTTCACTAATTCAAGGATTGTTAAAAAGGCTTTCAACCCCCTTCATTAACACTGCTTGGTGATTCAGTTATTGCTATAAGGTGGGCAAGTGGGGGTTCATGGAGTTTTGGATCAACCTTAATGAGATAAGAGACATTTTGAATTTTTTTCTACTGTTCTGAAATGTAGTGTCACATGGACTTTCCTAAATCTATTTAGTGTTCAGTGGACATGCATCAGGTTCTATCAGTCCATGGAGGTAGCTATAACTTTAATGTGTTAACAGTGCTTATTAATGATATAATCACAATGTGTACATACAATACAGGCATCTCAAAGGGAGGTAAAACTACCTCCCCAGTCAACAAACATCAAATTATAGTTGAGCCCAATATAATTGATCTTTAATTACCTCTTGTTTGGCTAATGTATCAACCAAGCTATTTGTAAATCTTTCCACCCATTGTATCTTTAAAAGGATATTGCATGTTATCCACTTAGGGTCTGTTTGGCTCACAGTCATAAATAGAATCAAAATCGAAGTCCGTTGGAATCGGAACTGGAATGGTCTATTCTCCCTGCCTATTTGATTCAGATGGGAATCGGAATCAGAATCAGAATCAGAATTGGCTGGAATGGGTTCTGATTCACAAGGGAGGGGTAGTGAATCGCCATTCCCTCAGATGGAGAAATGCCATTCAACCAGGAATGGGAATCGGATTTTGATTCCGCCCAACCAAATGGTTGGAATCGGAATGGACTCCAATTCCGATTCCGATTCCAGACCCCCATTCAAGTAAACCAAACAAACCCTTAAATTTCTACTCATAAAAAAAACAGACCCTTAAATTTCTACTCATAAAAAAAAAATTGACCCTTAAATTTCATAATTTCATCTTTGTAAGCCCATGCTACCCTCTCAATGCTCCTTAACCATCACCACCGTAGAGTCGCCCTCAATAATCATCTCGTCCAAATTCATATCTTTTGCCTGTTGCACTCCTTGTAGAACAGCCTTCATAGAATGATAGAATCCCCAACAACAATGATCCTGAACACAATGCTATCATATTACCATCTTTGTCTCTAAATGCTCCCCCCACTCCAGAAGGACCCACATTAGCTTAGGAAAAGTCTTTATTTTGAATAATAAGACTATTACTTGCTATTTGTTTTGGGGCCTTTCTTCTGTTACCTCTCCACATACATGCATATATATTTAAGTCCTGTCCTTTATTGAGGTTCCACTTTTATTACGAGAAGCAGTATACCATCCTCATATAATCTGATAAAACAATTAGTGCTTTGATCTCTTTTTTACATTTTAGGATGGTATACATGATTCTCAAATCTCAAGTTGGTAAATATGCCTGCAGGAAGGTGGTTGACAGTGCCATGGCTTGCTAAGCTAAAGTAATTTAACAGTGCTATCCCATACTATTCATATGGGATGGTAAACCTGTATTTGAATCAGGTTCTTTGAGAACTGTGGATCTGAGTCATTAGGCAGGACCAAGTAATTAAAACCAGAACTGAACACACATTGGCCCCTACATGAGGCATCAAATGCATGTACTGTTTACTTTCTGTGCTTATGGTCTGTTTGCTTATTGATCAAAATATTATGTGGGCTGTTATGCAGAAGTGATTTACTTTACATATTTGTGGTTTGTTGATTCTACAAGTGTAATCCTTGTATCATCCAAACCGTATGAAATCTCTGAAACTTACCATCTAGTCTGTAGCTGATTAAAAACAGAAAAAATAAAGACAGGAATGGAAGAACATCATCTTCATTCAGATGGGTTCTCTTGCATGTATTCTGAAAACTGTTGCTTTCTGACTCTGACCAGGAGAGAGAGAGCAAGCTATTTTCTTTGGTTGCATCCATTTTGCTTTGACCAAGGACCATTGCTTTCTTACATTTTGGTTTGTATCCCTTCTAACTTTGTACTCTTTTCTTTCTTGTGTACATCCAGCAAATCTGAGTATGTTATCTACAAGCTTAAGGAGATGGGGAAGATAGCAGAGAAAGATATCCTGCAGATCTGCAACCAGTTTGACAGGCTGGACACAGGCAATTGTGGGAAGATCACACTCGCTGATCTTATGGAAAATCACCATTGAGTTGTGGATTTTTCTCTAATAGAACAAGCGTGCCTACCCCATATGAGAGGTATTCTTGGTTTGAAAACCTTTCCATCAACTAGACAAGAGAAGATCCTACTTTTATCAAGCTATAAATGGTTTAAAGGTGCCAGCTCCTGTTTATCGTATTCTGTGAGCTTCCCTGCTGCTCCATTGAATATGCCTATAACAGTCCCTTCAAGGAACTAGCTGTCTCTTGGATAAGTCATACCATAAAAAATATGGATTCTGAGATATGATTCAACTAGAATTGCCCTTGGTTTTTATTGGGTAGCAAAAAGATATTGGTTTCTTAAGATCCATAGGTCCATCAATGGCAAAAGGATATTGGTTTCTTAAGTAATCAACAATCTTTATAGATGGGCATCGTACTGATTATCAGTAGAAATCATCTATACAACACCATATTGGTATAGGATGCCCATGGCAGTTATTCTTTCACAAATGCACAAGAAAGATAAAGTAGAGCATGGAAAGAAGAAAGGGAGCTTCAATAATTTCATGTTTATGTTACTCGTCATGTTTTGCTTGTTACTGAAGGGGTTAGCTCCTACCCTAATGTAAAGGTGTGTAAAAATGCTCAAATTTAGAAGAAATCAACAAAAGCAGATCATGGATATCTTATTCTTGTATGAAACAATATAAATGGTCACCCATGTCCTTAAGTATCAATATCATGTATTTATAGATCAAGTTAGAAAAGTGGTTAATTTGTAATTACAAGAAAAAATTGTAATTACCAAAGAAAGATGTTTTCCTTATTTCTTGTTTCATGATTTCCTCGATGTTGGCCATTTTTTTGGTTAACCAATTCAGATGAAATTCTGCATACTCCCTCCAGTTCTGCTCAATGCATTCATTCGGGTTGATCTTTTACTGTCATTTTTAGGGTAAATTGCAGATTATTACTTGTGCTTTGGGTCTAGTCTTGCTTTGGTACCCGAATTTCAAAACATGCCAATCCAGTACTTGAACTCTTAAAATGTCCCAGTTTAATCTAAAATCACTACCGTTTAGTGGTATATGAAAAGATGCAAATGCCTTTCAAGTGTCATCTAATTTTCTTTATCAATCATCCAAATGCTTAAATCCAAATGTCCTTTGGGTTGTTTACCATTGCCTTGGTTCAATGTTGATTCTTGAGAAAGAAGTGATATTTTCAAAAGTTTTAAGTTGCATATGTCATGATGTACAGGTAACTGATGAACTACTAAAGGTAGGGATTAAACTGGGACTAAGGTTCAAAATATCGATACAACCGATATGCCCCTACCAGGGTATTGACCTATATCAAGGCTCATTTCTCTTTTTTTTTTTCAATTTGGTTCAAAGGGGTTAGCTTAAGGCCCGTCTATCCCTTGAACCATGGTCTGACCCAAAACACCCACTATAGGGGCGTATCGAGAGGCCCCCATACGTATCAAAACTTTGAACCTTAACTAAGACGTTTTGAGAGTTCAAGTAATGGAATAGTATGCTTTAAGCCTTATGGGTGAAATTCATTCATTAAACCCTTATTAAATAATAAAGTAACCACGAGCGTTGAGGGAGAACATCTTGAGAAAATGAGAATCTCTACAAGTGGCACAAAAATTCATCAAGTGTGACTCACTCATTAATTGACCAGTAATGCCACACCAAAACTTTAAGTCTCCAATTGGTTTTTCAAAAGGCTATTTATCCATGTTCTTTTATTTTTAGGTAAATAAGATAATGATTGTTTTAGCTATAAAAAGCCATTATTAAAAGGGACAATTTTATTCCATCCAAATGTTGGCAATTTTTTCTCTAAGTGAAAAAATTACTTATCACCTAGAAGACGAGTATTTAACGAAAATTAATTTTTTATAAACTTCACATAAATCTGAAAAAAAAAAACATGGGTATCTTAGCCAATAAAAATCAAAATCCTATTGATCGATTTTTCCTTCTCAAAATCCAAAAAACGAATGAACCCTAAAAAACAAGAGGGATTTAAAGATAACGCCATGCCATGCTAAACCCCAAACCATGGCAAAAACAAAAAGAAGTGAAGGCTCATGGGAATTTTGGAAAGGCCAAAAGATCTCCTCCCCCCTAAAAACGTGTAGGACTATCTTAAAGTCAAAACAAAATGTTCCAACGACCCATATTTTAAAGATGCCAGCGGCGAAATGAAGGCGTGAAATACGCCAAAATTGAGTCTAAACATGATGATTGCGGTAGGTGTGAGACTAATGGGACGAGCATATTAGTCCGATGCCGTTGACCCATCAGTCAACCTAGTTTAATGAAAACAGAATCCAAAATGAAATACGGAAAAGTATGGACAGACCCATATCTGATTTCCACTGTAGAGTTATAAACATTGAAAATGTCAAAAATTCACACTCTATGCACTTATACCTGTCCCGTGGCTGCCTGTAAATTAACATCAATTTTGAACTGACACTTACCTGAAATGTATTTTAAATCTACAAATTCTGACCCTGGGCTGAACAGTTATTATTCCAATGAAATACGGTATAGCATACGTACCTGAGTTTGTGGGCAGCTGCCAGCTGGTGAATTTGCCATCTAATTAGCAGTCAGCAGAGGTTCACCATCTACACATTCTAGACCGAAGCCATTGCCAATTTTTTTCACCATCTACTTTCGACTCGGAAAGCAACTATGTTACAGACTTACAGCCCCATTGGCCGTTCCCCAATTTTCTTGCTTTTGGTTTAAGTCAAAAAAACCGGCTTCGTCCCAGCAGAGCACAGAAGTTTCTTCCACTGAAAACATGATCACTAGCGAACTGGGTGGTGCAACTCACAAGTCTTGAAAACCTTCACACTAGGTTATTTCTTTGGGATGGGTCTTTTTTCCTATGGAATGGGAATGGGAAGGGAAAGTTTTTCCAACTTACCCCATAATTTTATGATACTTGTTGAAACTTGAAACCTCCCCCATACTTGGTAGGCTAGATGTCTGCTAACGTAATGCCATCACTTAGGGTCCGTTAGGTTTACAGTCGGAATTGGAATCAGAATCACAATCTTAATGTGATCTATCCCCTTCACCAGTTTGGTTCAGTCTGGAATGGAAACCGGAATCAGAATTGGCTGGAATGGATTCTTATTCCTGGGGGAGAGGGTGGGAATGGCCATTTTACCAGGAATGAGCATTCAGATTCCACCCAACCAAACAGTTAGAATTGGAATGGACCATTCAGATTCTCATTCCGGACCCCTATTACCACAAACTAAATGGACACTCAGTTGTTTTCAGGTCAATTATTTATTTTAATTTTTATATTTTTAATTCTTCAAACATAACAAGATGATCCATTTGGATCAAATGGTCAAACCGTTGACTCAAAAACCAATGGGCAAAGTGGTTCCGGAATGGTTTTTATAACATTGATAAAATAACTAAATATGTAATTAAATAATACAATAAAATGATAACAATTTCTAAATAACAATAGTAATTATTATTATTATTATTATTATTATTATTATTATTATTATTATTATTATTATTATTATTATTATTATTATTAAATTTGTAGCATAGTAAAAGGAGGAACCTTTTTACGATAACTTCTGGAAAATAAAAATTGAAACCATTGGAAAACAAAAGCCATATGAGACATTAAGGTTGGAAAGCTTAAAAAATTATTTCAGCATTGAGAATTAAGGTTGTCTTTGGTTTAAAAGAAAAAGTAGGGAAAGATGGGGAAACTTGCACAAACCTTGTATACAATTCCCTACTTTTTCTATATATGATGTTATTCGGTTTTGAAGGCAAGGAGAAAGCTAGAAATGTCCAAAGATCACAGTAGCAATGTCGGGGTGTTCTATAAGGTAGATGAGAGATTGGGTGGTGTGTTTTTATGAGAATGCACTACACCCCAACACATTAGTTGTTCTGAACCATGGACAAAGAAGTGTGGATTGAACCACATTACACCCCATAGGTGTTTTACAAGGTGTGGTGCATTTCAGTCGACACCCTGTGTTTTGATTCCATGCATCTCACCTACAACATGTAGGGTTGTAATTAGATCCGACTTAGATCAAGTGCAGCAAAATCCACATCCGATTTGATTAATGAAAACTTGCATCTGAATCCAACCGGATTTAAAGACTCATATTAGAATTCGATTCCTAAGAGACTTGGATCGGATTTGGATTTAACTAGACCCTGCTTTAAATTTTTTAAAATATCATAAAATTTTAAAATTTAATTATTTTTATATATAATATAATATACTTTTATAATTTTAAATATAATTATATAAAAATTAATAAATATTATAATATAATTGGATTGGATGGGGTCAAATTTGAATCCGATTGAATTACATAAATACATAATTTGAATCTGAGATAATCAGATTAAATGTCAAATGGGCCTAGGATTTTTAGGTATCAGTAACGGGCCTAACAACATGTGAGGTGATCTATGTTGTTAACACAAAAAAGCAATATTTTATTTTATAAAAATAAAAAAAAAATCATTAGGTTGCCTAGAGTATTAATTTTATATAAAACAATAATTAATAAAATATACATATATTTAATTAAAAAGTAATAAAATATACACATATTGAATTAAAAAATACGGGATAGACTGAGTAAAACATACCATGCAAAGCATGAAATCGTTTTTAGTAAAAAAATTCTAACAGTAGTGTGGATCATCCACGATAAAAACATGTGGATGAGAAATTGGCTTTTGGTGTGGACCAATCCATGAGATAGTGTGGATCAGTCCACACCACAAGTCAATCGAAGACCTTTAAGAGATTGTGGTGCATTTCAAAATGCAATATATCTTGGTCTGACCACGATACCAAACACCCACATCACCTATTATCACAAAAATAAGTTAGATGCCCTGCAATTCTTCCCTAAGGCTCAATTTGGAACAAGTATAAATACAAATATGTACAATACAAAACCTTGTATTTTGTATTATTTTGTATATATTTGTATTTGTGCAAGCTCAGTTTGGAAGGAGTACAAATACAAATATGTAGAGTGCAAATACATTCAAAATAATACAAAATACAAGGTTTTGCACTCTACGTATTTGTATTTGTACTCTTTCCAAACTGAGCTTTACAAATACAAATATGTAGAGTGCAAAACCTAGTATTTTGTATCCATTTGTAATGTACATATTTGTATTTGTACTCTTTCCAAATTGAGCCTAAGAGAGGAGTCTCCGAAGATCTAGTTAGTTAAGGTATGAATTTGGGAGCTCAAATGAATAGAAGAAAATAAGAGATGAACCAAGGTGACTAGAGAGCAATAAAGTAGAGAAATGAGTGTGCATAAAGAATGTGCCTTTGGAGTGGAGATTGGCTTCCATTAGGGCAAGCTCGTGCCCACATCGTTCCAATCACCTTTTGCAACTTTGCATTGGAAATATCTCTTGATGAAATAAAGCACATAAATATGGAGATATTCTCAATACAAGGCTGTAAAAACTGCTCGAACGAATAAGGTTTGATTGAATGTGACGGCTGTTCAGCAGGTTGTGGAATCAATAATAAGGTTCTACGCCAATATTTAAATACATGGGGCCTGCACTTTTTACAGTGGGGCCTATGAATTTATTATTGACATAGAACCTCATCATTGGTTTCACAGCCTACTGAACAACCATCAAGTTCAAATAATCCGAATTCTGCTCGAATGGACTTTGTCCCGACCGAAGCCGAACTATTTAGAGTGTGTAATCTTTTATAAAGGAAAAGTCTCGTTATGGGATTTATGGCCAATTTGTTAGTGAATTTACCATTTTGCCCTTCCACATGGGCCACATGGCAGCGTGTCACTAGCTTGGATCATCTGGCATATCAGAACATAATTAAAAGAAATTTTATTACAATAAGAGGAAAAAAGACAGTAAAAAAAATTTAAGCTGTTGACGTATTGATAAAAGAAGTGTTGTCTTAGAGGTAGATCTCCAGCCATACAATACATCCAATACCGAGTCTCTTGGCACTGAATTCACCAAGGGTCTTATTCCCATCCTCTCGACGGCAACCTTGTGGGGTGGGAAAGTCTACGATGGATACCCTCTATACCTATTGGGAGACTTGTCACGAGATATCTCTGTGAGACGGCAGCCATATGCAGTCAACGTGGCATCATCAGTTTGTCTTCGGCATTATTAGATGCCTGGTTTGGAACAATGGGCTTCGAGGATCATACAACCATTCCTTAAGTGGCATTTGAAAAAGACATATATGTCGCTTTTTTAAGTGTCATCTAATTTTCTTTTATTTCATTTAAATATTAACAAAAAATTAAGTCTCAAATCTTTGTCTCTTTTATTTAATTAAGTTATGGCTACCAGAATGTTCAATCAAATATGATCCCAACTTTCTTGAATGGAAAATACAGGATTTAGGACCGTTAATTTTTTTATCAGTGTTTAGATGATTGATAAAGAAAATTAAATAACAATTGAAGGACATTTGTGTTTTTTTCAAATGCCATTTAACAGTTAATTAACAATTAATTAACGATAGATACTGAATTGTTACATTTCTAATGATCCCAACTTTTTTGAATGGAAAAGATAAAAATTTGAAACTATTACGTTTTTTATCAATGTTTAAATTGTTGATAAAGAAAAAAACAACAATAAACACTAAAAAAACAATAAACACTATTATTGTTACAAATGAATAGAAGATGTCACTAAAAATAGGTTTTAATGGCGCTTTAATAAATGTAGCTAAAAATCATATAAATGACATTAAAACTTTCATCCACTTAATGTATATATATATATATATATATTATGAAATGTTGCTTTCTCCGTACGCAAAATGAAATCTACTCGTGCGAGTAGATGAATGCCTTCACGTGCGAGTATTTTTGAGCGTGCGAATAAAATGAAATATGTCATTGCATGTGCAACACGTATCCTCTCTTTTCTTTATTTTCCACGCAGGAATCCCTCTCTCTCTCCCTCTCGTTCTTGCCCTTGCTCACAGAAACAGAAACAGAAACCTCGAAAATCTTCACCGTGAATAGACTCTCAACCTCTGTTGCAAGTATGAATATGTTGATCTGGAATGAATTCCAATTGAGGAAGTGTTCAAGCACTTGAAATGTACCAATGTTTAACCACGGAGGAAGGAGACAATAGGCTTCAAATCTTCGAGATTGGCAGGACTTCGTTGGTATCATTTGCCTCTCTCTTTCTCTCTCTCCTCCAAAATCCCTCGTTACTCTTATCCATCTCCCCCATCTATAGCTGCCCTCTCACAGTCTCTCTTTTTCCCTTTTTTCCTCAGCTTCTAAGGTTTTTCTTCGTTTACGGCATGCGAAGACCTTCAACGAAAGAGGCAATCTGGTCAATCATTTTCAATGCTTTTTTTCCAATGGGAGAGAAGCAATCCAACTGCCATTTTTCTAATTAGGGGTTTCCGTAGATAGGAAGAAAACCCAGGTAATGGAGAGATCCTATTACTCATCATTCTCTTTTTGTCTCACTGGTTATGTTCCCTAACAACTTTTTGGTCCCTAAGACCTCCTACCAGTGAATGAAATAAGAGGGTTCTGTCTCGGGGTTGGGGTTCTAGAGCTCTGTAGGGTTATGTTCCCTAACAACTTTTTGGTCCTTAAGACCTCCTAGCAGTGAGAGGATTTTGTCTCGAGTTGGGGTTCTAGAGCTCCGTAGGGTTTCTTCAACAATGGAATAGGGTTTATTTGATTATTTCTACTTCAAGGTTCAATAGCTCTTAGGGTTTGTTTTTGCTTCAGGGTTTGTAGGAGGATTTTATCTCTGCCTTTTGTTTTGTTTCGTTTGCCTCTATGGAGCTCTTTGATTTTGGTTTTCCTTTGCTTACTGTCATTTGAATAACTGCTTATTTGCTTTTGTTTTTCATGAAATATCATCATATTTGCTTTATTTCATTTGTTGTTTTTTTTTTTCATCTTTTCGACTATTTCTTTGGTTAGTTTTTAGCAATTTCTTCTCTTCCACTCAGATGGAAATTAAAAGAAAGAGAGAGAAGGAGAAAAAGGTGAAATGAAGGAAAGAGAGAGAAAGAAGAAGAAAGGAAAAGAAACAAAGCCTCTTTTTTCTTTTCAAAGTTCTTCCTAAAATTTCCACCTTTTTTCTTTTAATATGCTGTCTGGAGTCTATGCTCACCTCATTTGTTTGTTCGTGACTCTTCTTTTGGTAGGTTTTAATAGGTGTATGCTATTGTTGGTTGCTCTTGCGCATTTGGTGTTGGTATGCTAATCATTGGTAATTTTTTTTTTTATTTCATCTTTGTTGTTATCTAAGTATGTTATTTTTCTGCTATGTGATTTGTAATGCTTTTCTAGCGTTCTTGGTTGTTAACTAAGTATGGTATTTTTCTTGCACTGCATTTTGGAACGACTGTGTGGGTTATCTAGGCTTGGTGGTAATGGTATTGCCACTGCTCACTAACTCCTCTATTATCTCGTAGCTCTGCCACCACCGGTCAATTGCATTGCATATGTTTTTTCCCTTTTTTCTGGTAGAGATTTTGTTTGCTCTGTTTTTCTTTGGCGACAATGTGTTCTGTTTGTATTTTCTTGTTTGCTTCTTGGTTGCTAACTTAGGGTTTTTGTGTTACAGTAATTTACAGTTTCTTTGCTCAGATTTTGCTTTGTGTGACTTTATTGGCAGGGTTATGGTGTCATACTTTTCATTGTTACTTGATTCAGTTCTAACCTAGTTCCACTTTGTTGGTGGTTGTTGGCAAATATAGATCTTTGCGTATTTTTCTTTTAGTTCTTTGTTTTTCCTTGTCTTCCTTTGCTTCTTTTTTTTTTGGTTTTTTCCTTTTCATTTTAACAGGAAGTTTATTTGGCATTTACTTCCTCAGCATTGGTCCTCCAATAGGTGTTGATCGTTTAGGTAATTGGGTTAATGATATAAAAGAGGAGAACAGTCTTTTGGGTAACAAGATGAGAGAGTTGCACTTACTGTTGTGTTAGTTGAATCACCATTAGACTGTCCACCTGGAGAAGAAGCTCCATTAGATGCATATCCACCTATCAACACCAAGGCTAATTAAGGAAAATATGATAAGACTTTTGTATATGAATATGGATTAGAAGCAGTAGGTTAGAGAAATAATGTTATTAGTTTCCACATCATAATTGTGTCTTCAATCAGCAATAATGAGGGATGAATAACAATAATACAAGATGGTTCTGATTTTATATCAAATACATAATACTTCATAACATGAACCTAAATCAAACAACCAAAGCATGGAGAAACAAAACAAGATTGAAACCTATCAAAGAAAAAGACTAAAGAGAGGATATGAAGACAATTTCATTTCATGACAATGCTTCCATTAGTTTGAATAGTGGATATTTTGATCTTGAACGGCAATGTTCTGTACCAAGAGAAAAAACTATAATAGCATTGTTCAACATTCTCTATTATCTCTCACTGGACTTCCCCAATGTACACAAGTTTTGAGAAAACATGTTCAATCTATAACAACTATAGCAAAAAGACCTAATTCTTGGAAAATCTAGGCCTGGCCAAAAATAACACAAGGTAGTGAGGTATATTTTCTATCACTATCATAGTAAGAAATGATTTGAGAACTCAATTTAATATATAGGGGTGGAATGGTAAAAACCGGATTTGACTAGCTGAGCCCATATAGTTGGGACAATGCTTCTTTGAGTTGAGTGGAATACCTCAACCATGGGCCAGCCCATAGAGGTTCTAAATTTGATATATTCTCCATTAGATAATATGGAACAAGACCTTCCATTGCCTTTTGTTTCTTCGGATGTATATAAGCTCAACGCTCAGTGGTCAGCAATCGGTATTGATAAAAGTAGGATTTTATCCCAGACTTCAATTAAGCTGGCTGCAATCTACACCTTCCATTTATATCATTCTTTAAAACTTAGTTGCAAACCAATGAAAAAGAAAAAAGAAAAAAAAAAAACCTTAAAGCCACACCTGTCCTCAAATCTCAAATAAATATACAAAAAGCATTACCCTACAAGTAATGCAAAAGCACCAGAAAGATGTCATCTGTTGCTACTTGCAAATTGATATGGATTGAAGTATTAAGAAATGATTTAAGGAAACATAAATTGACAATTGATATGTCAAAGAACATAATGAAATGGCAGAACAAAATTCATATGGCCAACCCGTATAGTTAGGACAAGGCTAGGTGATTATGATACAAGTAATGCAACTATTGAAGATTGATGTTCTACACTTTCATCTTATAGTTTTTAATAAATATTTTCATTTTATTGTCCTATTTAAGATTTAAGGATTACAATTAAAACAACACATCCAGAAATGATGAGCAAAATATTTTTTTTTTCTTTTTAAATATGAGAGGAAATGAAGAAAGGTAATGAAAATGAATAATTTAGTTACAAATTCATTACTTTGACAATCCTCAAAACCAATTTTTCACATGCCAAAATTCAAAAAGCCTCAATATCTCTATATCTACCTTGTTTTACATTGTAGATTACTAGCAATTCTAAAACCAAATTGGACAGGATATGGAATAGTGGTGACGGTTCACTCATTTATTTCATACACACATTTCAGCATAGATACATGACATTGAACTGTAGATAGAAGATCCAGATGACCTTTGCAGTTTTAAAGATCATTGATGAGGATAGATTTGGTCCTCCAGTGAAATTGTGACACGTGGCACCTCGTGACAACTAGGCGACACCCAGGTAACAACTTACCAAGTCGATGTCCCGCCGGGACACCGACCTGGCCGGCCTGGCGCGGCTTGCACGCGGCCTGCGCGTTGCCTGGCACGCGACCTGCACGCGGCTTGGCGTGCGGCCTGCGCGCTGCCTGGCCGACCTGGATCAGCCTGACACATGATCCGACCTGGCAACCCATAAGACGCCCACCGATGAACCATAACGGCATACCCCGCGAGCTCGGTAGCTCACCAAGGAGCTCGGTAGCTCGCCAAGGAGATAGGCAGCTCTCCAAGGAGCTCGCCACCAAGGAGCCAGGCAGCTCGGCAAAGCTCGCCACAAGCAGCTCGGCATAGCCCAAGGAGCTCGGCATAGCTCCCCTGGGCAGCTCGTCACTTGTAGGGTAGCTCGGTACAGAAGAGTAGTTTGGTGTATCGCAAGAAGATCTCCTGCTTGACAACTTGGCCCAGACACCGACCCACCGACTGACACAGGTGCCGACCTGACAACCTAGCCCAGGTGTCAACCTGGCCGCCTGACACAAGCGCCAGCCTGACAACCTCGAGGAGTTCACCACCGTACCTCGGTTCTGACGGGATATGACAAGTCTTACCGTTTGAAGGCTTTTCACCCACCTAACCCGCGAGGACACCACTATACAAGGACTCCGACCCCCAAAGCCAAGAAGAGGGAAAAAATGATGGTAACCCCTGCTCTCTAGCTCTCTCATTTCTCTCCAAGCTCTCTGTAATCAAAATGCTAACTTAAGCATTGGAGAGTCCTCGCCGGGAAAATACCCCCGGGTCCTCTGATTCAGTTTTCGCAGGTCCCTCAGCTCTCGCCGCCTACAAAGGAGAGGAAATCACCTCATGCAGAGGGCAGTCGGGTTGCACTGCACAAGGGAGCTCCATCATTCTTTGAGTTGCAGGCTGCCTAGGAGCAGGTCAAATGACGAATCCACCAGGCAGTTCTCCCCCAGGCAGTTCGCCACCAGGGAGCTCGCCACCAGGCAGTTTGCCACCAGGGAGTTCGCCACCAAGCAGTTCGTCACCAAGTAGCTTTCCACCAGGGAGCTCGCCATCAAGCAGTTCTCCACCAGGGAGTTCGCCACCAAGTAGCTCATCACCAAGGCACGTCACCACCGGGTCAAATAACGAGGTACTTAGCCAAAAAAATTTTTACATCACAAAAAAATGGTACGTGACCAAAAACGCATCAATCATGATCTGTAGCTAATCATAATCTGATTTGATTAAGCTAAGCTCCTAAATAGTTTATTTCTTTCTGATCCAATTAAACATGAATCCAAAATCTAGCATATTTGATACATATAATATTGCATCTTTTATAAGTACTATTATTAGAGGGGAGCACTATTAAGGTGGGTATGACTTAATAAGAGTTGCTTTCCTTGCATGTAAGAGAATTCACAATAAGATGGTTGTTCTAATAGAATGAGAAGTGCAGTTACTTACTGAAATGAATAAAAGATTTAGGTTGCGTTTGGAAACAATGCAAATGGAGTATAAATTCTGGTTCAAGGTAAATGT
This sequence comes from Nelumbo nucifera, assembly GCF_055504915.1. NCBI lineage: Eukaryota > Viridiplantae > Streptophyta > Magnoliopsida > Proteales > Nelumbonaceae > Nelumbo > Nelumbo nucifera. Next base: position 93,431,229 of record NC_142652.1, read on the forward strand.
AAATTTGCACTCTTGGTTCACTTTTGTCTTTGTTTGACAACATTACATTTATTCATTGACAAATGACAGAAAATACACTTTCTAATGCATATTTACAATAATAATAAGATGTAAAAGTGCGTTAATAAAAAAGTAAATTTGCATTTAAGTGGGTTTTTAATAATAAAGGGTAAATCACACGGACCCCTTACTATGGGGCAAGTGACAAAGACCCCCTATACTTTTTTTTTGACAAAGAATGAAAGAACCTCTAAATTTTTACTTTGCGACAAATACCCCTTGACCGTTGATTTAGATGATGAAAATGTTAAATTATCAAAATACTCCATTAATCTTTCTTTATTTTCTTTTTATGCCATTTTTTTTCTTAAGTTTTCGTTTGGTTTGTGGGAAGATTTGGGTGGGATGGAAAAGTGTAAAAATCTAACTTTCTAATGTTTGGTTTCATTGGGATGGGATGGGAAAATGTAAAAGGGGATCAAATGTCATTGTTCACCTTCCTCTTTTGTTCGAGACCAACAAAGGAGAATCAGGCGACGGCTACTCCCTTTATCTCCCACCTCTGAAATGGGACTGTTCACCTTCCTCCTTCGTTCGAGACAAATGGAGGCGAGTCAGGCGACGACTACCCCCTTCATTCTCGTGATCCAAACATGGAAGAAGCTTAATCTCACGAAGTGTACGTTTGGCATCCATGTGATTATCAAACGCATTAGCTATCTTCTTGATGGCCACCATCGTTGGTCTCCGAATTCATTACCGAGCTAGAATCACACAACAAAGGAAGAGCCAATAAGAAGATGGTAAAAGTTCTCTCCAGTTCGGACAAGGGGATTTTCTTTTCTGTTTTCCATATCAAAAAATTCAAAAGATCGAATTCATCTTTCTTGTTATTAGGGGATGATTCCGTAAGTGTCTCGTCCGATGGGCATTATCGGGGGACGATACCGAAGATGTTGTATTGGATGAAGCCGCCATCATGCGTCCGAATGGCCGGAAAATCCGAAGGGTTACCGGCGTTCATGTTCTAAGGACCATTAGACATCCCCGAATCAGCAGCAGCAGCTGCTTGCATTTCTTGGGCGTCTCTTCTTCTTCTCGTTTCAACTTCTCTGTTTATTCCTGATTACCACTGTAACTTGTATGGTCGTGCTCTTCTAACTCTGCCATAACTTGTTTAGTCGTCGTCGCTGCTGCCTTCGCCTCGTGCCCTTCTAACTCTGACGACAACGATCCCACTGGCATGGTCGTGCTCTAACGTCGCTGCCGCGTTATGGAGGGAGGGAGGGAGGAGAGAGATCGTAACTCGAGCTTTTTCGAGTTTTCCCACCAAGGTCGCACTGTTTTAATGCGATCCGAATTCATGATTTTGAGATCTCGCAGTTCAACTTTTTTTCATCCCATCCCTTCTTTCTCTCAAAATAAATATATATAAAAAAATAAAATATTTTTAGAATATTCAATTTTTTCTTATCCCCATCCAACAAAAACGGAGCCTAAAACTCTTCAAGTCGAACGTCGAATTCCAGCAAAGTGCATCACAGAAATCCCACGGACCGGTGAGACAGAATCTCCACCTGGGTACAGCAAGGAACAATCATTCCTTCTTTCTTCATCTCTTCCAATCCGCTCAAACTCTGTATCTTCTATTTTTCGCGTCCCGTTGACGGTTGATCCACAAGAACGGCCGATCACTTTCTAGCAATCAATCTGCAATCTCTTTTGCGAGGAACCATGGAACAGATCCTCACCAAACGATTTGTCTGATGGATTCTCACCGTCCAAAAACACCGACGGGATTAGCCACGTCAGCTGCCCAACTGAGTAATAGAGTGTAGATTAAGCAGGTCACCGCGTGACCTTCGTTAGCAGAGGCCAAGATGAAACAAAACGAAAAGAATTGCAGATTATGGGATGAAACTGAGGTATCAATTTTGAAGGATAGTCTTAGTAAGGAATCCGAGTAAGCAGATTATGAGCGGTGGTGCCTCTTGTGATCTGGCATGAAAAAACGGGAAAAGGGAGCGGAGGAAAGACGATGAAGAATACAAAGTACAAAAAAAGCTAAATGATTTGTTTTGTTAAAGAAAAGGGTAGTTTGGACATTTATATCAGACAAGAATCTCGAAAATCTTTTTTAGTTAATTGACGAAATGTTATCGGAAGAGGGTCTTTTGTCTAATGGTTAAAGTTGAGAGGGCCTTTACTGCAAAAAAAAAAAAAAAGTATAAAAGGTATTTGTCACTAATCCCATAATACAGAGGGGTCCGTATAATTTAAGAGGAGATGCTGAGATGCAGCATTGGATAGCATACAAAAAATAGATATTCACAATACATTGGCCCAGCTCAGGAATTTACGGGCCTATCCCAAAACCTATGCCCAAACCCAAATATTTCCGGGCCAGGCCGGAAATGATTTTCCTCACGTTTTGTGCTTCTCAGTTCTCACTTTTCACATCGGTTTGAAACGCCCTCGGGCTGGGCTGTCAATAATTCGGCCCAAGACCAAGTTGGCCCTTAACCATCTCAGCCCGTCCAAAGTCCAAACCCTAAACACCTGAACCTTGAAACCCTAAAATTGTTGTGTCAGAGAATAGACAAAAGAAGAAGAGAGTAGGTGATTTGGCTACTGAACTCTGTCGATTAATCGACACAAATCACAATACGACCAAGCTCGATTGAAAATCTGTAGTCTGAACCTGTTAGATAAACGATCAGAAGGGGTAGAAGATTTGGCACACTCCAGGCCCCAAAGCGAGGTAGGTCGATCTGTCCTCAGGGATCTGTTTTTCCTTCTGTTTCTTTATCTTAGATGTTAGATCTATCTCGTGCTTCTGTCATCCTTTGTTTTGTTTATTTTTGGGTAATACTCGGCTTATTCTTGGTTTTCCTTTTGTTTTCTTCATGCTTTAGCCTGCGGGAAGAACTGAGGGGAGGACTGTGTACAAACTGTGAGTCTGCAACTTAGGCGCAATCCATTTAAATCTGTTGCAGTAATTTTTTTTTATTAATGTCTTTTGTTGGGGATTACAAAATGAGGGGAATTATTGCGTCTAGTTTTAGTGGTTTTGTCTTTGCATCTATGAATATCTGGAACTTGCTTATTTTTTTCTTATTTTTGAGTTACTTTATTGAAACTAACGCATTTGATGTTTAAAAATGGTCTCGGTATAGGCATATTCTCTCCCAAGCCCAGCTCAATAAACTAGATATCCTTGTTGACATCCAACTTTGTTTATAAAAATTTTCTGCCAAGCATATCTTGTCAATACCATTTCAGAGTAAGCTGCCCAATGTAACGTATTGTAGAATAATATGAGAATGGAAAGTAAAACCTTCTTACTTGTACTGCAATACTATTCTGTATGCCCCTGTGCATTGTCAAACTAATATCAAACTCTGAACCCATTTGAAAGTCCTTGAGATCCATGCAAATCATCAGTATAAATTAGCAATCTGTTTGGTACAATTGCAATTTTATAGCTAAAACAAATACACACTGCATACACAGGACAGAAGAATTGCATGCAGGAAGTAGATATTTAAGAGAAAGAATTGCAATTTTGCATATCTCCACTTAAAAAAAAAGAGAATAATTAAGACTAAAGCCCAAATTCTATAAATTTCTATGACTTTGAATGAATAGCTTAATAAAATTTAGTTAGTAGTTATCTAGACAATTATTCTTCCAGGTTATTGGATCAGAGATTTTTTGTCAGGAAAATCCATAGTTCAGAATTTCAGATCATTAGAAGGGGTTCATTCCATAGCATCTAAGATAATAAAATGAACAAAAGTGATTTGACTCTCTCCAAAGCAGGAAAATAAGAAGAATTATGATTAAAAAATCAGGAAATTTTATGTTTTATGCGTGCATGTTTCAGTGATTTAAAAGGTGCGCCTAGGTACACAGGCGAGGCGCATTTTAGGGTATGCGCCTTGCCTAGGTCCTAGGCACAGCCCTTTCAAAAGGCGCATGCCTGGTGCGCCTAGGAACAGTGTTTTAAAGGCGTGGGAGGCGTATGCCTGGAGGCACGCCTCTAGGTGAGGCGCTCCCAAAACGCCCTGAGGCGTATGCTAGAGGCGCTGACACCTCTGAGGCATACGCCTCTTGCGCTTTTCTCATGAGGCGTGCTAGAGGCGTACGCCTCTTGCGCTTTTCTCATGAGGCGTGCTAGAGGCGCTGACACCTCTGAGGCATACGCCTCTTGCGCTTTTCTCATGAGGCGTGCTAGAGGCGTATGCCTCTTGCGCTTTTCTCATGAGGCGTGCTAGAGGCGTACGCCTCTTGCACCTCATGCACATCTGATATGAAAATACAGAAAAAAAAAAGAAAAAAGAAAAAAAAAAGGAAAGGAAAAGAAAAGAAAGGGAAAGAAAATGAAAGGAAAGAGAAGAAAAAAAGATAAAAGGAAAGAAAAGAAAAGTAAGGGAAGGGAAGAAAAGATAAGGGGAAAGAAAATGGTTTGCCCCCTGTCCCTTCGGTTGGGGGGCTTCGACCCCAGACCCCCCCACCCCCTTTTCGATGCAGCCCAATTTATTTATTTTTTTTTGAGTTGGGGGGGTCTTGCTCCGCTTCAGCAAGCTTGCTCGCCTTCGCTTTGATAAGACCCCCCTTTGAATTACTGTTATGCATCTTTATTCTTCTTAATATAAAAGATTTTTATTAAAAATAAAGAAAAAAATGAGATCCCCCCTTCCTTTTCATCCTCCTCATAACCCCCCTCCTCTTAAGGAGGCTTACGACTCCTTGTGTTCAGGAGGCTTACGCCTCTTGCGTTTTGAATTACGCCTCATGCCTCTAGGTAGTGGAACGCCTCGCGTCATGCCTCCGCGTTTTAAAACACTGCCTAGGAATGCGCCTGATATGCCTTGTGCCTCAGCCCAGGCATGCGTCTTTTGAAAATTCCACTTTTTTTTTGCTTTTTTTGAACCTAGCAGTTGGGTCGGGGGCTCCAAGAACCCCCTATTTGTTTATTCATTCATTCTAATAAAATGTCTTCTTAAAAATCAATTAAAATTATAAAATCATTATTTTTGTGTGAGAACTAAGAATTTAAGACCCTAACATGGACTTGTTTGGGCTTGCCTCGAGGAGTGTGGCACAAAGGGGGCTTGTAGGATCTGGAATGTAATATGTTTTACATCACATTAGCTACTTTAAGTAATGCAATTGAGGAAAAAAAGAGATTGTGGGTTTTACATGCTTGAAAATGTTTTATATGTTTGATTTTATTTTTAAATTTTCATTTGAATACGCTTTACATGTTATGTTTGTGTAATTTAATTTTAGGTAATAGGTTTTTCAAAGCATTTATTTTAAAATTTAAGTTTATATTTTTTATTAATATTATGTTTAATATTTTTTTATTTTTTGAATTTTCTGACATTATTTTTTATTTTTTATTTTTTTTTGTATTTTTGCGCCTTGCTTCAAAAAGGCACGTGCCTCGCCTTGCACTGAGACGCAAATTGGCCCCTGTACCTTTTTTGCGCCTTGTGCTTTTAAAACACTGGTATGTTTATATGTGCCTGAATGTATTGTTTTTTCAATTCAGGATTGCAGAGGCCTCAACAACTATCAAAATGTCTCGAAAAGGGTTAATGGAACAAGATTTGAGCAAGCTTGATGTGACTAAACTGCATCCACTCTCACCTGAAGTAATTTCTCGTCAAGCTACAATAAATATTGGTAATCCCAACAACCGTAAAAATTTCATTTGAGCTTTTCATCTATTTCTTAGAATTTCTGCTTGTTGATTTAATATCCCTATAATTTCATATGGATCCTATAGCCATCAAGATGATGTATTAAACAGGATTCCTATTTCTATTTTTGATATTGATGCATCTCTACTTTTAATATATTTCCTCAGGCACCATTGGGCATGTGGCCCATGGAAAGTCAACAGTCGTAAAAGCAATATCTGGTGTTCAGGTGAGTCTATTTCTTTTTGATAGTAAATGAACATTCATTAAGATAAAACAAAGAGAATAAAATAAGTGTTTTCCTTATTTATTTTGTTTTTTCTTGTTCACATCCTTTTGTATTTGTTTTAATATTCATTCATGTACTGAACAATTGCCTTATCTAGAATGTAAAATGAAGTAGTCTACAAGGAAATTATCTGTAAAAGCCCAACTAAGAAGCAAATGTAAGCCAGAAAAGTAGCGCAAGATGTAGTGATTTATAGGCAATGAGTCCCTGCAGTAGTAAAAATTCCTCTACCCATTCTAGACTTGGTGACATAGTCTTAAATTTTATTGTAGACATTGGCACTTTGTTGGAAGCTTGTTGAATTTATAAATGTAACAAGAGATTTAACAAACATAATATATGCATACAATCATACAAATTAACAAATGATGGCATTTGGTACCTATATTGTGTATAACAAATCCTATAAAATAGGAAAAATAGACTGGACAATATGTTTGAGTGCTATATTTTAGCACAATCAAGTCAGATAACTTTTATTTATTTTTGATAAGTAGGGTGCTAGTTGATTTAAAAGGATGAGGTATTTTACTTGTATAATATATCTGAGGGAATTCTAATTAATTCAATTATAGAAAGTAGATATTAAATATATTATAGAATTAAGAAATTAAGAAAAGGAAATCCAATAAATTGGCAGCATCTGGTGGATTACGTGGGTTTAACAGGTTACAGGTAGATGAGTATTTTTCTGTTTGTGGCAATTTGTGCAACTGTAGGAATATAGAATGCAACCAAAGTTTGTGGAGTTCTTGTGGTCTAGCCTAATTTCACCTAAAATAAAGATTTTTCATTGAGGCTGTGAATCAAGTCATAAATACTTGCAAGAGATTCCAAAGGAAGTGGGAGAATTGGTTTTATTCACCCCATGTGTGTCGTATGCTGGAAAAATGGGGAAGGTGCCAACCGACTTCTTTTGCACTGTTCCTATGCTTCTTGGGTATGGCAACATTTTTTGTCCTTGGTTGGGCATTGGGGAAGTGTGGATTGCACTCTCTGATGTTGAGGACCCCTTTAGATCAACTATAATAAGATGCTCAACACCATGACAGAAAATTTTGTGGCATTGTGTGAGGAGCAACTTTATATGGGGATTATGGGGGGAAAGGAATGCTAGAATTTTTAAAGAGAAATACAAACAGGTGGAGGAATTGAATGAATTCACAATGATAAGAACTGCGCATTGTGCAATGATTTGCAAAGAATTTAATGGAGTGAATCTCAATGACCTATTGAGGTAGTGGAATATAGAGTTTGGGTTTTCATAGCAGTGTGCCTCAAAGGGTTGTGGAGTGGTTCCCACCAGGGGAAGGAAGATATATACTTAACTTTGATGGGTGCTGCTTTGGAAATCCTGGGGAATCTGGAGTGATTAGGGATTCTAATGGTAATATAATTCTCAGTTATTCAGGGCCAGCTGGATTTGGGAGTTGTCTAAGTGCGGAAAAATTGATGATTCATCAAAAAAAGTGCAGAATTGATGGCCTTTCTTCAAGGTCTAAAACTGTTATTGCAGCAGGGATTAAGGAATGTAGAAGTGGAGGGGGACTGTGAAATAATCATATATTATGGATGAAATCTCTGGACCAGATTCCTTGGCAGTTTAGGCATATGGTGAGGTTGGCTCATTCCTTAGGTGCCAGATTGAACACCTCATTCAACTGGGTCCCTAGGAGTGCTAATTTGCTAGCTGACTTGTTGGCAGGAAATGGGGTAGGGAGAGTTTGTTTGGATTGGGTCTGTCTAGGACCAGGCTGTAATTTCTAAGATCGTTCTGTTCTTTCTTGTGGGTTTATGTGAAGGAAGCTGTTGTAATTACACTATTACAGGTCAGCTTCTTTGTTTTGAGCAGTTTGGTGATCTTATTTAATGGAATATTTTCTGTTGCTTATAAAATAGTTTGTGGAGTTCTCTTCTAATGAATAATGAGCATGTACTGAAGATATTCCAGTTAAAAACGGCAAAACATGGAGACCATGGGGTTGCTTACATGCCCGAATATTATAAAGCTTCTTACTCCCAATGTTTAGGTGAAGCAAGTTATAAATAAAATTATTTTCTAATTATTCATATAAAAGAACCTAACTTATGGGGAGGGGAGCAAATAACGGTTAAATAATATTATATCATTTGGCACACTCTCCAATTTGGAGGTATGAGATCAAACCTGTGGAACTACAGGATCTCACTGGTATGGCCAGTGGGCCTCACATCTACCCTGCTCAAAAAAAATATATATATAATTCGTTAATTTTAGATAAATAACCATTTGGTGGTAGCATGACTTACAGGTTTGAATTATCCTTCATCTTAAGGAGGACTAAGTTTAAGTGATGCATCTTCCATTACAAATTAATTGTGTTTATAGTTTACCCATTTGCTTGGTTATGGCAAGATACAGCAACCTAGAATTTTGTCCTGTCTCCACTAATTGAATGGTTTGTTTATGATGCTGCGTATGTAAACCTTAAAATAGGCTCTTATGGTTCCTTCTTTGTCATTTCAGACTGTTCGTTTTAAAAATGAGTTGGAGCGTAACATTACAATCAAGCTTGGATATGCTAATGCAAAGATATATAAATGTGAAGATGAAAAATGCCCTCGGCCCATGTGCTACAAGTATGGTGATATCCAAGAAAATGATTTCTGTGCCATCTAGGACCTTTCATGATTTTCTATTCAAAATGATTTTGCAGGGCCTATGGAAGTGGAAAAGAAGATAATCCTCTCTGTGATGTGCCAGGCTTTGAAAATGCACGGATGAAATTGTTGAGACATGTTTCATTTGTAGATTGCCCGGTAAGGATAGACATTTAGACATCTCCCTTATATCTAGTATCATGTTTAGAAGAATGATAGTAGGTGGAAGGTTCTTTTCTAGTCCATAAGTAATTTGATTATTGTTGCTGATTATAAAAAAGGCTTTCTTGCAGAAGTTATTATTTGAATTTATAAATGGCATCTTTTCTGGTTTCATCGTTTTTTTATGGATTTCCTTATGACAATGTTCATCTTATATGTTATATTTCTAATTTTTGTTTTCTTTTTCTCAATTTCTGATCTGTTGCATCACATTTTGTTTCCTCACTCTGTAACAGGGTCATGATATTCTCATGGCTACAATGCTTAATGGAGCGGCAATTATGGATGGGGCATTACTTTTGATAGCTGCGAATGAAAGCTGTCCCCAGCCTCAGACTTCTGAGCATTTGGCTGCTGTGGAGATTATGCGCCTGCAACATATAATTATTCTACAAAATAAAGTTGATCTCATTCAAGAAAATGTTGCAATCAACCAGCATGAAGCAATCCAGAAATTTATTCAGGTATCCTGGAGCATTATCTAATGCAAGGGTATATGTTGGTTTGCCATCACCATTTTGTGGAAGTTGAACTAAAATATTTTACGGCTTTTCTTTTTCAGAAAACTGTTGCTGATGGTGCACCAGTCATTCCAATTTCTGCTCAGTTAAAATATAATATTGATGTTGTCTGTGAATACATTGTGAAAAAGATCCCCATCCCAGAGAGGAATTTTGTCTCACCACCAAATATGATAGTAATCCGATCTTTTGATGTGAATAAGCCTGGGTCTGAGGTTGATGAGATAAAGGGTGGAGTTGCTGGTGGAAGCATTCTTAGGGTATGTTTCTTTTTTACGTTTCAAGAATGGAAGTGAAGGTGCATTCTTGTACATATTTTGCACCTGCAAACAATTGGATGGTAGACCGTCAGGAGATATGCTGGACAAACAGTTTGTCTATTGGTTCAATGTTTGACCAAAACAGAACCTAGTTTCTAACTTAGTATATTTCCCGTCAATATTTCCCTCAAGGGTGTCAAGTTTTAGATTTTCCTAATTCTATTTCTATCAAGAAAGGATAATATGATGAATTATTGCAATCATCCATTGAGTTGGATGTTTGTTATATGAAATTTCTCTGACCTATGAAATATGGTTCTGAGTTCTGACCTACATGTTTGCTGTGCATTAGATTTTGGGTGCTTCTACAGAGCAGATTATATGACAAAAACTGCTACCTTTTGGAAACTAATATTTGTAGGGATCACATATTGCTTACATACCAAAGTTGAGCAAATTTGCCATGTGCAGGGTGTTTTGAAGGTGAATCAGTTCATTGAAGTTCGCCCTGGAATTGTTGTAAAAGATGAGAGTGGTAACATCAGGTGTACTCCAATATATTCAAGAATAGTTTCATTATACGCCGAGCAAAATGAATTGCAGTTTGCCGTGCCCGGGGGGCTTATTGGGGTTGGTACCACCATGGATCCTACTTTGACACGTGCTGACAGGCTGGTGGGTCAGGTTCTTGGGGAGGTTGGATCACTCCCCGATGTTTTTGTGGAACTTGAGGTAAGTCTGATATGAAAAATGCCTTCTATGATTTAAACAGTGTCCAGCCTAGTTGTCATTCTAGTGCAAGAGTTGTTAACATGAATGTAGGCATGCCATGTAGCAGATGGTGGTATGACCGTATGACAAAATTGTGTCTCCTTTCTTGGGCTCTTTCCCAGTGGACCGCTTTGTCTGGCTCGTTTTATATTTGAATTATGAATACAGGGCAATTCATCATAGATGAGTCTGTTACATCCGTTAATCATAAAAAATATGGAATGGTTGTGCCTTGTACTCTTTAAAGCAGTTTGCTAAACATGCTAGTATTGAATGGTTTTGTTCTGCTTTCAGGTCAACTTCTTCCTGCTCCGCCGTCTTCTAGGAGTTAGAACAAAGGGAACAGAGAGGCAGGGCAAAGTATCAAAGCTAGCCAAGGGAGAGATTCTGATGCTGAACATAGGGTCCATGTCAACAGGGGCACGTGTAGTTGCTGTTAAGAATGACTTGGCTAAGCTACAGCTGACCTCTCCAGTGTGCACCAGCAAGGGTGAGAAGGTCGCACTCAGCCGGCGAGTTGAGAAGCACTGGCGACTCATTGGGTGGGGCCAGATTCAAGCAGGGACTACACTCGACGTTCCACCATCCCCCATCTGAGTAAACCCCACAAACACAAAGGAAAAACCAAGAAAGTCGGAACTCAGCAAGGTATAGTAGAGAGTCTTGGGAAGATGTGGGAGGGTAGGGAGCTACTGGGAACAATTTTTGTTAGGTGGAGAAGAAAACATGGTTGGTTCTTGTTCAGATTCGTTTGTCATATTGTTGTTTGACCAAACGAGTAAATTTTGGAGTTGTTTGGCTTCATCTATGCAAATTCATTTTCCTTGTGCAAACATATAGCATTTGGGAATGGCCTGTTTGGATTCCCATATGGGTTGCTTGATTGGAACTTGGAAGGGAGTCTATCCTTCGTAAGGCAATATTACCAATATAACCACCATGGGGAAGATTTAAAACAAGTGCTTCAAGGCTTCCTTATTTCTGTCTGATCCGGTATGATCTCCTGAGTAATTTGCTCGAATGGTTGTGTAAGAGAATAGACTTGCATACCGCCCTAGATCCAATTAAGTGAATTGGTTTGGTCCAGTTTAATAGTTAACCTAGGAGCATGTAATAGAAAGATTTCAGAAACATTTTATTAAGGAAAAAATAAATAGCTAACTCTTAAAAAACAAGGGAGACTCCTTTCAGTTTCAGTGCATTGGTCTGTTTCTCTCAGTTTCTCTCCTTTTCCTTATCTCAGATCATTGAAAATCTGTATAGAAGAACTATAGTGGCCTAATTCTTGGTTGGAGGGTACGAAGTGCAGCCTTTTTAGGAGTCTGGCTATTTCCATCTTCCCCAACCGCTTTTTCCTCAAATCTTCAGAGATTCGATTGGCTCAGCTTTGTCCATATTCCTACACATTAAACAGTGTATAATCTCAAATTTGAGATTTTCTTTCTTGGATTTTTAGTTTTTCTCTTGCAGTACATGGAGATCGATTTTCTTGAGCTAAGCCATCCTTTCCCTTGCATTAGTTGTGGCATCCAGAGGATGATGATTGATGAAGCAACTAAGATGGTAACTGCAACTCTTGTGCCTTGTCCATAAAGAAAGTGTTAAGAAACCATAATTTAGGTATATACGAACCATCAAGTTTCCGAAATGGCTAAAGCTGGGATCTGGGTCCCCCTCAAATGTGTCCTGCTTAAGGTATAATCCTACAAATTATGAGCAAATCTGATGATTAAAAGTCAAGTAATCTGCGTAAGCTGATCTAGTTGGTATGCATTCAATGGTAGCCCTGCTATGTCTCGGTTTAGGAGTGGGAACACAGAATTCAGTGTTGTAGTCTGAGGTTCTCATAACTTAACACAGTGGCATAGAGAGAGAGAGTTTCAACTTGGATACGTCTCATTCATGATCAGATGTCACTGGACCGTCTCATTCATGCCTCATTTTTTAGAGCTTAGAGAGAGTTTCAACTTTCACTAAAACTTTCTGACCATAGCCTAAGATATGGTTGTACGTAAAATGCTCTTGGTTTTGGTTGCATAACCAAGTGAGGAAACTAGTTTCTGAAGGTAGAAAAGTGTAAGCCTTAGAGATTTGAAGATCTTGGATCAATGGGCATTGTGTTTAACAACACCCTGATAGTATAAACCATATTAGAGCCTATATCAGTATTTGCTTGGTCAACAGCATTTTTCGGTGGTGAGATCCTGTTGGTGTTGGCCTTCATGTACTTACTTTGAGCTCTTAGCAAGTGAATCTCAGGTTATGCGTGCCTCTAAAAGCCCTCGCCCTTGAAGCGATGGTACAGTAGCTAGCTCTTTTCTGGATCTTCACAAAGAAACCAGGGATTTGAAGGTTGACACTCGTAATTTCAAATACCTATCTTTAAGTCCGACTGAGAGTCTGAGACACCACCCACTACCCAGGGAGCCGAGGAAAGTAAAACCCAAAGCGAATTCCAGGAAATGGCTATATAATCTGCAGGCCTCATGAAAATCCGCTTGATTGCTAAAGCAACCGAGTAGTGTTCACTTACAAGTGGTTTATTTCCTTTTGATTGGGTAAAAATTGCATTGCGGTAAAAAAATAGAAGGGGTATGAAGTTCCATATACAAAACTTATTTGGGATGTCTTGATCAATATGATGCATGAGCTTGTGGCTTATTGGCAGAGAGCTCAGACCACAAGGAAAAATATTTACATGAAGGTAACCATGCTAGACTCGTTTAAAAAACCAAATAAACACAAGGTAACCATGCTAGACTCGTTTAAAAAACCAAATAAACACAATTAACCCTTCTTGCTGCAGAAAAAGAATCCATAGTCCACATATCATCTGAAGCGTAGTACTCAACCAGATCTTAGATACGAGTAAGCATAGCTTTTCTGGCATTACCTGTAATAGGCAAGCATCAGTCATAAATTTAAAACATGTACTCTTGGATGCCACAAGAAAATATACAACATTCTAATGACTGGTTTTAGATCTCTTCACGAAGCACCCAGCTTTTGATAACACTCTGAGAATATGGAACTAACACTTTTTACAATAATCATGGTTCCCGGGAATCACCCCATAACAGTAGCTTGTTTGCATTTAAGTTATGTTCTTTTTAGCCTTCACAAAATGACAAAATGACTGCACCAAGAGAGTGAAGGTCATAAGCAGACAAAATAATGAAACTCACATTAAACAAAACTTTTCTTTGAAAAAGAAAATAAACAGAATGAAACTGCATCTCACTGTTTTTTTTTTTTTCAAAAAAGGCAGCTTCCATTACTAATATGATTTAAACTGCATCTCACTGTTTGAGAAACAATATAAGTAACAAGAAAATAGAAATGGATGGGAACAATGAAAAGGGAATTTTCTTACCTGTTTGAGGATGCTTCTCCCATCAATGAATTGGTATATCTAGAATATCCCTTCTGCGACTGCAAAGAAATAGATAACGAACACATTTAAGGGAAACATGAGAACAAAATGAAGGTTCAGTGAGACTCTATGCAATTCCAAATCAGACATCGTAAGTGCTTAAAAAATCAAAAGATTATGGAAGACAGAATAACGATGCAACTCCTTGCCTCAACCCAAGTTTTGTAAAAGGAACTCACAGAAGTATTGATAGTTGGACATGTAGTATATATTGGCATTCAGAATGATATACATATTTGTTCTTGACAATTAGAGCCTAAAAATGTTTAAATACGGTTTCCAAGGACTAGAAAATCTAGACACAATCATGGTTCACTCAAAACCTACTAGTTTCTTTTTTTTTTCCTATTTTTTCTTCTTTGATCAATGAAGCAGCAAACTGGATGTATCATATATAAAAAGAAGCTAAACGCATTTGCATGTAGTACCGAAAGGGAATATGCCATGCGCATGCGCAAGTAAAAAAGGGTAAAAAATGAAAAAAAAAACATTTAAATATTGAAAGTTTTTTTACTGTAATTTAAATGCCTCAATTCATTAATTGGATTTAAGGATTAAAATATCTGGACAACTAACATTTGTAAGTATTAATATTATATGATGCTATTAAAATATTCTGATCTGACTTTAATGGCCTGGACATGAAGCAATGCAAGTATTGGTATTATATAGTAAAGATGGATCTCTGTGTAAGTTTCTTGATGATTTTCAGCTATTTCAAATATTAAGTGTATTAAATGGCTACAACCCAAGAACCAACAAACGACTAAGTGGCAAGATTAAAGCTATTTATTTCTTAACTTGGGGCAAAAACATGACAAAATGCAGTCTGTATCAGAATTGTTTAAAAAAAATAACAGTGAAAAGACTTGGCAAATTGTTAGCTTCGTTTTTATTCACTTTTCTATATTTTCCATGATCTTATTGAAAGAACTATAATTCTTCATGTTTGAAGACAAATATGAGTTCAAGTGGTAATCATAGATTTGCAACTCATTCTTTAGCAGAAAATATGACCTCGGACAAAAAACAGGATTGTGTAACTGAACCTTTTTGGGTGCAGATGTGCAAAGCCTCATCTCTCCTTACTTTATTTGACCTTTAAAAAGAGGGAGAATTATGTTGAGATGTATCAAGGCTGCAGTCTGTTGGTCTATTTGGGAAGAAAGAAACTTACCTACCTTCTCAGAAAAGGAAAAGAACCATTGAGAATGTAATGGAGTTGATACACTTAAGGGTGACTCACTGGCTGAAATCCCTGAACCTATTCACAGTTTTCTCCTTGGATGACTTGCTGAGAAATTGGTTAGAGATAGATAATTCTGCCCAGATTAATAAGGTTTCTTTTCCCTCTTGGACCTCTCCCCCCCTGTCATAAAGCTGAATTTTGATGGCAGTAGTTTAAGGAAACCAGGGCACTCTGGTATAGGGGGAGTGTTCAGGAATGAGGAAGGGCTTATTATAACCATGTTCTCAGGCCCTATTGGAGGAGACTCTCTTAGGGCTGAGATCCTTGTGAATCTGGAAGGTGCCCACAGAGCAAGGGAGTTGAACCTAAGAAAATTGGTCAATGAAGGTGACTCAGAGGTGGTGGTGAGATGGCTAAAGGAAGATAACACTGGTATCTGGAACTACAGCAATGAAAAGAAAAAGTTTAAATGGCTGACTAGGGGCATTGAGGTGAAATACAGTTGGGTAAAGAGAACTGCTAATCACTTGCTGATGGGTTAGCCAAGCAAGGGGTCAATAGGGGATCTTTCTTCTGGGCTCATTTCTAATTTTGTATCATTTGTTTTGTGCTAGTGGGGGAGTTGAGAAAGTTTACCTCCCCCCTCTCTTGTAATTAAAGTTTCTCATTCTTAATAAATTTTGCCGTTACTGATAAAAAAAAGGAATGAGTTGTCATAAGTGGAAGAATCCATTAATATACTTACTAATAAAAAAAGAACCATAAATTCAAGTCCTTTCTCACCTGTCTTGCACAAACAATATGTATTGCAATCTAGCTTTATCTGATCTCTGCTTTCATCTGCATGATGCTTGCAATCCTACGAACATGCAAATCTCAGAAATAAATACATTGGAGAGTAGATACATTTGAACCAGAATATCACTAATGAGTAATAAATAGTCCAATAAATATAGAAAATGGTGATCAATATTTGACTGATGAAAACAGAAACAAGACAGAAGCAAAATAAGCCTAATGTGCATAAATTTTAACTCTTTCATATTTACCTCCCTCTAATGCCACACACAGTCTCAAGAATATCCATGATTTGTTGACACTTTGAATTTCTAGGCTTCTCCCCATTTTCCAGTACCAAGGTTGAGAGCCTTAAAACTGTGGCAAGTTCCAATTCAATTTTGTTGAACTGTTGGTCCAGATGTTCCAGGAAGTCCTCATAAGAGGATATTCCTTGCAAGCTACTAATCATGTCCTCTTTCTTCCAAATTCCAATACTAAGATTCCTTTCTTCATCATCCTCTTGCTGATGATTGACAGGCAGGTTTTCTTGGAACTCCTGAAACTGCAGCTCTTGATCCTCATTAAGGTTCATAGTAACTGGTTTGTAGTTGTCTTCATTGTCATCTGAACATTTTTCATCATCCTCCTTTGGGGAGATAATGCGAATCGGACCCAAATCATCTTTCTTGCCAATTTCAAGATCCAGGGCACAATTACCAATTAACTGTGTCTCCTTTAAAGAAATTGCCTGAAAACCATGTGAAACTTCTAAGTATACAATAAACTAAAAGTTTTTATTCTCAAACAAGGCCTGAGAGAAAAAAGAGAAACAAGTATTTCCATTACACTTTTTTTTATAAGGAAGAAGTCTCAAATAGATTGAAGAGGAAGGATGAAATAGAGCCAAGGCAAAGGATGAAGTCAAAGCCTATCATTTCGCAATACAAATAAAAAATGAAACAGTGCCAAGGCAGAGGATGTATTGACTATTGAAACCCCAAAAGAATTTAGATTTTCGGAAAGCTCAGAGAATATATGCTATCCATGCTAACCGGCTATATTCGTTTTTTTTTTGGTGTTGCGATGAGGACAGTTTCCTAGCAGACAATATTATTTGTTTCTTTTTTACTTTGAAAAGGATTATTTGTTTCTTTTCCCTTGCCTAGTTATCCGTGTTGTAACAAGTGACTGGTGTGGGACTTTTTTTTCTTTATATTTTAGATCTGTTTCTGTAGTGGGCCTGAAATTATTGGGCCTGGACTAGCCTTCTTATTTTTTTCTGAGTGTCTCATCACTAATCATCAGTCTTTTTATGTAATATTAGACACTTAGACACTTGGTATAAATTCTGTTCTAGGGCCAGCTGAGAACTTACTTGCCACCCATTCACTCTCTTCTTTCCTCTCTGTTTTCTCTTCCTCTTGCTCTAAGCACCACTGCAGGTTTGCAAACATGGTATCAGAGCACTGATGATCCAACTTCTGCAAGTTTCAACCTACTTCTTCTTCTCCTCTTTCTCCTATCTTCTTTTTGTTTTTTATTACTGATTAAGAAACCTTAATTCTGATCGTTGTACCCAAGGAAGTCTGTATCTAGGGTTTCTCTTTGGGAGTAGGGACCAAAGAGGAAGTTTCGACCTAGTTTATGCCCTACTAGATAGTGGAGACAGCCAGTAGCCATTCAGCTATTAGAGAGATCTATTTAGGGCAGATCTAGAAGGACTGAATAGACAGTCCTAGATTAGTTCTGGAACCAAGTTGCTGGTATAGACGATTGCTGCAGAAGGTCCTCTCAAGCTTCTGGAAGGTATAGGTGGTCTGAGAAGAGTGTTACAGCTGGGCTCTTGTTTCTGGTATGTTCTCTTTCACTTTGGGCTTGTGTTTCAGCAGTATATACATTGAATCTGGTGTAAAAACAGTAGCTAGTGTGTTAGTAGAAGGAAAAAATGCCTTCAGTTTCAGGAGAAGTGTCTTCTAAGGACAACCAACCTATTGGGAGGTCTCCCAATCTTGGTAACCCAAGTCTGCACAGCTTACAAATAACCAGTGTGCTGCTAGATGAGTACAATTTCAGCAAAATGGTCAGTCTTGACCAAGTCATTCATCACATCTTGGGATCTCATGGGGTATATTAATGGGAAAAAGAAGGAACCCAAGGAGGAAGATGCTGAATATGCAACCTGGTGTAGGGAAAATGCGACTGTTATGTCTTGGCTCCTTGCTTCCATGACTCTAAGAGTTGCAAGGACTATCCAACACTTCCCTATCACCTTTAAGATTTAGGAGAAGGTCTCTAAGATTTATGGGCAACGGAAGAATGCTAGAATCTACAAATTGACACAAGATATTGCTGTCCTAAAGCAAGGAGACATGTTTGTAGCCACCATAGTTGTCAAGGCGACGCCTAGGCAACAAGGCACCCTTTGAGGCTCGCCTCGCCTAATCGCCTAGCAGTTTTGTACTATGTATTGTAGAATACTTTTTTATTCTTTATTTTTTGACATTATAATTATAAAATAGGCACAATTAAACTAAAATACTCATTTTGTGTGTTTATATACTAATTTGTTTTTATTATTTTCTTATTTGTTAGGATTTAATCAATACAAACATTGCTAAATGCTGTATTGAACCCTCAAAGACTTTAAAACCTGAACCAATAAGTAAGGAAGAACTTAAAATTTTGTCTAATCAACACATTTTCTACTACAGTACTACTACTATAATCAACACTTTTTCTTTTCTTCTTTTCCTATAACAAAAATAAGGGTTCAGACCCTATATTTTTTGAATTTTCTTTTCCTTCTTTTTTTTTCTTCTCATGAATATGTTGATTTTCTATACTTTAACATGAACTCTATACTTTTATTATGAAAATTATGAATAATTATTAAGGAAATATGGCTATGGTACCTAGGGAACTACCATAGGATCTATATTTTCTATATAAAAGAGTCTAGGCAACAAGGTGCCCCCCTGATGTCCAGCCTCGCCTTGGCGCCTTGAAAACTATGGTAGCCACATACTTTGCTACATGGAGGGGCTGTTGGAAGAATTAGACCATCATCTTATAATTGACTGGGACAGCACAAAGGTCAAGGAGAAACATGACAAAAAAACAGAGGAAGGGCATTCAAGTTCCTAGCTGGGTTGGATCCCATATATGAACGTATAAGGTCACAGATATTAGAAAGGGATGAACTTCTAGACTTGAAACATGTATACTACCTTGTGAGGAATGAAGAGGGAAGAAGAAAGGAATTGCAAGTAGATACCCACTTGCAGCCACCTGTTAAACATTCAATATTAATTTCTTCTGGCCAAAAAGGGGAAAAAAGTTCTAACATAATGAATCTTAAACGTACTGGGGGCGAGAGACAAACCAATGAGACATGTTAGATTTTATATCCCCACTTGAAACCAGCTGCATTGAGGAAGGATAAGAAGCCACAGAGGAGTCAGACATTGAGTGTGAATATTGCCATGGGGAACAGTGTATAAAGTCAGAAGAAACATCCACGGTTTCTCCTCCAACAGGAAAAACCACTACTATTCCCTCAGAGTCTTTCTAGGATTTTACAACTAATGAGGTAGAAATTCTTAGCCGAGTTATGGCTCAGTTGAGGAACAATCCCTTTGCATCCTCCTCTCTAGCCAAGTCAGGTACTGTCTCTGCTCATAGTGTTATTGGCCCCATACCCTCTAATTCTTGGATTATTGATTCAGGAGCTACTAACCATATGACACATATGTCCTCTTTATTTTCCCCCTATCATTTGATGTCTAGTCAAGATAAGGTGAGAGTAGCTGATGGTTCCCTCTCTACTATCTCTAGAAAGGGGGAGGCAAACCTCAACAAGGATCTCTCCCTTAAGTTTGTTCTTCATGTTCCTAGTTTTGCTTCAAAATTTGTTATTTGTTTCTAACCTTACTAAAAATTTGAACTGTAGCATAACTTTCTTTCCTACTCACTATGTGTTTTAGAATAGATTGACAAGAACAGTTGGGAGGAGTCATGAGTCTGGAGTCTTCTATTATTTTGATGAACACATCAGCTCATCCCTACAATCATCTACTTTTCGTGGTCGGGATAACGAGGAGTCCATAGTTAGGTTACATTTGTGGCATGCTAGGCTAGGTCATCTGTCTTTTTCCTTGATGAAAAAGTTGTTTCCTGAGTTATTTCCATTTCAAGTCAGAGTTTGGTTTGTGAAGTGTGTCAGATGTCAAAGCAATGTAGAACCATTTTTCCAATTTCAAGTAATGAAATTCAAGCTCCTTCTGATTTAGTCCATTCTAATGTTTGGGGTCCTTGACCCCTTGTTTCTATAGATAGCTTCTAATATTTTATTCGCTTCATTGATCACTATTCCTGGTGCACATGGATTTATTTATTAAAGGCCATGATGAAGTACTGCAAATAACTATGATATTTTATAAAATGATTGAGACTTAGTTTGGCAAGAAGATCAAACAGTTTTGTTCAGATAATGTTGAGTGTTTTGAAAGCTCTTTAAATGTGTTCATGGAGGAAGCAAGTGTCTTGCATCAATCATCTTATGTTAGTACTCCTCAACAAAATGGAGTTGTAGAACACAAGAACAGATACTTATTAGAGATAGCTTGAGACCTATTATTTCAGCACAAAGTGCCCAAGAACTATTGGTCTCAAGTAGTTCTTATAGCCTCATATCCGATAAATAGGATGTCATCTAGTGTGTTTGGTATGAGAACTTCTTTTTCTGTCCTTTTTCCTACTCTTGATGATTTTCCCCTTCCTCCTAGAGTCTTTGGTTGTGTATGTTTCATCCATGTTAAGGATCCTAAGAAAACAAAGTTGGATCCTAAGGCTATGCGGGATGTCTTCTTGGGTATTCCCCTACACAAAAGGGCTATAAGTGCTATGATCCAAATACCCAATTACCAAGAAAAAGTATGTCACCAAGGATGAGATCTTTTTCAAGTCTCAATCTTTCTTTCAATTTCCTAGGAATCCTCTTCAGGGGGAGACTAGTAGGGTTGAAGAGGATCCCTCCACTTCTAGTCTTCCATCTTCTCCTCCTAATCCTCCTAGTTCTAGCTGTCTAGGTGAATCTGGTGAGATTCCTACTGACCCTATTATTACTCCAGATGTAGGAGATGGGGCTCATGGTGATGATACTAATCTTGAACAACAAAAAGAAATGAGAACCTTCTATAGGAAGAGGATGAGGGAGCCTCTAGCTTGTAATAGCAACCAACTGGACCCAAATCAATCTGCCCTAACGCCTAGGTAACCCCATTCCTAATTTCTTACACCTATTTCTGGTTTGGATCTTCCCATTTCTCTTCACAAGCCTGTTTGTTCTTGTACTACTCAACACCCTATTGCTAAATATGTTTCTTATTCTTGTTTATCCCTCCCCCCTATTACTCTTTTGTGTCTGCTCTTTCTTCTGCCCATGTTCCCATCAGGTAGTCTGGAGCTATATCTGGTCTAAAATCGAGAGAGGCAATGAATGAGGAAATTAGAGCCTTGGTGAAAACCGAAACTTGGGAATTAGTGGATCTACCAAAAGGCAAGAACATTGTGGGGTGTAAGTGGGTGTTTACTATGAAACATAAGGCAGATGGTTGGATTGAGAGATATAAGGCTAGGCTAGTGGCAAAAGGGTTTACACAGGAGGGGATTGACTACAAGGAGACTTTTGTAACAGTTGCCAAGCACAACACGATTCGGGTTCTATTGTCCTTAGCTGCAAATTTCTCTTGAGAGCCACGCCAATTAGATGTAAAGAATGCATTCTTGAATGGAAGCTTACATGAGGAAGTATTTATGAACCCCCACATGGCTATGACTTTCAAGGGAAGGTGTGTACACTAAGGAAAGCCTCGTATAAACTTAAGAAGTCTCCTCAAGCCTGGTTTGAGAGGCTTTGTAGGGCTATTTAGAATGTGAGATACACTCAGAGCGGAGCTGACCATGCTATGTTCATAAAAATATAGGGTGATATGATTACAACACTTATAGTCTATGTGGATGATATGGTCATTACAATGAATGATCCAAAAGAGATAAAAAGATTGAAAGAGTTCTTGGCATTTGAATTTGAGGTTAAGGATCTAGGATATTTGAGAGTCATGGTCTATAGGAGTCTATTGGTGAGAATTATTTTGACAAGGAAAGGCATCAAAAGCTGATAGGAAAATTGATATACTTGTCTCTTACTCGACCTAATATAGCTTATGTAGTACATGTGGTAAGTCAGTTTATACATACTCTCAAAATTCCCCACATGAAGGCATTTGAGAGAATCCTCAGATATTTGAAGACTTGTCCAAGGAAGGGAATTTTGTTCAAGAAGCACAAATTAACTTGAGATAGAAGCTTATACTGATGCTGACTGGGTAGGATCATTGGGGACAAAAAGTCTACTTTTGGATATTGTACATTTGTTGGGGAGAACCTGATTACTTGGAGGAGTTAAAAGAAAATTGTGGTTGCTAGATCAAGTGCAAAAGTTGAATATAGGGCCATGGCTCATGGTGTTGCAAAACTATTGTAGCTCAGGACTCTTCTAGGTGAGCTAGGAATGAAGGTTGATTGTCCTCTCAAGTTTTACTATGACAACAAGGCTGCAATTAATATTGCTACTAACTTGTTACAACATCATAGAATTAAGCACATTGAGGTTGACTAACATTTTGTGAGAGAGAATTGTCTCTGGTGATCTATGCATTCCCTACACCCTTAGAAATGCAGATAGTTAATGTTCTGATGAAAGGCCCTCCTCCATTGAAGTTCCATGGTTTACTTGGCAAGCTAGGCATAATGGACATCTATGCTTTGCTTGAGGGGGTTGTGTTGTAACAAGTGTGGGCCTTTTCTTCTTTATATTTTAGATATGTTTTTGTAGTGGGCCTGAAGTTATTGGGTCTAGATTAGCCTTCTTACTTTTTTCTTGAGTGTCCCATCACTAATCAGGACACATCAGTCTTTTTATGTATTATTATTAGACACTTAATATAAACTCTGCTCTAGGGCTGGCTGAGAATTTACTTGCTGTCCATTCACTCTCTTCTCTCCTCTCTATTTGATCTTCCTCTTGCTCTAAACAGCATTGTAGGTCTGCAAACACTCCTGTCCTACTCATAGTTTTCAAGGCATCTAGGAAACTGGGGCACCTAGTCACCTAGGCGATAAGAATTTTATAATATAAAGAACTAACTTTTGGCTAGTTCCCTAGTTTTACATACCATTCACCATGTATATTAATTGAAAAAATAGCAACTCTCTTTATTAAGAACATTAAATTTCCTCTAAAAATGTGGCAAATCATCACATCTAAAAGATAAAAATCTTTTGCATATATTAGTTTCATTATTTTTCAAAAATAATACTATTATAATAAGTATTTAATAGAGCAGTTTCATATCAATTAGCAGCTAAAGAAGGTTATTAACTTTATACGATAAATATTCAAGATGGAAAGTAAAATAGAAAAAAAAGGAATGGAATTTCTGTTTTATTTAATTAGAGAGAGAGAATAGAAGAAAAAAAGAACCTCTTTATACTTCTATTCGTTCTTTCCTCCTTTTTTTCTTGCTTTCTTTCTTTTTCTCTCCTCAAAACCCTTAGATCTTTAAAATTTCATTAATAAAACATTAAAACAAAGTATAAATGATAATATATAGCATATAATAAAATGTATTAACATACATTAATAAGATACAACAATATAAATGATATTATATAGGGTGCCTGCCTTGTCATTTTCGTCACCTAGAAGGGCACCTAGTCGCCTAGGCATTGCCTTGACAACTATAGTCCTGCTCTTCCATGTAGTTTTATAATTTATTTGCTACCTTTGGCTTGCAATTTGCTAGTAATGGATGTCTCCCCACTTTTAATGCTTAATATCAATTCAAAGAAGCCTTCTCCATTAATATTTATATGCTTTCCAACAACATATAATGGGTTCCAACTTCTTATAATAATTAAGAAGAAATTTTATTAACAAAAGAGAGGGTAAAAGCCCACTACACAATCTTTTGAAATAATGTGTTGTAGGGGCACGATAGTCCTTTTACCTTTATTGTTTTATTATGTAATGTCGCCTTATTATAAATAGAGGTTGGCTCCACAAGCACAATCTTTTGACTCCCAACCTCTCGTTTCTCTCTCCTCTCCTCTTCTCTTCTCTATCCTCCTCTCTTTCTCTCTCCTCCCTCTCCTATTGCTTCCTAATAAGAAAACATGGTATCAAAGCAACTTTTTTGCAGTTTGATTAGGGATTCCACTCTTGTTCTGAAGTTTTTTCAGATCAAGACAGAGAGAAGCTTACATCAACTGGTCTGAGAAGAATTATCTGCTATGTTTCCTTTCTTTTCTTGGTCATATGCCAAGAAATACCCTATGAATGTGCCTATTGGATGCTGTGAAGGTGATTGAGGATTCTTTCCAAACCCTATGTGGATCGTGTGATCCTTTTGTACCTAGGTGATGTCTTTTGTAGGTTTGGGATGACCTGTATCTGCTGTAATAACAGTGATGTCCATGTTTTTTGGTGAGAGTAATGATCGTGTGGCCTAGAAAAGAGATTGATATTTGTAGGGCCTGTCCGGATTTAGATTAAATTGTTTTTTTTTTCTTTTTTGCTTCTAGATTGCACCAACAGCCCCCCATATTAAGCCAAGGTGGTGTGAGTGGGGGTTCAATATGAGTTTCCCTATGGCTGTAATTCCCTTAAATGGATTCAACTACCTCGAGTGGTCAAAGGGAATTAAACTCTACATAACTGCAAAGTGAAAGATAGGCCACATTAATGGTAAAATTAAGGAACTAAAGTCTGGGAGTTTAGAACATGATAAATGGGACCAAGAAAACAATATGGTGATGTTGTGGCTTTTAGTATCAATGTTGCCACAAGTGACAAAAAACTTTATGTGGGATGACACTACTTACAAGATTTGGGAGCAAGCTAAATCTACCTATTATAAATAACGACATTATGGAAAAATCTATCAGCTACAAGCTGAATACTCCACCTATAAGCAGGGGGAGAGGAGTCTCTCGGTGTACTATTCTGGTTTGACCTATATCTTAAATGAATTGGACCATTACCAGAGTGTGAACTAGAAGTGTGATGAGGATACAGAAGAAAAACAGCCTTTTGAAAAGAAAGGACTGTTTAAAAAGTTGCAGAAAATCAAAAGTAGCAGAAATCAGGTTTCAAGAAGAGAGAAGAAGAAGAAGAAGGTGGTGGCAACTAGGGTTCAGAGAGAGAGATTTCGAACATAACATTCTCTTACACCCCTAATTCCATTTCATTAAGTTAAACTTTAATAATTTACAGAGAGGCCCCTAGTTTAAGGCCCATTACAACAAAGAACATAAAAATAAAAAAGGATAAACAGCCTATGGGCCATTTGGCCCATCTTCTCTACACTCCCCCTCAAGCTGAGCATAGATGTCAATCATGCCAAGCTTGCCAGTATCATGCAGAAGTTTAGCTTTGGGAATGCCCTTGGTGAGGAAATCAGCTAACTGTCCTTCAGAAGTGATGAAAGGTAGACACACCTCTCTAGAAGCCACTCTTTCTCAAACGAAGTGTCTGTCAACTTCAATATGTTTAGTTCTGCCATGTTGCACTGGATTGTGAGCAATGTTGATGGTAGCTGATTATCACAGTATAACATCATTGGCTTATCATGCTCAATACCCAGTTCCCATCAAAGATCTAAGCCACAGTAGTTCAGAAATTCCATGAGCCATGGCTTTGTATTCAGCTTCGGCTAAAGATCGGGCAACAATTGATTGTTTCTTGCTTCTCCAAGAGACAATATTACCTGCCACCAAGCTACAGTACCCAGAGGTAGATCTTCTGTCATCAATGTTTCCGGCCCAATCAGCATCTATGTAGGCTTCAAGTTTCATATGGCCATGCTTAGCAAATAGAATTCCCTTTCCAGGGGAGCCCTTCAAATAGCACAGAATCCACTCTACTGCTGCCATTTGAGTATCCTTGGGAGCATGCATGAACTGACTAATGCAACTGACAGCATATGCAATGTCTGACCGAGTCATGCATAGATAGAGAAGTTTTCCAAGTAGTCTCTGGAAGACTCCCTTATCTTTCAACAATATTCCATCTGAAGCAGAGAATTTATGACTCGTATCAATAGGAGTAGCAACTGGTCTGTCAACACTCTTAGCCGAATAGAGAAATGAACAAAAATAATCTTAGAGGTGTCAAGAATGAACAACCCCCACCTCAAAGAGTCTCTTATACATTAAAAGATATGTACAATTACAAGAATGCCCATACAGGGCTGAAAGAGAAAAGAAGAATAAGATGTAAAAGTAATATACAATAGGGACTATACTAATAAGGTACATCAAGTTATAGAGTCTCCACACCCCCTCAAACTGATGCCTCGACATAAGCATCAGTTTATCTATAAGAAAGAGATGTCGAACTCTAGTCATAGCTTTGGTGAAGATATCAGCAATCTGCATGTCTGAGGCTACATGAGGAAGCAATATAGACCCAATAGTGAAGAGATCTCAGATAAAGTGGTAGTCCACCTCGATGTGCTTGGTTCTCTCATGAAAGACAGGGTTAGATGCAATCTTGATAGCACTCGTATTGTCTGGATAGAGAGGGATAGGAGTAGGAACATGAATGCCAAGATCCATAAAGAGAGACTGTAACCAAACAATCTCACTGCAAACCGAAGACATGGCCTTATACTCTACTTCAGTGGAAGACTTGGAGACTATTTGTTGTTTCTTACATTTCCAAGAGATAAGTGAATCACCCATAAAAACACACCACCCAAAAGTGGACCTACGAGTGTCTGGACAACCAGCCCAATCCGCATCAGCATATGCTCTCAACTGAATAGGAGAGAAGGAGAAGAACAGTCCTGGGAAGTTGTGCTTCTAACATATCGAATGATGCGATGAACAACAGTCATATGAGGCTGACGAGGAGCAGAAACAAATTGACTAACAACCTGAACAACAAGAGAAATATCAGGCCAAGTCATAGTGAAATAGATGAGAAACCCCACAAGCTAGCGATATAAGGCAACATCAAGAAGTAATGGACCTTCAGATTTAAATAGCTTAAGATTTAGCTTCATAGGTGCATCAACATGCTTTTCATCATTAAGACCAGCAAGTTTAACAAGGTCAGAGGCATACTTCTGCTAACAAACAAAATACCCTTGATCACTGTGGTGTACTT
Organism: Nelumbo nucifera; assembly: GCF_055504915.1. Classification (NCBI taxonomy): domain Eukaryota; kingdom Viridiplantae; phylum Streptophyta; class Magnoliopsida; order Proteales; family Nelumbonaceae; genus Nelumbo; species Nelumbo nucifera. The sequence continues at coordinate 93,458,275 of NC_142652.1, forward strand.
TCGGTCCTAGGAAATATGTGAGAGGGCCCAAGTCCTTCATGTGAAAGGAATTATGAAGTAATAGTTTTAATTCACGAATGCCTTCAGCATCATTCACAGTCAACATGTCATCAACATATAGTTGGAGAATGGTAATACCCTGAGGTCATCGCCTAACAAATAAAGAGTGATAAAAAGAACTCTGGCTATATCCAGCAGCAACTACAACATTGCGAAAGCATTCAAACCATGCCCAGGGAGCTTGTTTTAGACCATATAGAGATTTTTTGAGGCGACATACTAAAGAAGGATCAATGCAATATCCAGAAGGAGGCTTCATGTAGACCATCTCCTTCAACTAACCATGAAGAAAGGCATTCTTCACATCAAGCTAGCATATGGTCCAAGATTGAGCAGCAGACACTGCTAAAAGAACACGGACTGTGGTGATCTTTGCAACAGGAGCAAAGGTTTCTTCATAGTCAATATCATACTCCTAACTATATCCTTAGGCAACTAAACGTGCCTTGTATCGATCAAGAGATCCATCAGACTTCAGCTTAATGTTGTAAACCCAACGACTCCCAACAATGGATACATCTGGAGGAGCAGGTGCAAGATCCCAAGTGTCATTCTCATGTAAAGCATGAATCTCTGCATCCATGGCTTCCTTCCAATGAGGGCTACTATTAGCTTCCTGGTAGGAGCGAGGAACATCTGTGGAGGATAGGACAGCAAACAAAGAGCTATGGTTTGAAGGAAAACCATAGCGGTCAGGAGGTTTAGATATACGAGTATAACGACGAAGATGAACAAAAGTATGAAGAGTATCTAAAGTAGAGGTATCACTTACAGGAGCAAAGGTAGGATGATGATCTAAACCAGGAGGAAGGAGAGTCACAGGCGCGGGGGCTGGAGCATGTAACCGCTTGCGAGAGAAGACGAGAAAGTTCTTCTCAACAGAAGGAGGTGGAGCATCCTGTGAATCAAAGTTTGGCAAAATAGAAACAGATGGTGTAGACAGTCTAGTAATTCCAGCAAAATATGAAATGTGCTTAAGGAATTTAACATTACGTGATATACGAATGCGGCGAATAGAGGATCATAACAAAGAAATCCTTTGTGGTTAGGACTGTAACCCACAAAGGCACACATGATAGACTGTGCAGACAATTTAGAACATTCACAAGAGGGAAGATGAACAAAGCACACACATCCAAAGACATGAAGCATAGATAAATCTGGAGAACGACCAAATAACTTTTGAAAGGGAGACATATTACCAAGAACTAAGGAAGGAATATAGTTGATCAAAAACATAGTTGTACCTGGTTGCCTCTACCCAAAAGGAAGGTGGAGTATGGGACTCCTGCAATAATGTCCTCGCAACACTAAGGATATGTCCATTCTTGCGCTCGGCCACACCATTTTGCTGAGGAGTATCTAAACAACTTCATTGCACTTGTATTCCATGATCCTTCAAATAGGATAAAAAATCTCCATCAGTGTATTCTCTTCCTGAATCTAAATGGAGAATATGCACTTGTGATTGAAACCAAACTCGCACCATAGCATGAAACAACTTAAATGTTGGGAAAACCTCACACTTGTGGCAAAGAAAGTATATTCATGTGTACCTGGCACAATCATCAATGAACGACACAAAATATTTGTATCCAAGCTGAGAAGAGACAGCAACAGTCCAGACATCACTATGTATAAGCTCGAAGGAAGAGGTAGCATGCTCAGATATGTGAGGAAATGGTAAGGTACGACTCTTACTTAAGCAACAAGAAACACAAGATGTATCAAAGGTGTGCATGGAAGGAACTTTGTTCTTAATAAGGCTTGAATCAAGCAAAAATTTTAATTTTTCAGAATGTAAATGACCCAGATGCTTATGCCATAAGTCTCAAACATTATTTCTATGATTTATAAAGGAACTAGAAGTGGAGGAACTGAAATAAACTGATGATGCTGCTGTTTGAGGCTTTTCGAACTCCAATGCAAACAGACGACCCAACCTGCGCCCCTTCCCTTTCACCTTCCCAATGTTCCGGTCCTAAATCAAACATCCATCACGAGAGAAGATAAGAATGTTACCTTCATCAACTAATTGGCCAACATAAATCAAATTTGTAGTGAGATTACGAACAAGAAGGGTCTTGGTAAGAGGGAAATATGCAGTGGGTTAAAGCTTAAGAGACAGATCACTACTACCAATGATGTTTAACTTTTCACCATTGGTAGTAACAATATGTTTGCAATGGGTTTTAGTAAGGTTACTTGGTTGGTTAGGGTAGGCTCCTGTCATGTGGTTGGTAGCTCCAGAGTCAATGATCCAAATATGAGAAGGAGAAGCACAATAACCGGAAAACTCACCAGGTAAGCCAATAGCAGAAAGAGTAGAGGGAATAGCAGATGTTACCAGTTGTCAAATGTTTTGCTCAACCATAGATGCCAAAGAATCACCTTTAACAAAGGAATCGCCACTATCGGAGGTCATTTCAGCAAGAAAATAGCAATCCAGGCGCAAGGATATCAGAGACAACCAAATTCAGCAATCAGGAACTCAAGATGACAGTCCAAAAAAGGCAAGTTTTTAAGACTGTTGAGTCTAAGGCCTTTCAAATATGAATCTGAAGTCTAAATGAAATAAATGGGAGGCAAGAAAACCCTAGGACAACACTAGATCTAGGGGTATAGGTTGATCGAGTCAGCCGATTGAGGGAAATCTGTGATTTACCAACACATCAGACGTCGTCTTCACGAACAAGGAGGTATCTTATGCTGATCGAGGTAGTTCTTAAAATCTCCAAACCAGAAACTGAGTGTAGGGTTAAGGAGAGCTTGAGAGAACCCTTCGATCTGGAGAGAAAAACTTAAATCACAGGCTGATGTTGAAGGCCTGAAGTCCAAAAAAAAGTTGCAGTCCAAAAATGGAAACTGTATAGTGCTACCACCCCAAGAAGAAGATCAGTATTCCTTCGAAAACTTCACCAAATCAGATGTTGTTTGTAGGTGGAATAGATCAAGTCTAGGCGACACCAAATCTGAAGTCCAAAGTTGTTGCAGTCCAAAAAAGGAAACTGTACAGTGTTGCCGCCCCAAGAAGAAGACCAGAACTCCTTCGAAAACTTCACCAAATCAGATGTTGTTTGTAGGGAGAATAGATCAGGTCTAGGTGACACCAGATCTGAAGTTTGGCCTCAAACCAATGTCTCCCAAGAGAGATCTAAAGAAATCTCTCTTGCTGGTTGTGCAAAGAAGAAAGAATAGAAAAGGGTTGATCAAGATAGCCCTAATACGACAGGTTTACTGCTTCTAGCAAGGTTCAAGAGAGCGAGAAAATAGATCAGAGAACAACATGCTCTAATACCATGTCAACACTCTTGGCCGAATAGAGAAAGGAACAAGAATAATCTTAGAGGTGTCAAGAATGAATGACCCCCACCTCAAAGAGTCTCTTATATATTAAAAGATATGTACAATTACAAGAATGCCCATACAGGGCTGAAAGAGAGAAGAATAAGATGTAAAAGTAATATACAACAGGGACTATACTAATAAGGAACATCAAGTTATAGAGTCTCCACAACACCCATCTTTCTCTGAGAGATAAGGATCCCATCCTTGGATCTAGCAATTTCTATGCCAAGAAAGTATCTCAATTTCTCCAGATCTTTGATCTCAAACTCTGTATGAAGGAAATATTTGAGATCATTAATCCTTGATACATCATTACCAGTCACAACAATATCATCAACATACACAATTAGGTAAATGGCCAAGGATCCTCTCCTCTTCACAAAGAGGGTATGATCAGACTATGTCTGTACATAACTAAAGCTAACAAGAGCAACCCTAAACCTTTCAAACCATGCTCTAGGGGACTGTTTGAGTCCATAAAGAGATTTCTTTAGCCTGCAGACCTTCCCTTTCATATCTGTTTCATACATCCCTGGAGGAAGAGACATATAGACCTCCTCATGTAACTCTCCATTCAGAAATGCATTCTTTACATCCAACTGATAAAGTGGCCAGTCTGAGTGTGCAGCCAGAGATAGCAGAACTCTCACAGAAGTCATCTTTGCAACAGGAGCAAAGGTCTCTATATAATCAATCCCATATGTCTGTGTATAACCTTTTGCAACCAGCCTAGCCTTGTACCTTTCAATGGTGCCATCAGCAAGATATTTGATAGTAAAAACCCACTTACAGCCTACTGGATCCTTCCCTCCAAGCAAATCAACTACTTCCCAAGTGTCATTCTTGTGTAGGGCATCAATTTCTGTTCTCATAGCATCCCTCCATTCTGGAATAGTAAGAGCTTCTGACACAAACCTGGGAATTGGGTTAGAAGCAACAGAAGAAAGGTAGGCAAAATATGAAGGAGAGAGCAAACTATAAGAAAGGCGTTTGGAAATGCAATGTGCAGTACACTTCATTTTTCCTTTACTAATAACAATAGGGATATCAAGGTCTAGAAAGGATGACTCCAAAGGGGCTGTATCAATACCTGTTGTCTCTTCTGTGACTGGAAGTGCAGGAGGCTCATGTGCTGAAGGGGAAACAATCTACTCACTTTTGGTTCTTTACCGTTGGTACAACCTGGGATTAAAAGGAGGACGAGGAGGTAAAGGAGGAGGGATAAAAACACTGGAATGAGTCTCAATAGAAGACTCAATTGGGATAGGAAGGGGAAGAGCAAACAAGTGTGACAAATTCTCCCCCTTTGGACAATGCCTCTCCTGAGAAGAATCATAAAAGGAAGAGAGCTCATCAAAGGTGACATCCATTGAGACATACCGAGTGCCAGTCTTCGAATCAAAACAACAGTAACCCTTTTGTGTGAGGGAATAACTAAAGAAGATACATTTGTGGGATTTTGGTTCAAATTTATGTCTCTGGACACTTATGATATGTACATAACAATTGCAACTAAAGACACGAAGAGGAATAGGAAAAAGATCCTTGCCCAGATGAAGAAGACTGAAGGGAGACTTAAACCCCAAAACCCTGAATGGCATACGGTTGATTAGGTAGGTTGCAATGAGAACAGCATCACCCCAAAATTTTGTAGGAACATGTGAGGCAAATAGAATACTTTTTGCAACTTCAACAATATGCCGATTTTTTCTTTCAGCAGCTGCATTCTATTCTGGGGTCCTAACACATGAGCTTTGGTGAATAACCCCCAAATCAATGAGATAGCAGGTCAGTTTTTTCTCAAACTATTCTTTTGCATTGTCGGATCTGAAAATTTTAATTCTGGTATCAAACTGGGTTAGGACAAATTTATGGAATTGCCTCACAAGTCTGGGAACATCATCATGGGACTTCATCAAAAAATATCCAAGTGAACCGAGAAAAGTCATCAATGAACAAGATAAAATATTTGTAACCACCCATAGAAGGTAAGTGGTAAGGCCCCCACACATCAGAGTACACAATATGAAATGGAGAAGAAGATTTTTTATTACTCAAAGGATAATTGCTTCTACAATGTTTTGACAATTCACACGACTCACAATGAAGAATAGACATACTAATTCCCTTAAACAGTTCTGGGAATAAAATGACTTAATGTAGAAAAAGAAAGATGACCCAAACGAAAATGACATAACATGACTCAACTGATGGACTCTGTATATGTAGACCCAAAAGCAACTTTTCCAAGTTGTTCATGGCTCTGTCCAGGAGTGTCCAGCAGATATATTCCATTCACCTCATGGCCACTCTCAATCACTTTCTGAGACTCCAGATCCTTAAAAACACAGTAGGAAGGAAAGAATGTTACACAACAGTTCAATGACTTAGTTAGGCTACTTACAAATAATAAATTTGTTTTTAGCTTGAGTACATGAAGAGCAGAAGGAAGTACCAAGGAATTTGTAGCCTTGATGGTTCTCTTGCCGGAGATAGGGGCAAGAAAGCCATCGGCTAGGGTGATTTTGTCACGGTCAGGAAGTAAATCATAAGAAACAAACAAAGTGGAAAAGGCTGGCCATATGATCAAAAGCACTAGAATCAATAATCCAAGGGATCCTACGATTACTTAAGATAGTTGTATGATTGGAAGAAGCCCGTATACCTGAATGAGCAAATGCAGAAGAGGTTGAATTTCCTGGAGGGTTGGAAGAAGAGGCCACACCCTCTTGGTGACTGATCATCCTTCCAAACTTCTCATATTTTTCCTTCATAGCTACTAACTGCTCACTAGCAGTCCATCTCTTTAGTTTGGTATCTGTCACTATCTGGACCAGCAACAATATTGGCACTCCCTGCCTTCATATTATCAGACTTCTTTTGAAAATGAAGAGGAAGAAGCTCAGGATGCAATTTCCAATACTTGTCTTTAGTGTGTTTTGGATTCTTATAGTACTTACAAATAATTTCTTTCTTCCTTGAGCTACTTGGAGTCCCCGCAACTCACTTGGGTTTCACTCCCATATTAGCAAAGTGATCATCTAGACCAGCCCCTTGAACCTGGACAAGTCTCCTGCTTTCTTCACTACTTACCAAGGCATAAGCTTGAGACAGTGAAATACTATCCTTGGATAAATATTTTGCTTTGTGATGATGTTATACTCTGGATTCAACCCTGTCAAAAACATCTCTCAACAAGTTTCCTGTAAGTCTCAGCATCATTAGTGGTGTCCCAGGATACAGCTTCTATCAAATCAATTTCCTGCCATAAAGACTTCAATATATTTTTGGGAATAGGTTTCAGCAACACTATCCCAAATTTCCTTTGCTGAATTCATCCACAAATAGTGCTGACTAATTTGCGGTTGCATTGAATTCACAAGCCATCCAATAATAGTATAATTTTCTTGCACCCATTTTTCATATGATGGATCATCTTCCGAAGGAGCCTTTTTGCTCCCAGAGATAAAACCCCATTTGCCTCTACTGCAGATATGAATTTTTATTGATTGTGACCAAGCTAGATAATTAGTTCCATCTATCTTGACCATGGTCACAACCAGTAGAGAGTCTACAGAGGCTCCTGAAACTTGTCCGGATTCAGCAACTTGCTTGTTTTCAACTTCTGAAGGGTTCATCTTCTTAAATACTTCGAAAATAACTTCTAACAACTTCGAATAACAACAAATGAAGATAGAACAAAAACCGTATTGTGAGCCAACCTCTATGCAGTTGTACCAGCTACCTGCGTCACACCTAGAAAACGGGAGAAACAAAGAAATCTCAGCCGCTCCTTGTAGACTTCACAGAACACCAATCTACTTGATTCGATTTTCAAGATGAAGGATGAGAAGACTTTCAGTCACTGAGCACCCATGTCAAACTCCCTGTGGGGCCCACAATCAGATTTCTCCAGAAAATTAGGGTTTTGGGCAACACACTTGAATCTGTCAGGAGGACGACAAAACCAGCCCCTTCTCTCCAGAAACCATTAACAACTAAGCTGAAATAGGTTTCTTTACCTATTCATACGATTCAGTTCTCTATAAAAGTCGAGTCTGCTCTGATACCAAGAAGAAAAACAACCTTTTGAAATGAAATGACTGCTTAAAAAATTGCAGAAAATCAAAAGTAACAGAAATCAGGTTTCAAGAAGAGAGAAGAAGAAGAAGGTGGCAACAACTAGGGTTCAGAGAGAGAGATTTTCGAACATAACATTCTCTCTTACACCCTTAATTCCATTTCATTAAGTAAAACTTTAATAATTTACAGAGAGACCCCTAGTTTAAGGCCCATTACAACAAAGAACATAGAAATAAAAAAGGATAAACAGCCTATGGGCCATTTGGCCCATCTTCTCTACAGATACCAAGGCTTATAAGTTTTTCATCTCCCAACAATGAGTTTTTGCTTTCCTTTTGGTGTTGAATCCTATGTATGAATCCATCAGGGTGCAAATATTGGGAAGTAAAAATCTCCCTTCAGTCCAAGAAGTAATAACATCTTACAAGAAAACAACACAAAGTTCTTAGTTCTTACCTTCATTTCATTTTTGGTCTTTCTATGTAAGACTAGGTTTGTTCTTTATTTATTTATTTATTTTGAAGCACCAATGACCATGATTAGGTCAGAGAACAATACAGAACTCATATAATATTAATGAACTTTGAGGAAATTGATAATGACATATCCATTTGAATTTACTATATATAATTAAGATTTTCAGATATTGTTCACTCCAACAAGTTCCTTTGTTGGAACGAAACAATAAGATGCAAAATTCCAAATAAAAAAAAAAAAAGATTACTGCACCTCATTAAGCTTTGCTGAGAGCTGATCAAGTAACTCAATGCGGCTCTTTGACTTCTCCAATGCTTGCATAACCTTCCTTTTTTGAAAAAGAAGTTCCCTTGCTTCATTTTCTTTCCCAAGTTGAACATCAATTGCTGCCTGTTGCCGAAGCTTCTCTGCTGCCTCTGACAACCTTATGAGCCTTAACCTTGCACTATTTGCTGAACCAATAACCACATATTTACTGATAAATATATTTTTATGCAGAGTACATGCCTTGTCTATTATTATGATGACATACAAAATGATAGCTGTGAAAGAAAATCTATTTTTTGTCAATTGATGATGAATGATCCTGATCAGCAGGTAAAAAACAATGGTTGTTATATCATCCTTAACCTGATCATGAAATTGAGACCTTTCAAATCTATTATTAGAAGCTTCCAATATAGCTGATCAAACTTCTATAGGCAGGTAAGGTAGGTATACACACAGAGATATGAATAAGTGTTATTTACACATAAAATTACACTTCAGGACTTGTGATTCAGAAGAGGATATAACCCTTGACAAAGTCATATGGTGGCACAGGTAGGTATTTCATAAGCTAACCCCAAATATTTGGTACAAGGATAAGGCCTAGTTGTGTATACTCTAAAGAACTGAGGCACATGCAAACTGTCAAAAACCCATAAAAAGCATGGTTCATCAAGTATAGTAAAGTATGAACAGTATTACAAAACCAAATGATCTAGATTCTCAAGGAACCATTCAACCTAAAATCTTAAGCTGTTAGATTAGATCCCTGAATAGGTTTTTATTCTCTAATGTGCCCCCTCACGCAAAAGTTCATCAGGCTTGAAGCATGGACAAGCACTGGCCCACCCATACCTTGTGCTGAAAACTAATTAATTATAATGGGGGTGATGAGAACTGAACACTAGACTACTTGATCAAACAAGCTCTGATACCTGGTCCAGGAACTGTTCAACCTTAAGGCTTGAGCTGTTAAATTAGATCCCTGAAAAACTTGGCATTCTAACAATAATGGCTTTGGAAAGAAAGATGCTGCAACAATAAGCAGTAAGAAGCTCTCAACTAACAACAATGTCAAGGAACTTTAATTAACTGGATTTTGATAAGTTCAGTGCGGTTCTACTCTATGTACCATCGAAGTATTTCTAATTCCGTAGTCCGTACCATGAGTTCTAGCTCATCTTACAAGGCTTCCCATATAAAGGAATGAATGCTTTCAAAGAATCCTCAAAACTCCTACGTTCAAGTGCAGAGCAGAAATACATGCAAATTTAGTGATATGCCCTTCATACTGCCACTTTGAAACCAATGCACTCACCAGAAAGATGTTAACAAAAACAGCGCATCTTATTATATTGTTATATGAATTAGTGTTATTTACACATGTATGAAACTACACTTCAGGATTTGTGATTCAAAAGAGGATATAACCCTCGACAAAGTGGTATGGTGGTGCAGATATTTCATAAGCTAACCCCAAATATTTGATATACGGCCTAGTTGTGTATACACCAAAGAACTCAGGCATATGCAAAATGTCAAAAACCCACAAGAAGCATAGTTCATCAAGTATAGTAAAGCATGAACAGGATTACAAAACCAAATCATTTAGATCACTTGAAACACTTGGCATTCTAGCAACAATGGCTTTGGAAAGAAAGATGCTGCAGCAATAAGCACCAACAAGATTCACAACTGTCAATAATGTCATGGAACTTTAATTAGCTAGAATTTGACAAGTTTGCATAGAATAACCGTTCACTGTGATTCCACCCAATGTCCCCTTGAGTATTGTTAATACTGTACAATGAGTTTTAGCTCATCTTACAAGGCTTCCCATGTAAAGAAATGACTGCTTTCATAGAATCCTCAGAACTCCTACATTCAAGTGTAGAGCAGAAATACATGCAAATTTAGTGATGTGCCCCTCATACCGCCACTTGGAAACCAACTCTGTAGGAAACCATCTCCTTTTCCAAACTCCAGATGCACTCACCAGAAAAATGTTGACAAAAACAATACATCTTATTATTTTAAACTTATCTATGTAGGATAAGATGCACAATAATAAAAAGATGCACAACAATAATCCCGTGCCTTTCCAAGGGTTGCATGTAACTCTTATTTGCTGGTTTAATAAAATTTCACTCATTTATCAAAAAAAAAAAAAAAAGATGCACAACAATATATTTTCAGAAAAGAAAAACCATAGAACAAAAGGTGAATTAACAACATCTTCTTGCTCTGTTTTTATTGATTTTCCATCCTTAAGGAATTCACTACTCTTTCTGCACTTGCTGAAATAAAATTATTTATAGTTGTAATTATAGTTTTGGCCATCCCATTATTATTTGATCTTATAGCTTTGCATGTGAGAATTTATCCCATTTAAATGTAATCAAGAAAGTTCTATCCTGGGCATAATAATGGATGAAAGTGCAGTATTACAACCGAGGTATAGAGAAAGAAGAAAGAAGTAACGCAAGAGTTTTTCTCGAAACAATCTTATCTTTTCAAAGCCTCTGAAAGGCAGAAAATCATTTCTTCCTCTTTTCAGATGTCAGACCCGAAATAATAGCTTTTTGACTTTTCAGACATCAAACTTTGAGTTATCAAACACAACCTTAGTCTCCTTTCAATTTTTTGATGATAGCATGTTGAAAAATTTTTTCTATTTTTTTGGTCAGTAACTCGGGAAGAATTTTATTAAAATTATGAGAAAACAGAACAACAAGAAATTGTGAAAGAAACAAATAGACTCGACAGAGTCTAAATTCCCCACAATATTAAAACTGAGCCCACAACATAGATTGTCTCTGAACCCCTTGCTTAGCTAGACCATTCACCAAGCTGTTGGTAGACCTTTTAACCAATTTACTTGAATGAACATGTCCTTAGAGAGCCATTTGAGCCATCTGAGATCATTCCTTAGATGCCAAGACACTCCTTCCCCCTTCTTTTGCCATCCACGACTATTTGGGAATCACCTTCAATAACTAACCTTTCGAAACCCAATTCTTTGGCTTTCTCAACCCCAAAAACTGCTACCAAGAATTCTGCAGTGGCAACATCAAATTGCTCAATTGGATCTGAGAAAAAGGCACATATGTTTCCTTCCTCATCCCTAATTACCCCTCCAATTCCAGATGGGCCTAGATTGCCCACGCAACTCCCATCAAAGTTCAGCTTCATCCAGCCACTAGATGGAGGTGACCATTCCATTGTTTACCAGCTGTCTTCTAGAAGAGTCAGCAATAGCCCCCCAAGACCTGAAAAAATCATCGACTTAAAAACAGAGAAAATATTTAAGGTCTTGACCTGTTGTGCCACTCTTAGAGTTATGACCTCTATTAAGGCTTCCTTACTCCCCTCCTTATCCTGGAAAGCTCTTGAGTTTCTTTCTTCCCAGACTGTCCAAACCACTGCTGCCCTAGTACATCTCCACATCAACCTGCCCCTCCTTTTTGTACAACTGCAAACAGAAGGGCTAAACAACCCCCCCAACCTATCAGGAGGTAGCCACTTGCAACCAAAAAGCGAAGCAAACCAATCCCAAATAAATCCAACAAAGGGACAGGAGATTAAGAGATGAAATACAATCTCACAATTTAATTTGCATAAGCAGCACCAGTTGGGGGACAAGTACCAGTTTGGCATCTTCCTTCGAAGTAAACCACAAGTGTTAATATAATCATAAAACACATCCCAGCAGAAAGCACCAACTCCAGGAGGAATGGGAACACACCAAATTTCCTTAACAAGGAAAGAAGGAGAAGGGGAAGGTGAGGAGGCAATAAGAGAGGTAAACAAAGACTTACAGGTGAAAAGTCTAGCTAGATTAAGGATCTACACCCTACTATCCAAGCCATCTTACCCTAGGACTACAGAATTCAGCAAGGTAAGCAAAGCAGACATGATGGGAACCTCAAACTCTCTAAGATTCCTAGTGAAGCCCAAATTCTAGTTCAAACCAGAAAGAGAAGAAGGGGAGCAGAGAAACTTTTTCTATTTGAAAGTGGAGATTCGACTGCCATTTTCAATATGGAATGACATAAATGCTATCGCATTACCTTAAATCCTATGATACTCAAAATGCTATCTCCTTTCAGTGTTGCATCCACTCTTCCAAATGGATGGCATGTCCACGTTCGACATGCGTTAGATTCCAACACTCCATGATTCTTGAGGATACTTTTAAATAACATTTCCTTTCTATCTTCTAGGTTATTTGACATGCATGAACAGCTAATGTACAAGATGAATGCCATTTTTCACATCAAACATTACTTAGTAACAACAAAGGTAATTTTCACAGGTATATAAGGTTAGGATTCAAAAAATACGGGCTATTTTAATAGTATATAATTTTCCATAGACGTGTCTACAAGTCCATGTTTTCTTAGCTTCCCAAGTCAGACTCTTCAATACATGTCAAATTCAAACTCCTGTATCAGTGTCCGTGCAACATGGGTTGATACTTATCCGTTATAATATCAGATATTGCATGGATAGTTACTAGAATATATGCACACCTATAAAATATATAAATGCTACATTTTAATCATTATATATAAAAAATTGAAGAATAATAAAAAACAACGTCACATTCATCACCCTCAGCTTATAAGTCCCTACCATGGTTGATATTGTGTGATGTTAAATTTCAATGAATTTAACAATATTTAATGTTAAAGTATTTAAAAAGGACATTCAACTTAAAGTGCTTAAACATAAAAAAATGGTGTCAGCATGTTATATAGGATATTGATGTCCATATCCATATCCTTGATCTCAAGAAATAAGTTGTATGCCCATTTCACATATCCACCTTTAGCATTTGAGCATCTTAGATTAACTCTTCTAAACTGACTGATTCTTAGGAGCTGTTTGAAAACAGCTTAAGTGGCTATACTGAATGACTTATTGCTTTTTGTCTTTAACGGATGGAATGTTGTCGTTGATCCTAGGGCTTCTCATTTCTCCCCTTGGAAAGCCATTTCTGGAGCCTTGCCTTCCTTCCAGCCTTTCATCAGACTTGATGTGTTCTCAAGTAATAAAATTCTATTTTGGGAGGATCTTTGACTTGGGATCTTTCCCTAAATAAATTCAAAACCATCTCCTCACTCCATGTGTCTAAGGGGACTTGAGATTTGAGTTTGAAAAGAGGGTTGAGGGATTCAGAGTTGGCTTTTGCAGATGAGTTGCTCACTATGTTCAGTTTAGTTTTCCTAGATCTTTCTTGCCCAAACAATAGAATTTGGAAAGAATCCTCTTCAGGATCTTTCTCTTGTTCCTCTCTTTTCAATGCCTTAGTTCAACCTTCTGTTGTGCCTGTCTCTTTTCCTGCTAAAGAAGTGTGGTTTTCTCCTGTGCCGCCAAAGGTTAGGGCTTTTTGTTAGGAAGTGGCTCTCCAAAAAGATCAACACTATAGATGTACTTCAAAGAAAAAGGCTAGATTGGTGCCTTTCCCCACATGTTTGTTGCCTTTGCTTAAGAAATGGTGAGACGTTGACTCATCTTTTGATTTCTTGTCCTTTTGCTTCTTATTTGTGGGATTGGTTCTCTTCTTTTTTTGGTTGTAGTTGGAATCCCCCCTCGGGTGTGCTGAACCTTTTTGACTCTAGCTTCTTCTGGCAACCAAAGAAAAGAGGTAGGGTAATGTGGAGAATAACAAGAGCAGCTATCCTTTGGTCAATTTGGGAAGAGAGAAACAATAGGATCTTCCAAGGGAAAGAAAAATCCAAGGAAACACTTCTTGAGGTTATCACCATCAAGGTTATGCATTGGCTGAAAGAGCAGCACCTCTTCAAGGGCTTCTCCTCAGCTGATTTAATTAGAAATTGGAGTGATATAGCTGTATCTCTCCCTACCTCCTTGTGGTTCAAGAAATTTGGTTACCACCGCCTCAGTTCAGGGTGAAGTTAAACTTTGATGGAAGCTCCTTGGGTAATCTAGGCCAGTCAGGAGTTGAGGGAGTTTTCAAAAATGAGGAAGGAAAAGTCTTGGCCCTTTACTCGAGCCCGATTGGGATAGGAGACTGTTTTGGAATGGTAGAATACTGATATGTTTCATTCTATTGCCAATTGGCATATTTATACAGTAAGCTTCTGCAATAAATAGAAAGAAAGAAAAATAGAAAGAAAAGAAAATAGAAAGAAGAAAAAAGAAAGTACAAAAATAGAAAGAAAGAAATAGAAAGAAAAACTTTCTAAATCAATCCTTCCACAATCCTAGGAATATATACGATTCTATTTTCAGATCTGAACCAGTAACCCCACGTTTTCCAACACTCCCCCTCAATCTAGTGAATAAAGATCCTCCATTCCTAGCTTGGCTATAATTCTCCAAAAGTCTGTACTATTGAGCCCTTTAGTAAGTACATCGGCCAGTTGTCCTTTTGTAGACACATAGGGAGTGCAAATTAACTTGTTGTCCAGTTTCTCTTTTATAAAGTGTCGGTTAATTTCGATGTGCTTCGTCCTGGCATGTTGAACAGGATTGTGAGCAATATTGATGGCTGACTTGTTGTCACAATATAGTTTCATAGGCTCTTCTCATGGAATCTTCAGGTCTTCTAAAATTATCTTCAACCAGAGTAATTCACACACTCCTTGTGCCATAGCCCTGAATTCTGCCTCTGCACTTGACCGAGCCACTACATTTTGCTTCTTACTCCTCCAAGTGACTAAGTTTCCTCCTAAGAAGGTACAGTAACCAGAAGTGGACCGTCTATCTACTGGAGATCCTGCATAGTCAGCATCTGTATATGCTTCAAGAGCCAGTCCTCCATTTCTTCTGAATAAAATTCCTTTTCTTGGATTGGCTTTCAAATAGTGCAGAATTCGATGAACAGCCTGCAGATGAACTTCTTCAGGATTATGCATAAACTGACTTATTACACTTACAGCATATGCAATATCCGGTCGTGTATGTGCAAGATAAATGAGTTTTCCAACTAGTCTTTGGAACATCTCCTTGTCTACACTTGCATTCTCGTTGGCTTCTCCAAGTTTATGATTGGGATCTATGGGCGTGGAAGCTGGTTTACATGCCATATTTCCTGTTTCTCTCAAAAGATCAACAACATACTTTTGTTGAGAGATAAAGATGCCTTGTTTAGAATGTGCAACTTCAATTCTGAGAAAATACTTTAGTCTCCCCAAGTCTTTTATCTCAAATTCTCTGGCAAGACAGTTTTTCAATACTTCCTTCTCCTTTTTATCATTCCCAGTAACGATTATATCATCCACATAGACTAATAGTGCAGTAACTCTCCCTGAGGCTGTGTTTGATAAACAATGTGTGGTCACCTTGACTTTGCTTTCTTCAACCGACAAACCTTGTTCCCTTTAATGCCTTCTCCAAAACCCGGTGGAATGTCCATGTATATCTCCTCTTCGAGATCACCATAGAGAAACGCATTTTTTACATCAAACTGTTGCAAATCCCAATTATAGTTAGCAGCCAAAGTAACACCCTTACTGTATTCATTTAGCTATTGGGGCAAAAGTCTCCTGATAATCTACCCCATAAGTCTGTGTATATTCCTTGGCTACCAGGCGTGCTTTGTACCTTTCTAATGACCCATCAAATTTGTACTTAATTGTGAACACTCATTTACAACCTACCATCTTCTTGTTTCTTGGTAGATCCACAACTTCCCATGTGTTTTTTTTTCTAATGCCTCCATTTCCACTCTCATGGCTTTTCTCCACTCCTTATTAGAAAGTGCCTCGGCTAGAGTATTAGGAATTGGAATGGTGTTAAGGCTGGCTAGAAAACTTTTATAGGATTTAGAGAATCTTTGGAATGATACATATTTGGCTAAAGGGTACAATGGGCGTTTGGTACATTCTCTGGTTCATTTTCTCAGTGCAATAGGTAGGTCATACTCATACTCAGACTGTGAAGGTGTAGGTTCAGGTTCTGAGCATCCCTCAGTTCTAGGATTAGGAGTTGAATCTTGGACTTGCATAGGTTGAGGATCTGGATTTTTCCTCCTAGAGTAAACCTGCATATATCTCACATTATCATGCACATCATTCGTGGGGTTAACAATGTCCGAATTTGGTTCAATGGTCGGGTTGTTTGACTCTTGTTGAGACTCAGAGGAATGTGACTCAGAGGGATGTGATTCTTGACGATTGAATGTCTGTGAGGAGGGTAATAAATCTAGGGAGAGTAGATCCGAGGCTTTATCTTCCATTAATGAGGGCTCCCCCTGAAGATAAGGTTGAGTGAAAAAAGATTTTCCTTCCTCAAATGTGACATCGATGGAGGTGTAGAATTTTCTGGTGGCTGGATGATAACATTTATAATCTTTCTGAGTTGGGGAATATACCAAAAAGACACACCTGATTGCTCGTGGGTCTAATTTTCCCTTATTATGGACATGAACAAAGGCAATGCAGCCAAAAATTCTTGGTGTGAGATTATTTGAGGCTCGAATATCAGGGTAAAATTGAGAAAGGACTTGTATTGGGCTTTGGTTGTCAAGAACTTTAGATGGTAGTCTATTTATGGTGTAGGCAGCAGTAATGACAGCTTCCCCCCAATATTGTTTTGGCACCTGATTTTGAAAGAGAAAGGCTCGGGTGGTTTGCAAAAGATGGCCATTTTTTCTCTCAGCTACCCCATTCTGTTGGGGAGTGTTAACACAGGAGGATTCATGCACAATGCCTTCTTTCTGAAAAAATGGGGGCAAATTCTGATTAAAATAATTTGTAGCATTATCAGATCGAAACCTTTTAATTCTCACACCAAACTAAGTTTGGACCATGTTATGAAAGTTGGGAAGAATCGTACCCACATCAGATTTAGACTTAAGAAGAAAAATCCATGTGACCCTAGTGCAATCATCAATAAAGGTGACGAACCATCTGGAACCAGTAATGTTGGGAATTTGAGAAGGGCCCCATATATCCGAATGAATCAAATAAAAAGGAGTTGAAGATCTTTTGTTATTGATTGGGAAAGAAATACTTTTGTGCTTAGCAAGTTCACAAACATCACAATGAAAGATTTCAACATCAATTCCTTTAAACAAGGAATGAAGCATTGTTTTTAAAATAGGAAATGAAGGATGACCAAAACGGAAATGATGACGCCAAATTAAATCTTTATTGGAGGTAGATAAGAATGATTCGTGTGTGACATGCATAACAGTGTGAGATGATTTGCTGGTTGCTTCAAGGTAGTAGAGTCCATCTCTTTCCTTAGCAAGTCCAATCTTCTTCCCCGAAACCTAGTCCTGAAATACACAGTAAGAAGGGAAGAACACAACATTGCAGTTCACATCCTGGGTGAGTTTATGTATAGAGATAAGGCTAGTGGATAACTTAGGAACATGAAGCACATTTTTAAGTAATAGGGATGGAGTAATTTGAATATTCCCAATCCCTGCCACTGTGGTGAAAGAACCATCAGCAACAGAAATTTTTCTATTACTAGGACAGAGTGTATAGGTGAGAAAATGTAGTGAAGAGGGTGTCATGTGGTCAGTAGCTCCAGAATCAAGAATCCATGGAAAAACACTAGCCGAGGCATGTAATCCTAGAGATAAAGACTCGCCTGAGAGAGCAAGAGAGGTAGAACCACTTCCTGGTTTCAAGGATTTCAGGAAGCACCTTAGCCTTTCAATTTCTTCATCATTAAATGGTCCCTGACTTGAGTGTTCTTGCTGCGGGGTTGTGGAGACATTATGGGCCTGTTGAACTCCTTTTGAAACTCCTCGATTTCCCCATTCCTTGTTGGATGTGGGAGGTTTCCCATGAAGTTTCCAGCACCGATCTTTCGTGTGTCTGGGCTTCTTGCAATAGGTGCACCAGATGTTATCGTTAGAGTCACGGGTGGTTGTGTCATGAGCCAAGTTGTGATTGTTCTCACCCTTTGAACCACTGTAACTTCCTCCCCTTGCCACCATGGCTGAGCCTTCGGGATCTTTAGGCTCAAGCATGATTCCACGGCGGCTTTCCTCAGCTCTGACAAGGGCTATGACTTCATTCAATGGAGGCACTTCTTCTTTGCCAAGAATTTGTATTCAGACCTGATCAAATTCAACATTCAGTCCGACCAAAAAATCATACACCCTATCTCTTTCAATGAAATTCTTCAAGATCACAGCATCATCTGCGCACTTTGTCTCAAGAACCTGATAATGATCAAGCTCATGCCATAAATTTTGCAGCAGATTTGCATACTCTGTAACACTCCTGCTCCCTTGTTTGGCCGCCACAGTCTTCACTTTGACCTCATAGACACGAGCAGCTTTGGAATAGGTTTGTCGGACAACATCCCAAATAGCCTTTGCAGAGGGAAGAAACATACAAGTATCACTCTCGGGTGTCATTGAACTCCACAACCATGACATAATCATGGAGTCCTCTTCGTCCCAAGCATCAAAATTTGGCTCACCCAACCTTGGTCCTGTTCCAAGGAGGTGACTAATTTTTCCTTTTCCCTTTAAATAGGTACGCACTAGTTGTGACCACTTCAAGTAATTCTGGCCATTCAGTCTATATGTTGCCTGAATATTCTGCAAATCACCAGTGTGAGGATGAGAATTTGTTGCTCCTTCATCGGTTTGGACGGGAGCACTTGATGCAGTCATGTCGGACATTGTTAATGGAGGAAAAATAAGGCCAGTAGGAAAGGAGAATAAAGGAACACTTCTGGTTACAGATCAACACTGAAGGCCATAAGAGAAAAACACAAAAAACTGGCAATGAAGGCCGAAAAAAAAAATCTCAAGGTTGACAAACCTAGAGCTCCGATACCATGTTTTGGAATGGTAGAATACTGATATGTTTCATTCTATTGCCAATTGGCATATTTATACAGTAAGCTGTTGCAATAAATAGAAAGAAAATAAAATAAAAAGAAGAAAAAAGAAAGTACAAAAATAGAAAGAAAAACTTTCTAAATCAATCCTTCCACAATCCTAGGAATATATACAATTCTATTTTCAGATCTGAACCAGTAACCCCACATTTTCCAACAGAGACTCCTTAAGGGCAGAAGTCATGGCCTTGCTCCAAGGCCTGAAATTGGCGAAACAATGGGGAATGCAACACTTAGAAGTGGAAGGAGACTCCAAGCTGGTAATAGGGTGGATACAATTTGGAAACTTGGGAGTATGGTCACTTAGGCAACCTCTAAGAGAGACTATTAGCTTAGCAAGGGAGATTGGGTGCATTTTAAATGGATAAAAAGGTCAGCAAATGGAATGGATGACACTTTAGCTAAGCAAGGAGTTACTAGGGAGGCTTTGTTTTGGGCTTGTTTGTAAAGTTCTTGCTCTGATGTTCCACCCATCCTGTAGGTGGTAAAATTGTAATTGTAATTTTATTTAAATCCATCAATGAAAGTTACCGTTTCCTATAAAAAAAAGGTATAGGAGTCATTGTCCTTCTTTACTATGGTTACCATTTTCCTTCACTTTCATCCTTTCTTTTTCTTTTCTGGTAGACTTCTAAAATATACAAAATTTAAGTTAATACCAATGAAGGTGTGGGTAAAATAAAGATTAAGATCATGATTTTAATCCCAGTTCATTTATAGATAAGCTCAACTCAGCCTTAACCGCAACTATTTAGGGTTCACTATTGTAATTTCTACCTAATAGTTAGTGACTTGGTGTTATTTGTAGCCAATGCTAACTATTAAATGGAGTCCAGTATGTCTCAGAAAGATCAATTTAACCTGAACAAGCTCTTGCCCATATGGTGAAATCAGTGGATTCCGCACACTTCAGACCTGTACACCCATTGTTCATACATATTCGTTAATAGAAAGCTGACTCCATGTGTACCACCTCTTATATGAGCTGGAACAAATAGTCCAAGACAAATTGGTCAACAAAGCAAATTATTGCCTGGAAGTCCAATACTTCTATAGAGACCTTCATGTTGTGAGATATTTATCTTTAGACCGTTTCTTCTGATAGAGAAGCATGAACCCAACTAATGAACAATCAATCCTACATCGCCTATTGCATCCCACCTTGTGAGCCACAGAAGGTGATAATACAGATGACCATCTAAAATAGGTCATTTCTAGCATTCTCGGATCAACAATTTATCCATTGCAGTGTAACCCCATAACCCATTTCAAAACCCACCTTCTGATCCCTTTTACTAGAACTCTCTGAGGGTCTAGCAGCAAAATTGCCGCAGTTTCATAAGAAATCAAAGGAAGAATTTCACACGATTTGAGTAAAATCTTCTGAGAAGCAAATTATCTCGCCTTAATTGTCGTAGAATCAATGATTTAATGCAAGTGATGAAGGGAAGATGGATTCGGATTTTTCGAAAAGAAAAAGAGCAGAGGCAGCACAAACACACCTTTGAACCTTGTTTTCTCTGCTTCAGTGTGAAGCTGGTCGAGTTGGGTTCGTAGCTCCTCTGTCTTGCTGATTTTCGTTCCCATGCAGAGCGTCCCCCAAGGAGGCCTGCGAGCTACAACAATTGTACCAGCGTTCAATATCATATCTCTCTCTCTCTCTCGCCTGGCAGCTGCAATTGCAACTCGCGTGTGCCGATTACCATTACCAAGCCCATCCCTGTCGAGATCGGCTTCAGTGCTCACAACTGTGCTTACACCATTCGCACAGCCTTTTTACACCGTGCATTGGGAAATATTCCCAATGCAAGGCTGACAGTGAGCACGGGCATATCAGCACTGAAGCCGATTTGGGTGATAGAACTATTAGAACTTTAGACTTAGAGGAGTCCAAAACCGAAAGTCCGATTATTTCTCATTTCGGATGATCCATTTATGTAATCGGATCCAATGCAAATCAAACCCGATTAAATAAAAGGTGCCAACCGGTTGGTTGGTAATTGGTAACTGGTAAGGTCTCCTACTGATTGTAGACTTGTAGTGGTGATTTGGGATCGAATCCCGTCTGCATCTGGATTGAGGGTTTATGGGTTTGGGGTTTATGAGTTACCCCGTTGTCATACTGTGATACCGCAAAGGTTTTAACCAATCACAACCCCGTGAATTTTGATTAAAATCCACCTGATTGGTTACTAATTTTACGATGCTGGTCCTAAGTTTTTGATTGTCGACCATCCAATATCTTGGGAACTATTCTATGTTGGTTTCTTATAATTCATCAAAAATGAGAGGCATGAAAATCAAGACAATTTCAGCCTTTGTGCAGCTGCAAATGATTTGAAGAATTTACCATTGGGCCTGGATTGTGAAGTTAGGCCCATTTAAATTTTAGCAAAATTTCAAGCAGAGCCCACCCAACTTGCACCCTCGTCTAGGCAACTCCATTGAACAAAAGGGTTTGCCTTTGTTGGCAAAATCAAGAAAATATGTTAGCAATTGAAGAATGCAAATGAACAGAATATTTTGATAGATGGCGCATAACACTATTAAATTGATGTGGAAGGAAACTCAAGCTAATGAGTTTTGAGTCAAACATGGTTCTTTTTTCAAGTTAATGGCTTGTTTGGTTTGAAGGAAAAAGCAAGGAAAGGAAGGCAAAGATAGGAAAATCTATACAAGATTTGTAAAGGAAAATCTACATTTCCTTTCCTTCAAACCAAATGCAGCCTAAATTTCTGAGTTCCATTGAATCACTTCTTATAATGAGTTTTGAGCCGTTAGTTGCAATAATTTTCAAGTATTCAAACTTGAAACTAATCCTTAGAATCACAAAGTAATTAGAGTTAATTCTTTGGAAGCATGTCAAACACAAATTGGCCCTACCTGAGCAAAAGACCCAAACAACAACTTGCCAAAACCTATTGGTTAAATCCTTTAGAAAAAAAAAAAAAACAAATGAGATATTTGATTTCACAATCTTAGATTATATTCTGACATTTAACTCGAGTCTCCTTTTTATCAACCATAAACCACCTTATATGGAATACATGCTTAATGTTTTTTCCTGCACCGTTTGAAAGCTTCAAGGTTATGTTTGGATTAAGGAGAAAACAGGGAAAACAGATAAGAATGGATTTGTTGTTCGTGTTGAATTCTTTAGCAGAACAGAGCTGATAAGCTAGGAGATTTAAGTTTGTGATTCTAAGAATCAATTTTAAAGAGTTATTATCTAAAACCCCCTTCACTTTTCCCCATTTCTATTATACTTTACCTGACTTAACTTCGGACAATTTTTGTCATCTAACACTTACTGATGATGCGCAATCCGGCCGGTCTTAGCTGTCAACGACCTTGCCTCTGAATTGAGTAACTGGGGACCTGAAACGGGGGAGATGAAGAAGCTCTGGGGAGAACCCGGTGTAGAGGCTCCGAAGCTCAAGTTAGAATCCTTCAAAGGCAAGATAAACCAGATAGCGCAAAGTTTGCATACCTCGTTCTTGGGAGGTAGGGAGCCTTTTATAACCACATCGCGCACTCACTTCCAGGCTTCTGTTAGATCAGGCCTGACTATCTCTGAGCTCCTGCCAGTTTGGATGTCATCCCTTCTGGCCGGGCAGAACCGCCACTGCTCCTTTTGTCGGAACTGTTTCTGCGGCTGGTGACGACGGTGGTAGGTGGCGGTGGCAGGAGGCCGTTTGAAGTGCGGCTGTCAAGCGTCAGATCCCAAATCAGTCAGGTGCGCCGCCCTTGGAAACGGACATCCTTGGTGTCAGGTATGGTACGCTTGGTTAGTCTGGCGTTTCGGAGGCGAAGTGCCGGAGTAACGGGGGGGGGACAAAGTCTTGAGTTCGGTTTGGGGAGTGCTCCGAGCTTCCATGGGCCAGCTCGGGTCACGGCCTCGAGGTTTATGGCCTAGGAGAGAGCTCGGGCTCCTTGTAGGGAGCTCAGGTCCTTAGTTGCGAGCTCGGGCTCCTAGCAGGGAGCTCGGGTTCTTAGTAGGGAGCTCGGGCTCCTAGTAGGGAGCTCGTGCTCCTTTTTCTTTTGGTGTTTTGGGCGCTCTGTTGCTCCGAGCTGTTCGCTTTTGCCACGCGTCGAGTGATGGCGAGGTCGGGCCAAATTTCCCTTCATCACTTACCTTCCTTTAGGTCATTGTTAGTTATCAGTTATTATTAATAGAAGAAATCCAGTTTGGCCATTAATTATTTTTAGCGAAAAAACTAAGACCTCGTTCGGTTCGTGGGAATAGGGGTCTGGAATTGGAATCAGAATTGGCTATTCCAATTCCAACTTTTTGGTTGGATGGAATCGGAATCCCATTCTCATTCCTACTGGAATGGCATTCCCCCATTTGAGGGAATGGTCATTCCCTGCCCCTCCCTTGGTAATGAAATCTCATTCCTACTGATTTCAATTCCCAGTCCCATTTCTGTCTGAACCAAACAGAGTATGGGAATGGATCATTCAGATTCCGATTCTTGGAGGATTTCGACTCGGACTCCGGTTCCGATTTCGACTACAAACCAAATGGGCCCTCTATTAAATTTTTTGATTTTAAGAATCAACTTTAAAGGATTATTATCTAAAGCTCACCTTCACTTTTTCCGTTTCTCTTAAACTTAACCCGACTTATTCAAAACCTTCAAAGACCCCACTATCAATGAATTTTTGTTGTCATATCTAGACCCAATTTGGTTCACAAGAATAGGGGTCTAGAATCGGAATCACATTCTCATTCCTACTGGAATGACATTTCTCCATTTGAAGGAATGGTCATTCCCTGCTCCTCCCTTGGGAATGAAATCCTATTCTTACTGATTCCAATTCCTATTCCCATTCCTATATGAATCAAACAAATTATGGGAATAGTCCATTCCAAATTTCAAAGGAAATTCTAGCTATAAACCACACAAACCCTAATTTACATTCCCTCAAGTCACTGCCAGTGATTATTAGCAAAAGATATCCAACTTGACCATTAATTATTTTTAGTGACAAAACTTACCCATATCTTCTATTTGTGGGTTTGGGCATGATTGCATTTGACATATTTTCATAGAATTAATTCTATTAAATTTTGTGATTCTAAGAATCAATTTTAAAGAGTTATTATCTAAAAGCCCCTTCACTTTTCCCATTTCTCTTAAATTTAACTGACTTGACCATTAATTATTTTTAATGACAAAACTAAGCCTATACTATATTTATAGGTTCGAGTATGATATTGGAAAAACATGATAAAAACTTATAACCAATCAATCAATATTGTAAAAGTGGTATTCATCAAAATACCCATTAAATAATTGTTTAAAAAGAGAATAGGTAAATTCAAATGTTCCAAGCCCATTTGGATGAAGTGGTAAACCCTCAAATAGAGGTAATATAATAAAATAATAAATTTCATCATCCCACAATTTTTGTTCATGACAAATTAAAAAGGAGGGATAAAATTGTAAATACATTCATCTCGTGATGATAGATAGGGGTCTCTAGAGGTTTCGAAAAGTCAGGGTAAAATGAGAAAGAGAGAAAAGTGAAGGGAAGTACTGTTTAGGTTATAACCCAATTTTAAACTTGGAAGTATGAAAATTACTGGAATAGTAAAGCTTTTCTTGGGTTCAAAATTCATTCTGAAAATTGATTCTTAAAGAGCAAAAAAAATCAAGCTTAAAAAAATCATTTTTGGCTCAAAATTCATTCTTCAAATAATGTCTTTATAACAAAATTTTAACTATACATAGCCTAAGCTTCCAACCCCACATTTTTAAGATTTCGAAATTACACGCAACAACAAGCTGGAAAGTTGGCAGAATTGTGAGAGAACTATCTCAAAATAAATAATTCTATCATCTTTATAGAATTGCTGGGACCCAACATTGAATGGATGGGGACCACCTAATCGATTAACAATAAATAAAAAACAAATAGAAATCAACATAATAAGAAGATAAAACATTATTTGGTCATGTTCATTCTGGGCTTGACAACTTGGATGGGACCCATTCCATGTGTTTCAGACCTTCTGTACTTGAGTCTAGTTGGATATGTCTCCTCACTGGCCACATGAACAATGTTGTTGAGACAACTACACCTTTCATCTTACCTACAATGTGAAAGGAAAGTTCAAATGCAGCCATAGACCATGGAGGAAAGTCACTCAGTCTTAAAAGTTGCTTTCAATGGTGTGGGTCTTCTACCTCGTAACCATATATATACCTAAAACCCTGCCACTCATGGCCTACCTCTCTTTTTTCCATCAAATTCAAAGTCAAGCTTAGCTTGATCTAGATTCCCTTCTATGGAGCTGATAGAATGATGCTGACATGCAATGGATTAATGGGGTCCACATGAAGGGATACACGCAGGGCTATGTTAGGTCTAGTTGAGGTGAACCCTAATCTAATTCGAGTTGTTGAACCCCAACCCTAATCCAACCAATAGATCAAATTGGGTTTGGATTGACTTCATTTTTGCGAAAAACATTTTTGACAGGCTTAAGATTACTGGATTAAAGTTGTTTTTCCAAGGCCTCAATCCTAACCCAACTGAAGTTAAATTGGACTCACATCCACTAATTTTTCAACCCTAACCCTGTACCGAACTTCAACTGAAACCCAATCCAACCCCACTTTTTTGATTGGGTTTGGGAGAACTGGGCCCCAGTTGTACCTCTATCCACATGAAAAGGACGTCCAAGAAAGCTTAGCCCATGACGTGATCGTACTCTAATGAATGCCAATGCCATCCCCTTTGCCAAACTCAACCATTTATTAGATCATGACTTCTCCACATCAAGTTATATCAACAATGCCCACCCACCAAAAGTTGATGAAAACAGACTCCTAATTCCAAGAGGAATTAGTTACAGTATCAACATTTCATCAATCAGTGGCCATTCAAGCAGATATTCTCGCAGAGTTGGCGAGGGAGAGGCAATCAAGGGTAGCAGCCATGAGAATAAGCTTGTAAGTAGGGGTGTCAATAATGGACCAGTTTTGGATTGGATTCCATTCAAACTAAGATCAATTTGGACAAATTGAACAGGCCAACAAAACATTGAATTGGATCAGTCCAGACTTAATGGTCCAAAGTATTTATTAGATTGGACTGGATCTAGTCTATCCTTAATGAATTTATTGGATTGGGTTGGATTGAGATAATATCAGCTCCATTGATAGAAGATAAGAATATAGGTGTCAATGGGCCAGGTTTGATTAAAACCCATCTAAATTTAAACAAATTTGAACAAATTGAACGGTTTAAACATTGAATTGGACCGGTCTAAAATGGTCCAAAATCTCTATTGGATTGGATTGGACCTGATCCATTTGTAATGAATTCACATTGAATTAGATTGGATTGGACCTGATCCATTTGTAATGAACTCACATTGAACTAGATTGGATTGGACCAAATCCAGTCCAATTGACACCCCTGCTTATAAGGGAGCTTGCTTCTTGCACCCTTGGAAGTAGATGGGGTGCAGTGCACACTGTTTATTCAAAGAGGGAAAAAAACTACTTAGACCTGTTAACTCAACTCCATTGTCTCCTGGACTAGGATTGATGTAGATGGAACCAAGCAATCTCTTTCCCTTGCACAGAGACGTATTTGGAATGGTTTGTGAATTTGTCTACTTATTGGAAGTTTCAGGCAGCTGAGCCCAGAGATGAAAAGATAAGGTTGGTAGCCTGTAGAAGTCAAGGTTCTCAAGCAACAACCAGAGAATTAAGTATTATTAGGCTGTACTAAGCAACTGATTTATTAAAAACATGATTATCAGAAGGTTTCTTATAGGATTGGAATTCATAGAGTTTTGTCTCCTTGCAATAAACCCCCATTCATTTCCCATTGATGGAGGGAAAAGGATAGTCTGATAGATTGGTTTGACATGAATAGGAAATCTAAGGTCCTGTTTAGCTCACGGGAATAGGGGTCTGGAATCAAAATCAAAATGGTCGATTTTGATTTCAATTGTTTGGTTGGGTAGAATCCAAATCTCATTTCCATTTCTGGTGGAATGGCCATTCCCTCTCTTTCCCTTGGGAATGAAATCTTATTCCAACTGATTCTAATCCCCATTCTGATTCCTGTTCGAGTCAAATAAACTGTAGGAATAAACCATTCTGATTTTGATTCCGACTACAAACAAAATAGACCCTAAACAAAGCCCCTTCTCTACTTGTCCATAAATAGGGGCGGAACCAAGGGTGGTGGAGGAGAGCCATGCCCCACCACACCACATACCTAAAAAATCCCTACAATTTCCATTTATTTCCCACTTATATTTTGGCCCATCCATATTTATTAGTTTTAGCTCCGCCATGAATGTCCATGACGCTAAAAAATGAGAAATCACCCATCAAAGATATTTGGGTCGCCTATCGAACTAACCTTTTTCTCATATATTAGTAAAGAAGAATTATTGTATATAAAAGAAGAAAGAAAGCGAGAGGGTTTGGGATGTATGACCAAGCCTCAATTGTCTTTTGTAGCAATTTCCTTGTCTAATTGTAGATTGGTAATAGATCGATTGTGCAAGGTTAAGTACATAGTTGAGCCCAAGCCCAGCCCTATCAGAAAACTTGGGCTGGATAATGAAGAATGGTGGGCTCTTCAAGCCCATGTGTATATTATTGTGTTATTACATAAAATATATTCGTACTAAATTATGTAACAAATTCTATCTTTAGACACTGCACCCTTTTTTTCCGTATAAAGATATTGCACCTGATGAGGGGTGATTTGGCCCAACCTAATGAGTAAGGGACATGTGGATGCGGCTTGCCAGCCAAACGACAAATCAACGTGTGGTGCCACAATAGTAGATCGCAGGACCTCGGGAGCTTGGTCATTTTGGAACCAGAGCACCTCGGCACCAAAGCACCTTGGTACCCACACACGCCGAGGCTTCACATAACCGAACCTAGAAGGTTGCCAGTTATCTCCGAATCTCCTGGGATCATGTCACATAACCATAGGCTTTATCTTCTCCCCGTCTGAATCGGAGGGAAACGATAAACCTCATTAATTGACACGTTACTCTCCTACCAAAGCGGAATGGACCCTAATGTCATGGGTCGAAGATTCCGGGAACATTTCGAGGGACCTACGACATCTTAGCTATATAAGGGTATCAGGTATGCACGATTACTTGCTCACTAGCATTCTAGCACTCAAGCTTTCAGCTCACAACCATAATAAAGTACAAACTTAAGCATCAGAGCGACCTCGCCGGGTTAGCTACCCCGGGTCTCTGATCCTCTGACTTGCAGCTTGGTCCAACTCACTGTGCGACTAAGGTCCAGGTCATCTTCCAACTAGGAGCTTCCAGATCGCACACAATCAATTGACGCCGTCTGTGGGAAACGATCAAAAGGTCAACACTACATTTCATCAACCACCACACTCTTTTTCAATGGCATCTTCCAGCAACACCGGTAAGGGCATTGACATGAACGTCACTGTGGGGCAGGATCATCAAACGTCACTCCATCAAGGCCCCTCAGAGACTATCGGGCAATTTACCATTTCCCTGACTGCTTTAGGGATCCCCTCTCCGTTAGTGCCTCAGACAACCCAATAGATAAATGTCTTGTTGCCCCAGGTGAACACCACCTTTTCAAAGCCTTTTGTGATCCCTCTTGGGGTTGGGCATTTCAGTTCGACAACCACGTTCAGAGTGTTAGGATGATGCAGATCCAAATGCAGTAGATCCACCAATTCAAGCAGTTTCAATAGTATTATTTCTACCAACAATACCAGCAACAGTTTCCACCACTGCAACCAAGCCAACAACAGATTCCACCGTAGCACACAGGTCAGTACCAAGGACAGAACCAGAACCAACACAGGTCCCATCAGAATGTCTGCCAATCTCCCCATAGGGGTGAAGAGACCTCACAGGTACCGGTCCTACATAGGGGTTGGACCTCACCTCGGGGCAGGACGAACGGACATCACACTCCCCTAGTCTCTCAAAGGGGGAACTCGAAGGATAGGTTCGAAGTCAGCCAACCCGAGAGGGCCAGTCAGTAGCAACATTCACGGCCGGAGAACAATGGATCACAATGGGATGATCACCAGCTCGGGGCCTGGGGTGCAGGCTCAAGATAGGACCCCCCAACACCCCACAGCAGCTAGTGCCAGTCTCGAGATCAAGAAGAAGTAGCAAGAAGGAACCTTGATCCACCTCGTGGCAATGTTCAGGAGCGAGAGCAGACCAGAATCAAAGTGCCTGACCATACAGAAGTCAACAGCACCAACGCCGAGCCAGTAAAGAAGCAACAACGGCGACGTCGCAAAACTCGTCATTCCTTGGCCAGGAATAGCCTGCTAGCAAAGAACAACCAACCGTTGGAGCAGAGCAAGGAAAGGGAAGAGGTAAGCTCGGTGGCTACACGAGCGGCTCCAGCTTTGTTGAGCCGGCAATCCCCCTGTCACCCAAGCTACTAGTAGTCCCGATGCCGAAAGATTTCAAGGTACCTCTGTTGGACAAGTACGATGGATCCTACAACCCCAGTGATCATGTAGGCACATTTCAGTTGCATCTCGTCGGGGCAGACGAAGCGTGTATGTGTGTGGCTTTTTCCACCACTTTCAAAGGATTAGCCCATCAGAAGTTGGAGACGGTTCGTGGACATGTTCACAACCCACTTCATCACTAGTAAGAAGTGCTCGAAGTCACAAGAAAGCCTTCTGAACGTGGTGCAGAGGGAAGGCGAGTCGATCCGAAGCTACATCAAACGTTTCAATGAAACATGCTTACAGGTACCAGAGCTTGACCCAGCAGTACGCCTCACCGCAGCTCGAAAAGGAGTCACACACAAGGAGTTTAGGTGGTACGTTGGAGTGAATCGGCTGAAGACCATTATAGAGTTTCTTGCGTTAGCTAAGAGATTCATAAGTACCAAAGAAGAACTCAGTTAGAAATCGGAAAACCAACAAGGCAAGAAGAGAAAGAGAGAAGAAGAAGGTATGAGCAGCAACAAACACAAAAGGAAGAAGAACCAACTACACTCCCCTCAACATGAAGTAAGGAGAGATCTTGATGGCAATTAAGGACTCCTCCTTCGTCAAATAGCCACCCAGGCTACGGGGAGACCCAATAACCAGGAACCCAAATGTGTACTGTCACTTTCATCGGGACCATGGCCACATCACAGAGAACTATCAGAACCTCCGCGACGAAATCAAAGAGCTCATTCATTGCAGATACCTAAAGAACTACATTTTTCACAAAGAGAAAGGATAGGGAGACCAACAGGGAGATCAGTAAGGAGACCGGAGGAGAGATGTTCCAGAGTCAAGCAGACAAAATGAGTAGCCACCTTGGTAGCTACCAGAAGAAAGACCGTTCTGTGAGGTGATCAACATGATCACCAGGGGGTCCATTGTGGCAGGGTGCACTACAGCAGCGGGGAAGACCTCAGTTAGAGAGCTAGGGCACGAAGCAGAAAACCCACCGAAATGACCTCAGATAGAAGAGCCTATCTATTTCACCAAGGACGACACGCGTGGGATACAATACCCTCATGACAATGCTCTTGTGGTGAAGCTCGTCATCAATGACTTCGAAGTGAAGTGGATTCTGGTGGACTCAGGCAGTTTAGCCGACACCATATTTAAAGGGACTTTCGACAGACTATAGTTGAAGCGAAGCGACTTGGAGCTAGCAAGTACACCCTTGGTTGGATTCAGCGGCGAAGAAGTCAGACCCCTTGGTTGGATTAGGGTACCAGTAGAGGTTGGAACGTGGCCGAACATAGTGCAATTCGAGCACGCCTTTCTGGTGGTCACGACTTCGTCCCCCTACAATGCAATCGTAGGTCGGCCCATCCAACATGTCTTACATGCAATAGTATCGACATACTACCTAGCAATGGAGTTCCTGATAGATTACAGAATAGGGGTTGTACAAGATGACCAACTCGAGTCTAGGAAGTGCTACGTGGCTGCATTGAAAGGAAAGGCAAAATTGGTAGAGGATGTCGAGCTAGAGCAACTAGCAGACTACACAAAGGAGCAAGCTGCCCCGATAGAGGAGACAGTCCACATACCAATTTTTGAGACTGAACCGATGAAGACTCTCCAGATCAGTGCCCTGATAAGCAAACCGCCCCGAACACAACTAGTAAGTTTCATGTTTAATAACTTAGATGTTTTTGCTTGGTTCGTTGCAGAAATGCTCGGCATCGACCCTAATGTGATTACTCACAAATTAAATGTGGACCATTTAGTCAAGCCAGTTAAACAAAGAAAAGTCAACCTCGCCTTAGAGCAATGAAGGGTAGTTGATGAGGAGGTCAGGAAGCTCATCGCTGCAGACTTCGTTAGGGAGGTCCATTACCCGAGCTAGGTCGCCAACCCCGTGCTGGTGAAGAAGTCCAATGGCAAGTGGCACATGTGCGTTGACTACACCGACCTGAACAGAGCCTGCCCAAAGGACTACTTCTCCCTTCCCATAATAGACCGCTTGGTAGATGCGACCTCAGGGCACGAGTTTCTAAGCTTCATGGACGCCTACTCCGGCTACAACCGGATTAGGATGGACTTAGTCGGCCAGGACAAGACTGCCTTTGTAATTGAGCTAGGGTTGTATTGTTATAAAGTTATGCCCTTTGGTTTAAAAAATGCTGGAGCAACTTTTCAGCGACTTGTAAATAAAATTTTTGAGCCTTTGATTGGCAATAAAATAGAGTGCTATGTTGATGACATGGTCGTGAAGGCCCAGTTTTCCAATTCTTTAATTGATGACTTAAATTCAATTTTTCAAATTCTAAGGAAATTAAACATGAAACTTAACCCGAACAAGTGTGTCTTCGGGGTCACATCAGGCAAGTTCCTCGGTCACATAGTAAACCGACGTGGCATCGAAGCCAATCCGAATAAAATTAAGGTCATTTTAGATATGAGACCACCCTAAAAAATAAAGGAGGTTCAAAGACTCACTGGCCGAGTAGCCGCTCTCAGCCGGTTCATGTCTAAATCGGCAGGTTGGTGCCTACCTTTCTTTAAGGCGATAAAAAAGAACGAAGACTTTGCATGGACTGAAGAGTGCTAGCTCACATTTGATGAGCAAAAAAGGTACCTAAGTATAGCCCCAGTTTTGACCCGACCTGAGGAAGGAGACGAGCTGAAGTTGTACCTCTCCGCGAGTGATGAGGTGGTCAGGTCAGTACTAATCAAAGAAGTAGACCGGGTCCAACGACCAGTCTACTACATAAGTAAGGTTATGCAAGACGCGAAAATTAGATATCCCGACATTGAGAAACTAGCATATGTACTAGTAGTAGCAGCCTGGAAACTACGTCCATACTTCCAAGCCCATACCATTGTCATCCTCACCAATAGACCTCTGAGGCACATTTTTCTTAAGCTTGAGGTGTTAGAGAGGTTGACGAAGTGGTCCTTTGAGCTGAGAAAATACGACATCCGGTTTGAGACACGTCCAGCGATCAAAGCCCAAATCTTGGCAGACTTCGTAGCAGAGTGTACATTCAACATGCCAACCCCTGAACTCACTGAGCCCGCTAATGTGTCAGAGGCCTCAACTAGCGCGACACCGGTCCCAGTCAGAGTAGGACCGACCTGGGACGAGGAGCCCTGGAACCTCCACACAGACAGCTCGTCTAACCAGTGAGGAAATGGTGTTGGACTGATATTGTACGGCCTGAGCGAGGTGAAGCTTGAGTATGCTCTCTGGTTCAGATTCGAGGCGTCGAACAACAAGGCAGAGTATGAGGCACTAATTGTCAAGCTACACTTAGTGAAAGAAATAGGTGCCAAACACCCCATCGTGTGGAGCGACTCTCAGTTGGTAGTAAACCAAGTCAATAGTGACTACGAAACTCGCGATTCAACCATGACAGCTTACCTGGCCAAGGTTAGAGAAATCCTACTAGGCTTTCATTCTTGCTTCATCAGGTAGATTCCAAGGTCTGATAACGTTGAGGCCAACGCCCTGTCACGATTGGCAAGTACCAACGACAACACATTGCGAACTGTATATATAGAAGACTTGCCGCGGCCCGACACTCTCGGGGGGGGGGGGGGGGCAGAAGAGGTCGCTCCCATGTTGCAAGTGGAACCGAGATGGATTGACCCGCTCGTTGATTATCTACTCTATGGGACCCTACCAGTAGAATGCAATGTAGCTCGGAGGGTAGAGCATCAATCAGCTCAGTACGTCCTCGTCAACGGATGTCTGTACAGGAGGTCCTTCACGCTCCCCTACCTACGTTGCTTGCAACCTTCAGAAGCCGAACTAGTAGTTCGCGACATCCATGAAGGACTATGCGGAGGACACTTGGGGGGTAGAGCACTCGCCCAAAAAGCACTAAGGCAGGGCTACTACTAGCCTACCATGAAGGCAGACGCGCTCGACCTCGTCAAAAAATGCAACAAATGTTAGAGGCACACCAATATCTTTCATCAACCTGCTGCCGATTTGAAGTACTTAACCAGCATGTGGCCCTTCGTGCAATGAGGGATCGACATCCTCGGTCCATTTTCGTCGGTAATCGGGCAGAGGAAATTCTTGGTCGTAGCGGTGGACTACTTCACAAATTGGGTGGAAGTTGAACCGTTGGTAAGCATTACAGCTCGGAACGTGCATAACTTCTTCTAGAAGAACATTGTGTGTTGTTTTAGAATTCCCAAGGTGCTGATCTTGGACAACGGGAAGCGGTTCAAAGACATCAAATTCTAGAATTGGTGTGTTGAAATGGGGATTCGGCAAAACTTCATTTCGGTGGCACACCCACAAGCGAATGGACAGGCCGAAGTGACGAACAGGGTTATCCTCCACAGATTGAAAGCTTGCCTGATGTGAGCTAAAGGGTTATGGGTGGATGAGTTGCCCAGTGTCCTTTGGTCCTATATGATGACCATCAAGACTGCGACTGGTGAAACACCCTTCAACCTGACGTATGGAACAGAGGCTGTGATTTTGGCAGATATTGAAGTACCGACATTGTGGCTCGAAGCATACAACAAAGGAGCGAACGACGACGAGCTCCGAACTAACTTGGATCTAATCGAAGAAGTGTGTAACCTGGCCTATATCCAAACTGCAGCTTACCAGCAACGAGTAGCTCAGTACTACAATGCCTGGGAGTTTCGAGTTGGTGACCTGGTGCTTTGCAGGGTATTGGTACCTGAGCCTAGCGTGGGTAAGCTCGGTTCGAATTGGGAAGGTCCATACTAAGTGAGACGAGTGTTTGGCGAAGGCACATATGAGCTCGAGAATATGGGAGGAAAACAAGTACCTCGAGCTTGAAACGTCGACAACCTGAGGAGATATTATCTATGAGCTCGCGGCTCCAATTTTGACATAACCAAAAAAAATTTACTAAGTCCACAAGACCACCGAGTTGGTCAAAAGGATGTCGAGCTAGAAAGAGGACTATAAGTCACTCACAGAGCCTAAGGGCTATGGTGTCGAGCTGACAAAAGACCTCGGCATAATATAAGACCCAGTCGCCTCTTCAGCATGGGCAAATAAGTCCTAGTCGCCTCTTCAACATGGGCAACCTAAGACCTAATTACTTTGGCATAGGCAACCAAAAACCTAGTCGCTTCAGCATGGGTAAATAAAGTAGCCCGTGCGCAAACAGGTTGGGTGTATACCCTACAGTGCTTGTTCACTTTGACGTATAACGAAATCGGGTTATTCCTACTCGGGCCTAGATCGTTAGATCGACACTTAAGGGGTAATCCATACTTATAAAATTTTTCACAACAAGGAGTTTTGAAACTATTGCATTGCATTAATAAGGTGAAGTTCTAAGTACATGACAAAAAAAAAAGACTACAAGTACTCAATCGATCTCAGAGGCTCGAGACATCAGATATGTACGGGGGGTCCAAGAAAAGAGGCAGATAGATATCAGTGAACATGGGGCTCCTTGTCCCCAACAGTAGCTCTAGCAGGTTGGTCGGTCTCCATGTGGTCCTCGGTGGCAACATCTCCATCTCCCTCCTCCGCTGTCTCTTCGTCGAGGAGGTCATCATCACTCTCTTCCTCGTAGCCCGGGTCATTAGTAGCCTCCCCGACCATCTCCTTTGTGACCTTGGACGTTGTGATAGCACTGAGGTTGAGCTGGGGGAATTTGCGCCGAGTCAGCCACCTACTAAGTTTGAAGCCTTTACGGTAGGCTGCTATGCCCGTATCAATCAACAATTTGCGTTGCTCCTCCAAAGACTTCTATTCCTCGACGGCCTTGACCTTGGCCTCCTTCAACGCTTCGGTGAAGATCTCCATGTGTTCCTTCACGAGCTCCTCGAGTTTCTTCTTTTCCCTTTGGAGGGCCTCCCTCTTCTCCTTGAGCCTTTTCTTCTCCTCCCTCAGCAGAATGATCAACTCCTTTTGAGCTCACGCATCCTTCTCCAGTTTTTGGATCTCGCCGTGAGCTAAGTCCAGTTCGTGCTAGGCGCTTTGGGAGGTTTCTTCAACCTGGAGGGCTCATTTCAACTGCACCTCGGATTGATAAGCAAGAGCATGGATTGCGGAGTTTACCTTCTAAAGAAGGAACAAAATCTAAGTATCGAAGGAGAGCAACAAAGAGTACAATCCAAGGATTAGGTACGTACCACCATGTAGTGAGTCACCGCTCTGGCCCCAAGCTAAGCCATCAACAGATCGGCCCAATGCGCGACCTCCTCGGCGAAAATTGCATCCTTACTCTTGAGGAGACTAAACTTCAGTGTCAAAATGCTCTGAGCTCCCCGGGATGTGTCGTCTCTCGAAGGGGTGGCCGCCTAAGTGGGTTGGGGCTCAGACACCGAGGCCTAGAAGCCCTACCTTGGTCTTCCTCGACCAAATCAATAACTAGAGGGTGCTTGGGGGGGCAGTATCGACACTTGAAGTGGTGGGGGCCTGATGGAGATGGGCCTTCTTGGAGGCCCTCCTCTTCTTCCCCTTCTTCATACTTCAGAAGAGCTCGACAGTAGGAATATCAGCCATTGCTCCTGCAAAATGTAACGAACAGGTTAAATTACAAGATCAAGATAAATCATGAAGAAGAAAGCAAGTATGACAATCATGATGGCGACCTACCAGGAGGACTCAGCCCGGCTTGTATGAGCTTCTCTTCGGTCATGAAGTTCTCGAACTTCAACCCGAGCTTCACCCAAGATTGAACTTCCTCCTGTGTCTGTTTGTCCAACCTGATGCAGGGGTCCTCAATGGTAGGTCTCCAATGAGTTGGAAACGACCACCCCGCAGTGTTACGAACTATGAAGTAGCGCCTCTTCCAGACCGAGACTTTGTTTGGGAGGTCATGCAAGAGTTTGTAGCAAGGATAGGGAGACATGTAATAACATCGCCTATGCTCGGGGAGAACACAGGCGAAATTCTTTTTAATGGAGTAGATTGAAGAAAAGATGTCGAGGTTCAAAGGCTGATTATAGTCGTGGAAAAGGGAGATGGTACCTATAATGTTATGAATCGAGTTGGGATGGAGTTGATCTATGGCAATGTCAAAAAAATTGACGACCTCAATGATGAAAGGGTGAAGTAGGAATCGCAGCACGGCTACGAGCTGCTCCTCGAACACCACAATCTTGTCATGACCGTGATCCCAAGGAAAACTACCTAAGAGAATGCTCTAAACAAGGCTATTGGGCAGCTTGTACCGAGCTACCAGGGACAAAAGCTTGTCAGCCATCATAGTAGAAGGGCCGAAGCTGTCCGGTCCCTGAGACCAACGTGAAGT
This sequence comes from Nelumbo nucifera, assembly GCF_055504915.1. Taxonomy (NCBI): domain Eukaryota; kingdom Viridiplantae; phylum Streptophyta; class Magnoliopsida; order Proteales; family Nelumbonaceae; genus Nelumbo; species Nelumbo nucifera. The sequence goes on from NC_142652.1 coordinate 93,495,063, forward strand.
GGAGGCCCCCTTGCCAAAGAACTCGCACTTTTGCCAAGGTGAGTCCGCCTCGGACGGGTTGGAGTCCACACCCCGCACTGAGGCATCCACCTTGGCAGGATGAGACTCTATGGCCTGCCCCGAGGTGCCCACCTCGGTCCCGACGGATTCTCCGCTCTCATTAAAAAGGCTACCCAAACTAATACTAGACATATTGAACTAAGAGGAAGAAGACAATAGGAAACGGAAACGAGGAGAGGCGAACTCACCAAGAAGACCGAAGGAAGCGAAAAGACCTTGGGTGCAAAGGCAACTGACACCGAACTGGAAGAATTGGATCGTGACCTCAACAAACTCGAGCACGTAATATGTGGCAAAACAAAATGGGTCCCTCTGACCTATATTTATAGCCACCGCGACTGGATCTCAACGGTTGAGATCTACACAATCTGATGGCTCCCATGAAAACCAGTTGCATGCTAACCGAGGTCAAAATCAGTTGAGCGCGTGTTTTGACGTCCGCGGATTTTATAAATAGCATGACATCCACGTGTACTCGATATGTGATCTGGGCATTCCCTGGTCGAGTCAACGAGTTATGCAGGTCCGATCGAAGAGTCACCTTCCAAACCACCTAAAAGTCATGCTAAACCCACCTAGGCTCACCATGAACTCCCCATACCGGGTCGGGACCCCTAGCACGGGGAGTGGGGGGCAATTGATGAGGGGTGATTTGGCCCGACCTAATGAGTAAGGGACACGTGGATGCGGCCTGCAAGCCAGACGACAAATCAGCGTGTGGTGCCATGATAGCAGATTGCAAGACCTCGGGAGTTTGGTCATTTCAGAACCAGAGCACCTCAGGACTAGAGCACCTCGATACCCACATATGCTGAGGCGTCACGTAGCCAAACCTAGAAGGTCGCCAGTTATCTCCGAACCTCCCGAGATCACGTCGCATAACCGTAGGCCTTATCTTCTCCCCATCTGAATCGGAGGGAAATGATAAACCTCATTAATTGACACCCCGGGTCTCCGATTCTCTGACTTGCAACTTGGTCCAGCTTGCCGCACGACTAAGGTCCGGTTCATCTTCTAGCTAGGAGCTTTCAAATTGCACACAATCAACACCTATGTCTTAGGGATATGTCAAAGGTTCGACTCAGCATAGGTCTTTCTCAACCAAAACCTGATCCACCCCATATATAGTATATAACTATATTCAACCAACGCAAACTATACAAATGTTTCCCCAAAGAGCATGCCCAACAATCCATTTTCCGTACTTGTCATGGGGAGATGTTCTCAATTCAAGTGAGAGGGGGTGATAGGTTGTGGGGTGTGCTCTATTAGGTGTCCATTCTGTCTTCTCCAAAAATGAAATGTGGGATCAAGCCCGTTAAACCACATGCTGGTAAAGGTGGTGTTTGGATGTTTGATTATCTTGTGGTGTAGACCATTTCGGTCCACACTATGAGATGAGTGGCGTTCGGTGAGGCTGTAGCAAGGTTCAAAGTATTGGAAACGCCAAGTGCATCGGAAAGGCAATTTTAAGAGACGTATCAGGATACGTCTTGGATACGCATGCGTATTGGAGAAAAACTAAGATACGCTTAGAAACACTATAAATACTTTAATAAATCATAGAAATATATCAAAACCACTAAATATAAGACCTCAATTAGCAAGGTTCAAAGTATTGGAAACGCCAAGTGCATCGGAAAGGCAATTTTAAGAGACATATCGGGAAACATCTTGGATACGCATGTGTATTGGAGAAAAACTAAGATACGCTTGAAACACTATAAATACTTTAATAAATCATATAAATATATCAAAACCACTAAATATAAGACCTCAATGAGGTGTATATACATTAAATTAATATATTTTAATGGTTTATGAAGAAATATATTGTAGTTAATTATAATTTCATTTAAAATCCTATGCCTAACTATAATTTATAAATTGTAATTCTTAGGTTTTAATGTTTTATGGGATGGGAAAAACCCAACTCTCCTATCCAACCATAAAGCATGCATTGGCACAATTTCTATGTGAAAATAGAATTAATAATTAATTATTATTTATTATTCATTTCCAAAAGTTATAAAAAATAAATAAACATTATATAATATATTTAAAAAATAATTATTAAAGAAGAAATTTCAATTTCTTTATGGATATGATAGATCATCCATAGAATTATAATATATTCAATCATTTTGATCAAATGATAAAATATAATTAATTAATTATTTATTTTTAATTCAAAAAATATAAAAATAAAAAAATAATTATTAAAAAAAAAATTCAATTGATATGTGGATATGATAGATCATCCATAGAATTATAATATATTCAATTGTCGTGACCAAATGATAAAATATAAATAATTTTTATTTATTTTTTAATTCTAAAAATATAAAAAATAAAAAAAAAATATTAAAGAAGAAATTTCAATTGCTCTATGGATATGATAGATAAATCCATAGATCTAAAATATATTTAGTCATTATAGGCAGAGAAAAAATTACATTTTCAATTTTTTTGTTAATTTATATTTTTCCCAAATATCTTCGCAAATTTCCATAAATCTATTGATAATACAAAATAAATTGTGATTTTGAATGTAAGAAATGTAGATCAACATAAATTTAAACACTCAGGAAAAAAAGAAATCACAAGATATTATAAGAATTTGAAAAATTTTACCTATTTTGTCATATTTTTTCAAAATTTGAAAAATCTTTAAAAAAATTAACGATTTACAGTTGTTGCTTGCAAACTTTTGCAAATCTAGCACTCTAACAATGAAGTTTGGAGTTTTAGAGTCATTTGGAGGTGAAAGAAGGCTTATTTCAGGGAAAAGAAGTTTGCTTTCCCCCTTTAATTTTTTTAGTTTTTGGCCATATCTTTTTCATTGATATTGCTACTGATATGCCCCGATACACCCACGATACGCCCCTGATACGGGTCCGATATGCATGAAAAAAGACAAAATATCCAATTTCCATGCGTATCCCGCATCTATTTTTCAAATATATGATACGATACTTCCCGTATCGGGCATATTGTATCAAAATTTTAAACCTTTGGCTGTAGCATGAACTGATTTGCAATATATCATGGATCATTCTACACTATATTGCATTTTTTCGTCTACACCAAAAACTCGTGGTTTGATCCTTTCCACGGTGGTGAAAAAAAATTGATTTTATGCTTCTTGTTTAACCTCAGCTTGTATTTCTTATAATTATTACTAATTTTTATTAAATAATATTATCTTAGTATCATATTTTTATTAAAAATATATAATTTCTGTTACTTTAACTTTTATTAATTAGTAGCTTTAAAATTAATACTCTTTTTTTGTAATTATTATGCTTTATAAGTTCATCTACTATTTTTATTAATTATGTTATATTAATCATGGTTAAATTGTATATTTTAAATTATTTATATTATTTAAAAAAAAACATAAGATATTTTTATTCTTGGTCAACCGTATAGATCATCTCACATGTTATATGTTAGATGCATGGAATAAAAAAAAAACAGAATGTAGACTAAACCATACCACTTTGAAAAAAGCCTATGGGGTGAGGTGTAATTCAATCCACTCATTTTTGTCCACTACACATAACAACTCTTCTGCTATGGCATGATGTGAATTCATCTGTACTACCCAATTTCTCATCCATACCACAAAACACCCCCAAATTGGTAATCCTCATATAAACTTTGCTCTGTCCTCACCCCCAAATCCGCTGTAATGTGTGTATGTGATACACATGGCAAAAAAGGTGGATAGGATTTGGTATGAATCCATCTTAACTTTGAACATGACACAAAACCAAGACCCTAACTCAATAGGATTGGGTCAATGTGGGTTTACCACTTAACCGAATACATGGACATCCCTATTTATATATATATACGATTTACAACCAAAGTGCACGGTGTTCTTCAGGGTGCACCATTTATCCCGAATTTGCAAGTTTCTGTGCTTCTTTTAATAACATGAAACGAGAAATTATATGACTAAGCTATTTAGAAGTGAGAACTAACCTAGCTTTTAGATGTAATTATCTAAACATGGTGATTGAGAACTGTGAGATACAAAATAGGTTATAGAACAATTTGCAGAGGGCCAGGATCAGCTAGAGAGAGAGAGAGAGAAAATAATGGAGAAATCCGAAGTTCAAACAGCTATAACTTTTGATTTGTATATTGCGGGAAATTTATTAAATTTACACAAAATTAATTCAATAACTACCCACATCATTGTCATTTGCAGCCTACTGAACAGTCATTGGAAAACCCATTTTCAAATATCAATTCTAGTTTTTCAGTCAAATTGTCTCTCTTTGTAGTTTGTCTATTTCTTTTAAGCTTTTATTTTCAGTCAAACTATCTATTTTTTGTGGATTTAAGGTGAGGATTCTGTGGGAGAAGACCACAATTTCTTGGTCGACTGAAAAAGACACAAGCATGAATGGTAAAATCTCATCAAATTTTTTTATAGGTAAAAATTCTCATCAGTTAATTCTTTGGTCCTCTCTTTCTTTCTTTCTTTCGAATGGTAAAATTCGGAGCTAGAAAAATGTGAAAATGATGGTTGTAATGATAAAACCTTGGATTGAAAAGTATGATCAGAATGATGAGGGTGAGTGGCTACTTTATACTAAAAAACGCCATAGGTTGGGTCTGTATCAATGTTATAAGACTGAGACGGGACTATTGAAATTCTCATTGGGTCATGATTTTACAGGTTATCTAGATGATTAGTCCATACAACCCATAAAAGCTGAGATTATATTGGCACCTCACAGAGCCTGTCCCACAGCATATTCCAATTGTGTATTAGAAACATCTCCCAATGACAAACTCATAAAAGCTGTCACTTAACCGGGACCCAAAAAGGTCACTGATCATAGGTCGGTGGTTCAACCATCCAGTTTAGTCCGGGTCTTACAGTACTTTTCTGTGTCCAGTTCATCCCTCTCAAGACCCCAACATTTGGGTAACAGAATTTTAGCCAGCATATAAATTTATTTTCATGTAAGTCTTAAAAATCCATCTTACACCACACATCTGAAATATTTTGTTTGGAACCTGCATATACTGAATGTTGGACGACCCACTTGAAATAATAAACTTACACAAACTTTTTGTTAAAACCACCATTTATATAGATAGTAGTAGGTGCATGTAGATCAGCATTGCAGAGATTGTGATGAGGATCATGATCGCACAGGGGTGATCATCATACAACCTACGATAAGCATTGTATCCGTTGAAGAAGTCGCCATGGAAAAACAGTTGCAGGCTGTTACAATGACTTAGAATCATTCAAGAGTGACGAATGCAATCACATATGCTTGCGATGTTCTATACATGTAACTTGTGGCTACCTCAAGCCTCGATTGTATAGCTTGCCTCGCGAGCAGCCATGATGGCCTATGACACCTCGTCACAGTAAGCCATGTCGCCAAGAACGTGAGTAGGCACGAAAGAGCTGTAGCCAGAAATGTGCCACATAAGAATTCTAAGAGAAGGAGAATCCTGATCTTAAAAGATCTTCACTAGACACGTGGTGAAACCCCAATAAGACTTGTTAGGTATCCAAACAATCGTGATCCACTTTTCGAATAATAAAAGTCTCTTTTGTGCATTTCTTGTTATAGCTTTAGCAATCCCTTTATAAAGGGAGAGAGGCTTGAACGTCTCCACGCGAGATTCATCTCAATAATACTAAGAGAATCCCCCACCTCCTAGCTTTCTCGTTCCCTTCCCTTGCAATTCCATATCCTTCTCCTCACTAACACTCACCCTACTTATACAGCCCCAATCATCCTCTATCCTTCAGGGAGACCAACATCCTTCGCCTTAACACCCTACCTACAAGTGGGGGCAGAGTTAAAAATGTAGTAAAGTGAGTCCTTAAACAAAAAGAAAAAAAGAAAAAAAATTGAACTGAGATGTTAAGGATCACTCTCTAATGCTCTTCCAAATCTCAAAATTAAGAAAAACATTGTTTGTTTTTTCTTTAAAAAATCTTTAACAAATCCAAACCTTCCCATCCCATTTCTCTCGAAAACCTACTTCTTCTACCCCCTATTTCATTTTCTTGTTTAACTTGGTCCCCCAAAAGAAAATTCCTGGCTCCACCACTACATATCACTAGACCTGTTCATGGGTCGGGTAGCCCGACGGCCCGGCCCGCACCCCGGCCGGGCTTGGTCATATAATTAGGCCCACGGGCCTGACCTCAGGCTTAACACAGTAGCCCGATTGTGTTTCGGGCCGGGCTCGGGATTTGTCAAAAAAGCCCGGCCCGACCCGGCCCAGCCCGCACCCCGGTCGGGCTTGGTCATATAATTAGGCCCGCGGGCCTGACCTCGGGCTTAACACAGTAAGCCCGACTGTGTTTCGGGCCGGGCTTGGGATTTGTCAAAAAAGCCCGGCCCGAGCCCGGCCCGGCCCGACTCAGTATTATATATTTTATAAAATATATAATATGTATTTTATATATTATATAAAATATATAAATAATATAATATTTATTAAAATATATATTTATAATTTAATATATATATATTATTCTTTTCTTTATAATTTCAATCTATCTCTCTTTCTCTATTCACTTGCTTCAACATTAATAATAATAATAGTATAGGCTAAATTTCGGGCCCGGGCCCAGGCTCGGGCTTCGAGCTTTTTATGAGGGCCGGGCTCGGGCCCAAGTTGTAGGCCCGATGGTCGGGCCGGGCTCGGGCTCGGGCCTTAAAAAAATTTGTTAATACACAATAAAAGCCCGGCCCGGCCCATGAACAGGTCTACATATCACCCCTACCTGTTTCCACTACTCGAACCCTTGAAAGAGTAAGCTTATTAATAAGGTTGCTGGCTATGGAATTTTTATTTCATCTAGATGATTAGTTAGGGCCTGTTTGTTTGCATTGATCTCTGATCTCTAGTAAACATTTCACTTTTGACAAAAGTATTTTGAAAAATTGTGATTTTTTACTTTTTTTTTTACATCTGAATGTAGAGAATTGTTCTAAGATCTGAAATTCTGAATGCTGAATTTGATTCTAGTACATGGATGTAAAAAATTTTGATATAGACAAACAATATTCTTTGTATTTTTGAAGAATTTATTTATTACTTCCACTCTGTTTTGGTTAATTTAAAATTTGCAAGATGTTGTTCTTTTAAGAAATTTTGAATTGATAGGAAATTTTAAATTGCAGGCAGAGCAAACAAAGAAGAGGTATGCTCAGCGACATAGGTGTGGATTGTCTTTTTCTTTTCATATACATGTATTTCACGGTTTGAACTTCCAATTGATAGTTGAAGAAGAATTGCCATCATGATCTCATGGTTAGGAACTTAGGATTACTAAACCCATCAAATGATGATCATACAAATCTACCATTTATTAAACTTGTTTGTAAGAGGGAACTTTGCTTATTTATATTCCTAATGTGAGGAAATCAGTTCCCAAGAGATTTATGCACATTTCCCATGAATGAACATAGTTTCATAATCCATTCCCTTGACCCTTCCGGCCTTCTCTTCTTCACTTATATGTTGTAGAAGAATGAACATACTTACTAATCGTCCAAAAAAAAAAAGGAAAGAATTGCTCTCAACTTCCATTTTTTGCTTGGACCACTCTCATTCAAGTTTTTTTAAGGGTAAATTGCTGAAACCTTCTTTGAAGTTTTGAAAAGTTGCTAAAACCTCCCCTAAAGTTTGGTGATTGCAATCACCTCTCCTGAACTTTCTGATACAGTTACAAGTAGACCCCCTCTATCAGAATCTTCTAAAATGAGGCATAAAAATGTCCAATATACCCATACAATTACTATGGTTGATGGTTCTACAGAAAAAATAATACAAATTTTATTAAAACAAAAAATAAAAGAGAACTTAAAGTAGCAGCTTTACCTTTGAGTGATTGATATGAAGGGAAAATTTGGAAAATAAATCAATTTGAGAAAAGAAATTGGAAGGATTTGAGGTAGCGACTCATATGTAGAGAAAACTTGAAAAATAATCATTTTCGTCAAAGTAATTTCATGGGTATTTTGGTCATTTTCATGCTTCTTTTTAAGAGTATTCTAACAGAAGGGGTCTATTTTCATCAAAGTAATTGTATGGGTATTTTGGTCATTTTCATGCCTCTTTTTAAGAGTATTCTAACAAAAGGGGTCTACTTGCAACTATGTCAGAAAGTTCAGGGGAGGTGATTGTAATTACTAAACTTCAAGGGAGGTTTTAGCAATAGCCTAAAAATTTAGGGGAGGTTTCAGCAATTTACCCTTTTTTTAATTATGAAACTAGTGAATGACCCCGTACTAAGTACAAGGAATCAATAATGTTAAATTTATATTTATTAATATTTTAAATAATTGTTAAAATTTCAAGAAATATTTATTTCAAAAAACAGCTTTTCAATAATTATTAGAATATGGATTGGAAGTGGTTGTGGATAACCACTTTTGCATTTTTTGCATTTTTTTAGGAATTGATTGAAAATGGTGATAGTGGATTGTGGGCTTTAGCAGCAACTTATCAGAAAATGCCACGTGTCTAGCTTTCCAGAAAAATGAGAAGGCCATGTGTCTAGATAGTGGGGAGGTGTAGCTTGGTAGTGGGTTATGGGCTTTAGTAGGAATTTCTTAGAAATTGCCACGTGTCTAGCTTTCTGAAAAATGAGAAGGCCACTTGTCTGAATGGTAGTAGTTGATTGTGGTCTTTAACAGTAACTTCTCATAAAATACTATGTGTCTAAATTTGAAAAAGCCACGTATCTGAATGGTGGGGCTGTAGCCTGAAAGCCTTCCTTTAATATATATTAGATGAGCCTTCTCATTAAGCTGTTTTGGTGTAAGGGTTAGTTGAAGATTTGAAAGCAGTTGTGGGTTGGTTGAAGGACAACATTAATGGGCCATGGAGGTATAGGAATGTGGTAAGGGAGGTGCAGAAGAAATTAGATGGGGAGCTGGTGTTTCTTATCTCTCTTGGCTTTGTCAGTTAACACATGGATCTCAGTTAGATATTGGATTCTACTGTGTGCATGTTCCATTTCCCAACCTTCTATATGCAACATTGTGTTGTAGAAGATCAAGTACTAAAGAAGCTTTCTTTTTTCAATTTTCTTTCTATATTAATAGAAACTAAGTTGTGCTTGTTTTTGGTGTAAATATTTATTGATGTAAAAGTACATTGATGGAATTCAACACGAATTGGTTTAAATGAATGAACCGTTGTAACTTTGAAAAGTGTTATTATCGATATAAATATTTACATCGATTTTATTGATGTTGTATTTACATCGATTATCAATGTAAAACTCTACCGTAAGTAAAGCTTACATCAATTTTCAATGTAAAACCACACTCCATCCAAATGCCAACAAATACGGACTGGGAGTGGAATTTTACACTTATCCGTATTTGCACCGTAAAGAATAATTGCATGGGTCGAAATTCAAAAGAATGACTCTTCTGTCTTGCTTTCAATGGAGGCAATCACCCCATATATATACAATTACATCATGATCAAAGTAACAACTCTAGAAAATAGCAACTTCCTAAAACTCTATCTTCCTAAAAATCCATATGCACAATATTAGCAACTTCAACTTCCTAAAATAGCACCTTCCTAAATACAATATCAGTAACTTCCTAAACACAATATTAGCAACTTCCTAAAACAATATCTTTCTAAATATATACAATATCTACAATATCTCCATTACACCGGAAACAAACTTAAGGTAAAAAAAAGTCCTGCAACAATAGGAGCTATTTTAAAAATTAAACATATTTACTGGTTTTTTGTTTATATGTAATATAGATGCCCAACTGAAAACACGGCCATATAACACTTGCTGAAACCCACCACACCACACCACCAAAAAAGATGGGCTTAAGATCTTAACCATAGTGTGGATAAGAGTCCTAAACACTTAAACAGTCATCCAAGCGTATCCCCTATATGGGTTCCTGCATTTATCTCTGAATTTTTCTTAGTTTTGTGAATGTAAATCTGTGTTGCTTGGTGTATGCGTTTACTATGAGACTAGTGCATATCTACATTGTGCATGAAGGATCAGATCCAGCTTAATTTCTATTTCTACAGGTAGAGAATAGTCTGTTACAGTTGCATAACTACTCAATCATCTGTTCTTCCATCAACTTTGTCCTCCTCCTTTGTAGTAAAGGCATACAGAGATGCACGTATGCCTTCTTTTCTGCATTTCCAGACCTTAGTGGGTTTTCTTGTCTGAATTATTAACTCACAAATCATCATATTACATTCAAATACACGTTCACATGTACAGATCAAAAGATCCTTAGGTATATACATACATATATACATATATACATATATATATATATATATATATATATATATATATATATATATATATATATAGATTTAGATAGATAGATAGATAGGAGCTTGGCTTCAATCAGTGCAACACCAGTTCGAACAGTCTTTACAGCCTTGCATTAAGAAAATCTTCATACATTTGTGATTTATTTCATAGGAAGATATTCCCAATACAAAATTGCAAGAGGCTGTTCAAACAGTGTGAGCATGGGCTTGTACTGACTGAAGCTGATAGATAGATATCAAGGTTGAGTTATAAATGCTTTCTTTATTAACTATATAAACCCAAGATGGAGCTTGTTTCCCCCCCTTAGGTTGCTTTCTTGGGTTTTCTATATTACTTCTTGTCTTAGATGTTGATTTCTTGAATAAGTGAACCTCAGCTATCTGTGTTCACGCATGCATTACATACATCACAGATATTCAAAATTACGTTCAGTGTTCACCATTAATTCCTTGTTATATATGCTTCTAGGGAAGCTGAGGAAGGATTCAGGGAAGATCAAGTGCATGGACACATTTGGAAAAATATGAACCGAAGATACACCAATCAGTGTTCAGGGGGACTTATTGGCCCCTATGGTGTTGGTTGTTCTGGTCATTTTGGTCAACTTGTCATTGCAGGGGTATTATGGTCAATTTGTTGTTTGAAGGGTATTTTTGTCAAATTATTTTTTTAGGGTCCACAATTATGATGAAAACATTGAATTTTGATGCCATATACTTTAAAGGTCATTTTGGTCAAAATACTTGTATGTTGATTTTGCTCGATTTGTTAATGAAAGGGTATTTTTGGTCAAATTATTTTTTGTAGGGACGAAAACATTGACAAATGGAAATGTTCTATCGGTTTCAGTAATTGTTTTGTGGCAATAGTGCATGGTTTTGTGATAGAAATACGCCACATGGAATCATGAGGGCAATCTTGGTATTTAAGTGAAAAAAGGACTTTTCTTATCAATGTTACCGAATGCATGAACATGATTCTCCTTTTTCTATAAACTAGTGGAATGGCCCGTGCGATGCACGGAGTATTTGATATTGATGGTGATGTTTGACTATGTTTTTACATTTCGGGTATAGATGAAAGTTTATATATCGTTTAAGTCCTAAGACAATTATATAATACATAAAAAAAGACTATACTCACAAAATGCTAAGATCTGAGTTTTATAATTATAAAATGTTGGTTGCAAATGTATTAGATTAAAACATTAATGCACCAAATCAATGATAAAATTACATTCAATGACATTATATACAAATACAGTTCATCCCAATGAAACACAAAATTTATGGAGAATTGGAGATGCCACTTGATGTAACCGTTTCTGGTCACATACCAATTTTTTTTTTTGTGATGTATCAATTTTTGGCTAAGTACTTCGTCATTTGATCTGCTTCCAAGTGGCCTGTGACTCAGAGGATGATGGAGCTCCCTGGTGGCGAACTGCCTGGTGGTGAGCTACTTGGTGGCGAACTCCTTAGTGGTGAGCTACTTGGTGACGAGCTCCCTGGTGGTGAGCTACTTGGTGATGAGATCCTTGGTGGTGAGCTACCTGGTGACGAGCTCCCTGGTGGTGAGCTACCTGGTGACGAGCTCCCTGGTGGTGAGCTACCTGGTGACGAGCTCCCTGATGGTGAGCTACTTGGTGACGAGCTCCCTGGTGGTGAGCTACCTGGTGACGAGCTCCCTAGTGGTGAGCTACCTGGTGACGAGAGCTCCCTGATGGTGAGCTACTTGGTGACGAGCTCCCTAGTGGTGAGCTACTTGGTGACGAGCTCCCTAGTGGTGAGCTACCTGGTGACGAGCTCCTTGGTGGTGAGCTACTTGGATGAGCTGTTGGGTGCGCTGCCTTGTTGGCGAGCCTCCTAGTGTAGTGCAACCCAACTGCCCTCTACATGAGATGATCTACTCTTCTTTGTAGTTGGCGGGAGCTGATGAACCTACGAGAACTGAATCAGAGGACCTGGGGGTGTTTACCCAGCGGGGCCACTCCAATGGCTAAGTTAGCACTCTGATAGTAGAGAGCTTGAAGATGTTAGAGAAATGAGAGAGCTAGAGAGCAGGGGTTACCTCCATTTTTCATCCTCCTTCCCCTCTGGAGGGTCGGAGCTCTTATATAGCGGTGTCCTGACAAATCTGGCGTAACCGCCTTTGACTCTCTACCGCAGCCGTTACTTGCCAGGGCTGAGCTGGTGGGCGCAGGTAACCGTTGTAGGGTACAACCCTGTCAGACATGAGGCGTTGTCAGAGTTGACAGGCATGACGGCGCCTGGCCAGAGACGTGGGTGTAGTCTCCAGATCTGGCAGGTACGGTTGTCAGGTAGGAAATCTTCTTGCGATACGCCGAGCTACCCATAAGTGGCGAGTTACCTATGTCGAACTGCCTATAAGTGGCAAGTTGCCTGTAGGTGCCGAGCTGCCCCTAAGTGGCGAGCTCTTTGTAAGACGCCAAGCTGCCTGTAAGTGCCAAGCTGCTTGTAAGTGCCGAGCTGCCCCTAAGTGGCGAGCTACCTAGTTGTCAAGAGGCTGCACTTAGTTGGCATGAGGTGTCAGGTGTCATAATTTCACTAGAGGGCCAAATCTGCCCTCATCGCCACTCTTAACCAATCTCCTATTTTGTGATAACCTAAAACTTATGAAAATAATTACTATTAATGGTTAGAAGTAAACTAAGTTGTTATGTTAATTAATTTACTCAATTAACTATTGAATAGCAGAAGTCATTATCTAAGATGACTATTAAAAACTTATATTTAAGCCTAAAAACATTTTCTTCATACTTTTTAACCAAGAAGAGATAAAGAAATTAGTTGGAAGCAAAATTTATTAGCCAACAACTAGAGTAACATGTATGCAAATACCTTCTAGGCACGTTGAGCACCTCTACACATTTGTCCAAGAATAAAACAATCGGACCATTCATAATGTGTCACAATGTTGCATAAGACCGAGGACATGAGTTGCATGCCCTACTTAACAACTGCACACATGATAACATACAATCCCGGTGGTCAAATGCCCTTATAAGACATGGGCCCAACTGACAAACATGTGTAGGACCCATGGAATGAAATTTCTGTATTTTTGTGTAATTTTTGTTATATTTTTTCATTTTTTATATTTTTCTATAAATTCTTGTTTTATTCTACAATTTCTATTCATTTTTCTGTAATTTATGGTTTTTTCGTTTGTTGTAATTTCTGTTATTTTTCATCAGTTTTTATGATTTTCTACATTTTTTGTAAATTTGTTGTGTATTTCTTTGTTTTTTTTTGTAATTTATATTATTTTCTTCATTTTCTATCTTTATTTGTACATTATGTATTTTTATAGTTATATTTTTCGAGAATTTATGTATTATGTGAAAAATTAATGGGTTAGGTTATGGCAAGTTTGGGTTAAACCCAAAATGGGTCATTAATAGGCTGATGGGTCAGGTGCCCACCCAATGGCTTTTTAGAAAACACAATGTTTTTTTTTTTCCAACAACTATCCTGCACCCTCATATAGAATTGGGATATGTTGGAAAAACCAAAAAACTAAGGGGTATAATTGGTATGAAAAATCAGGGTCTTTCGACCACACTAATTGAATCATTCTCATTTTTTATATATGGTAATAGGTATAAATTATTATTTTATTTTACAATTTTTATTATTTTTTTGTAATTTATGGGTTTTCTTTGTATTTTGTAATTTATGTTTTTTCTTCAATTTTTATGATTTTCTATATTTTTTTTTGTAAACTTTCTCTATGTTTCTTTGTTTTTTTTTGTAATTTATATTATTTTCTTCATTTTTTTGTGTTTTTTTCACAATTATTTTGCAATGACAATATAAGCATGTTTTGAGCAAACCAATTGCAACATTCGCATATTTTTTTTGTAATTTCTATGTATTTCTTTATTTTTTTGCAATTTATATTATTTTTTCCATTTTATGTTTTTCATAATTATTTTGCAATGACAATATATACAATGGGAAAAAACAGAAAGTTGAGGTTAAAGTTGGAAGGTAAAATCAGGATGTTTTGACCAAACCAATTGCAACATTCTCATTTTTTTAGTACTAAATTAATATTAAGCCCATAATAGGATTAATATTATCTAACTAAAATTAATATTAATTCAATAAGATGTGTCTTTTGTGTTCTTTTCAATGTTTGGTGTTTAGATGATTTCACATGCAAGTGAGGTTCATGAATTTTTAATTTTTATTCTAAATATCAGGGTGAATTTATATAATAATTTATTGATATATGATTTCAACAAAAACATAAATAATGATAAATTATTGGTTATGGGATCTCCAACCACCATTTAGCAGTCCTTATGTGTCTTGTTTGTAATTTATGAGAATTTATGGACGGTTGCAATGAGTAAAACGAAAATAGTAGATAGCAACAAGGTCACCACCGGAGTATGTGGCCATTTATGATAAGATCAAATACTTGAGCGATCAAAAAAGAATATTGGAAAACAAAAATTATTGAGAGTAAAAATGGAAAGTAAAATTAAGATACAACCATATTAACAGTTTGCATTCTCATTTTTTATCGTTGGAAAAAATTTGATGGACAGCCTCATGAATCATGATAGTTAAATTAAATACTGGAAAAACAAAAATTGTAGAGGGTAAAAAGGGAAAATAAAATCAGTCTTTTTGACCACCATCTCATTTTTATAAATGGTACAGATAAGGAGAATTGATAAATTACCAAATGTCAATAATAAACTTTTTTTTTTTTAAATAGAACTTTTAAAATTGGACTTTTTAAGAAGTCCAATGAACTACCTAACCTCAATGCCAAACGCAACCTTAGTCCAGAACATTTCTTCTAGTGAAAAGTATGCTTCCGTTCTCTCTTCTTTTCCCCCTTCCTAAAAGGTTTCTTGCATTTTCTACCACAGTTGCAATCTTTGTTTCTTTGAAGGAGAAAATCAAACTTTCAAATGAGCATCAATTGCTGGGAATATAAATTTATATTGTTTGTACCAAGTCAATCTCTCTCTCTCTCTCTCAACTCAATTATTTTATTTGGGTAACCCTTTGAATCCTGCCAGAGTACATGTTGAATTTGACTTAGTGAGCAAGAGGCAGTGTAAAGCATGGACTGGTCAACTTGTGCAATTAAATCATTACACTTGACAATTCCAAAATAACAATTCTTTGAATGCTTTCACTTTCCTCTTCTATTCAAAAAGCAGAGTCAGTTAGGTGGAGGTAATTAAGATAATTGAAACATGAATGTACTAAGATAATGTAGGAAAAAACAAAGATGAGGAGTAAATATGAAACAAGTTTGAACACTTAAATGGTGAAACATTCAAAAGCATCTTTAACCCAATAGATGAAGCAGTCAAAAAACATGTCCAAGCCCAAGAGATAATCTGAAAAAGTGAAACCTTTTCATATTGGAGACTGAATTCAGCTTGAGATCAAACCTTGCAAGAGGATAGAGAAAGCCCATTTCATGGGCTTACACCATTAATGTTTGCTTAGAATAAAATCAACTTTCTGACCGAAAGTTTATGAAATTAGGCCAAATTCATGATTGATGATATGAGGAATAACTATGAATGTTTAGTTTGCTTTTTGTTTTCAATGATGGGTTCTATATTGTAGGTAAGCTAAAAACATCAAGTTGATCAGAGTACAATAATAAAATTCTAATCTAATTTCAAATCAGATAGAAGTCTGATTAAACATGAATAGTGACAATTAATTCAGGGATTTTAGCTAGAGTTACAATCAAGCAACCACTTTATCCTGATTTCTGTCTGGATTTGTTAATAGGTTTGGTGTCATGTTCATTCATATTTAACAGTAGCATCTGAGATGCGTCTTAAATGAATCCACATATTTCTCTCTCTCTCTTTTTTTTTTTTAATTTTCTTTTCATGGGATGAGTTTCAGTCCAATGTCCTGCTGACCGGCAGGATTTGTCATTATCTTACCCTTCTTTTTCTTGAAATTCAAGACAACCTAGCTCAAGAATTGTACTGCTGGTCTGTGGTGGGGACTGAGTACAGAACATAGAGAGGCAATGGAGCTTCCATGGATGACAAGCTCTCTTTTGAGCATGGATGGCCTACATATTTCATTTCAATTCTGCCTTGGATGTATAATGGAAGTTTGATGGATCTCCTTCAACCCCTCCTGCTGCTGCTTGACACTGAGAAAGTTCACAGGCAACCAGCTGGACAGGGATTGGCTTTTCTAGTCCCCCTCCATCAAACATAGCTGGTGAGACCTCGTATTCCTTCTAACTTTGTAGTTTCTTGGGGCATGGTTTGACAGTTTTGAATTCAAACCCTAGAAACACTTTGGCAGTTTGGCCCACTTAGAGTTGAGTGGTTTCTGACCTGAATTAGTTTATTGTTGCCTAGACCTAGGCTTTAATTGTGTGGTTGGTCTGTCAAGACTCAAAACAAATATAAGGGTTCAATCAAATCCAGAAGAAATGACGGATTCACACCATTTATGGATTAAGGAAGGTGTTTTACTGTTTTAGTTAAAATGGGGTAAAATGAAAAGCCAAAGAAGCCACCTCTTCCTCTGTAATAAACAAGACTGGTTAGTCTGGTCTGAAGGGATGGTTACCAAAAGCATTGCTTGTTTGCTTGTTATTTCTGAGTGAGATGAGTCCATGTCTACAAGATTCTTTATTGCCCACACAAACCTAACAAAAAACCTGCCCTCTTCCATTGATTGGACTGCCCATAAACAATGCCACGTACCATACTTTGTCATGCAAAGAGTACAGTCAGGTCAACAATCTCATGCCCTCTTTTTTAATCTTTCCTCTATTAAAAGTCATCCCACTTAAGCAATCCCTCCATTTGAGCAGTATCAGATTCATCAACTGAATTCATACTGCCTTTTCAGACTACTTTTTTCATTGCTTGCTTGATTAATTAATTAATCCAGTGCCCATAACTCCATCAATTTATTCTGTTGTCTTCTAGTGTGATATTTGATTGAAAATGAGTCTGGATTTAGGGTCCACAACCACAAAGTAGCCAACCTCTCCCACGTGGTTCAAATTGGCTAAGGCGTTAATAGTACTCTTGACCCTACAGACAAGGTGCATAATGTTTCTCAGATTTGTGTTGGCTAGAACCCACAGGAGGCCAGCTTTAGAGTTCGTTATCTAGAATTCTGGATTGATCGACCTAAGACTTGATTCAACATTATCACCACCCCCACCCCCAACCTCTTGCTTGAAATTAAGGGGTTGTTTGATCCTGTGGTTTTTTTTATTTTTTATTTTGAAAGATAAACAAAATATATTAATCAACAGAACAATGTACAAAGTTTTGTACAGGGGGAATAAAAGCAGGATAATGAGATAACAAAATATGTTCCTGCATAGTGTGTTTACTCCATTTTGCTATTTCATGTGCAGGAACATTATACCTCCTGCTGTTTGATCCTGTGATTGCTTTCAGCAATTGTGCTCAGGTCTAGCCTTGAAAATCAGGAAAGTAGTAGGAATGGCAATGGCGTGGGAACCATACTCCCATCCCTATCTTTGATGCCGGTCAAGGAGAAAAAAAAATCCCCAATGTCCAATAGACATGGGTACCCCATAGGAGACTCAAATCCCCAAATTCTTTTTTATAATTAAAAGCTTGTTTTGGGAAAAAAATTATTAAAAACAAAGAAAAAAAAATCATTAATCTAACACTAAACTGCATGTATAGTGGCATCATTGTTATGATATGGAATTATTTTCAAAGCACCTAATGCAGCAGTGCTTAATGTTATTTATTTGGGAAACAACCTCATTTCCAAACATATATTAAGAGGGTGTCTGGTTTGATGGGCATTTATTGAAAAAACGTTGCCACATAAGATTAGTGTTTATTGCATATGAAACCACTGTTTGGTTTTACCATTTATCTAATAAACACTAAAAAACTGAAATATTTTGATCTATATAAATGGAGCATTTGAGGAAGTGCCAAATTCTCCTTTCTCTTATGTGGCACAGTTTATGAGATATTAATCTGGGATGAAAAGTAATACCCAATTAAACAACAAAAGCAAGATAGTTTAATACAAAGTTGTACAAATAAACGTTTAAAGCAATAAATGATCCCACCAAACCAAACATAAACTAAATGTAAGAAGCTTCACACTGTGGGTTTCACATTTAGATTCATTTGGAGATTAACTGTTACACCCAGGAAGGGTTGGTGATGGGCCCATTTGTATTATAAGCCCCATTACCACAACAGATTCGACCCACAAACTTATAAATAGAGAGCATTCAGCCTCGTCCTTCTTCTCGTTACAAGTCATTGTTCGGTTGTTTTCCTTGATTCAATGCCCGATTGCTAGGCGATAGCATTGTTTCCATTACATTCACCAAAATGGGTAAAAGTCAACTGCATCACATGGCTTAAACCGTTTGGTTTTCAGAATCCTCAGGCAGATTGTCAAATTTCTTTCATTGTATTTGTCTTTCTGTTTCAAGACAAATGCAGGGTAGAAAGTTTAGATACCCAAGTCAAAGTGTCAAGGTGGGGGACCAATCAAGTAGTGGGCCCATTCCCATGTAAACAAAACCAAGGTGGTGATTTGTACACGATTTTTAACTCCCCTAATCATCAGTCAAAAAGTACTTTTTTTTGAATCAGTGAGATTTATTGTTACTGAAGTTCATTTTTAGGGGGTTTTCTTTGTTCGGGAAAAAAAAAATCTTTTGAAGCATATTTTCTTGGGTTATTATTTTAGCATTTAGAAACCTCTTCTAGAGAGAGAGAGTGTGTGTGTTGAGTGGATCCCCCAACAATTCAACAGCTTCATTTTCATTGAAATGATATTGGTTTTGAATGGGTCGAACCTAAGAGTCAACTCTGAATAAAATCAACTTAATTAAGTAAATGATGGTATTGCGTTTGCTATGTATTCCTCTTAGTTGATTATTAAAACAACAAATGTGTAGATTTAACCACATCCTACTTTTGATAAAATTAGGTACACTACCTGTGAGAAAACATTAAAAAAATCCCATTTATAACAATCAAAATGAATTTCCATGGAGAGCTTTGTTTTTCAAACAAGTACTTTCACTATTAATTGGGGGTTGCAGCCTTTCATGAAAGATGTATAATGTACCCAAAATCATGGCCAAAAGAAAAAGAAATCACAGTAGATCTCAAAAGCAATCTGCCCATATTGAATCTCTTGGTCAAGCAATCTCTCATTAGTGTGAATGGCCTGTTTGGGTGGTGTCCCACTGCTCTGAACATAGGACATGTTGTGAGTTAATGGGGCTAAAGTGATTTGATGTATCAAGTGGGCCGGCCCTGGATCCAAGACACTAATTATCTATCTATCCATCCCTTTTGCTTTCAAGCAGGGCAGAAGGAGAGATGCTTTCATTCCAAGAACAAACAATAATAAAGAGAGTCGATGACATGACATCTCTCTAACTGCCTCAATAATGTGGCACACCACCCACCCTTTTGCTAGAGGGAGAGGCTTCTGTTCCTTCACTCAAATCTGATCAAGACTTGCCCAATAGATGAGTCGTGCTTAGAAGGTTTCTAAGATTGAAAATCAGATTGATAACACAGATTTTGACCATTAATTTATATACTTAATCTTTATTTTTTTGTTGTACAATTTTTAATGAGAATCTATGGATTGATTGATTTTTCTTTTTTTTTTTTTGACAAATGTATGGATTGATTGATTTGCTACTACTCTTGTCATTTGGAGAAAAAAAATTGATGACCTAATTGTAAGTCTTGAAGGTGTAAAAAGGTGCCCTAGTTCCCTCTCCTTTTGTCTTTTATGGGATAAGTTTAAGCCTAAAGCGAGATTCAAAGTATCCATAGGTATATATAGTGTATCATATGATTATATGATTTCTTTTAATTGAATAGCTTATCATATCATCCACATCATCAGTTTTCAGGGTTTATTATTATTATACACCAAATATTGAGATTTAGATTCTATTGATAAGTTTAAAGAAGGGTTTATTACTAAAACACTCTTTATAGTTTAATGGATTTATTAAAATTTAGCTTATAGTTTGTATTTTATTAAAACATTCCTTATAGTTTGAATTAATTTATTTAACTAATGACTTTTCATTAGATTACAGTAAAAAATGACAGTTTTAACCATAAAGTATATTTGAATAAATTTAGTCAAAAGAAAATACCATTTTTTCCTGTAATAAGATGCGAGCAACCATTCTATTTGGCTCTATTTAGTTAATTTTGTTTTCTATTTGGCTCTTGAACATTTTCTACTCAGTTTAGGTGATCGTGTTACTATATTCATATGTTAAAACATACAGTTCTTAGTGAAAGATTGATTAAGTAAATAGGTTGTAAACTATAAGGGTGTTTTAGTAATAAGATAGGTTTAAGTAAATCCATGAAACCATAGGGGGTGTTCTAGTAAATATCCTTTTAAACAATAATATTTATTGTAGTATACCAGTGCTTGAATTATCCAAGTGAAATAGAAAAAGAATATTGATGGTTGAAAACTCTGGATATGCAATTTTAATTTGCATTATCTAGAAGCCCTCTTGAGACGGAACCGGATTCAGTCAATGCAAGGCTCGTTCAAATAGCTTTTATAGCCTTGCATTGGGAATATCTCCCCATGAAATAAAGATAGAAGTATAGAAATATTCTCAATGCATTACTGTAAAGGCTGTTTGAACAGGTCTTGCAATGACTAAAGCTGATCCCTCTTGAGACTTTTTTGAAACAGAAATGGAACCCAAAAGTCCTTTTGAAAGATCTTTTGGGCTTTTAGAAGCCCGATAGACCAAAAATGGTCATTTCCTATTTGGATAATGAAAGCCCGTTAGATTAAAAGACTCTAAAAGACCAAAGTGGTCTGGATCTGAGAAGCCCTGAGACAAAGTTATGGTCTACACGGGCTTCTCGGCTTCTTGATGCTTTTGACAAAAATTCGAGAAAAACTCTCTGCCCCAAGGTATGTTCTTCTCGTTTTCTTCTTATTCTTTTTCTTCTTCTTCATTCTCTTCGCACAAATACTAATTGAGGCTCGTTATTCACTGTGTTCAGGATTTTTGTCGTATTTTTCTCATTTTTCATCTCATCATTATTTATTGCGTTCAGGTGGTTGGATTCAAATTCGACGCAACATCGAGTTAAGGCATTTTAACTGAAAAAATATATATATATATATATATATATATATTTATAATATCCAATGAGCTAGTGGTCCACAAGGACCACAACCACAATTATAAATAATGAATCCGTTTATATATATTTGTATATATTAATTTATAATTGTTTCATGGTTCTGAATGTTTTGGTGTTTTATTATAATGATCTATCATCATATTTAGGATGCCTTACTGAACTTTTAGTACATTGAGAAATGAGACATTGATTAATACATTATTGGTGAAATTAATGCGAAGCATTTACTTGTCTTATATATATTTATTTCAAAGTATTAGTTTACCTAAATTATTAAAATATATATTTCTTATGTATATTTCTACCTTATTTATAGTCATTTAAAGTGTTGCTGATAAATGTGCATGTGTGGGCATTTGATAATTTGTTGATGTCAGTTATTTTTGTTTTTGAAAATCAAAACCTACTAATCCAAACACTAGAGAACCTTTTGAATCCATAAAATTAATATAATTGGCAGAGAAGAATTTATGAGGGCATTTGATTGCAACAAATGCTATTCATCTACAAATGATAATGCCATGGAGTGTAGTTACTTCTTAATGTATCAACCATCTCTTTTAATAAATGAATTTTAGGCTTTATTTTGGAGAGCGCAAATACAAATATTAAAAAGGTTCATGTAAATGACAGTATTTGTATTTGCATTTAAGGTTCAAAGTATCGATACGTATTGATCCGCATCAATTGATACATATCGTTTTGGGACCCTTCTGATACGTTTCCATAGTGGATGTATCGGGGGTCTGTCCGGTTCAAAGAGTGGAGGAGCCCTAAACTGGCCCCCTTGAATCGGTTGCGGAAAAAAATAAAAAAAAAAAACAAGTACAAAATGCTGTATTGATTCGCCCGATATGCCTCTACCAACATATCAAGTATCGATATTTTAAACCTTGTTTGCATTCTTTCCCAAATGGAACTTTATTTTTCTGAATGAAAAAAAAAAAGAAAGATGGAATCGAAATGCAAGCAAAGGCTTAGGGCCCATTTGGTGTGTCTTTTTGGGAAGATCTTTTGGTACTTTTGACAGTCAAAAGGCGCATTGAGCTTTTGTATGAAGATCTGAGCAGCCCGAAATACGTTTGGCAGGCATACGTCTTTTCGTGCAAGAATAAAACACGAAAGATGCGAAAAGTTTCATTTGAAGCTTTCCTAAATCAGCCCAAAATGGGCTTTTCGCGTCTTTTCGGCATTCTGTCTTTTGACGGCTAGATCTTTTGTGCGCCAAACAAAAATAGACTCAAAATCAATCTACCCGACTTGTAAACAACCGAAAGACCGTATGAAAAGACACGCCAAATAAACCCTTATTTTAACTAAGTCTTTTAAATTAATTTTCAAGTCAAATAAAAATTAATACTCGAATGTCTTAATCTAATTTTATTTTTCTAATTGTTAAAATACCTAACCCTGTGTATTGATAACGAGTGAGTCAATTTATGGAGTCAAAAATCAATACAAGGAAAAAGAGAATGGTGGGTACCAACCATAATTTTATGCAAAATGAAGGGCAAACTTTGACATATGTGGCAAAAAGTTGGAAACTTTCTTTCTGAGATAACGGTGGATGAATCTTCCCTCTAACCCTACATATTAATCATTTATTAATTAATTCATAATTTCAAGCCATGCTATCTAACACCTTCAAATCTTTCTCTTCTCATTTCGTTGACACACATATAGGAAAGAAGAGAATGCATGGGTGGTGTGGTTTAATTTTGAGGGAGGGATTAGCCGGAGAAAACATCATATACACCTGATCATGGTTTTTGTACCGCCGTTGACCTGGATGGTTGGACCGTTCGGTCCAGGAATTATTTAGGCAGTCAGTTTTATTTTACTTCAAATTTAGTTTTTGGCTAAAAATTATTGAATTGGTCAACGATCTATTGACCCGGGCAGTTAAATTATCGACCTGTTCAATGGATCGATGGTTTAACCACCTGAATCAATGGATTGTTAATTTTTTCGACGGTTTTTAATTAAAAAACGAATTTTAAATTAAACGAAACCGATTGCCTAAATGATTCCCGGGCTAAACAGTCTGACCGTCCAAATCAACGAAGATTCAAAAACGTTGATAAAAACCCTCCAAACCAGCATTTTATCTCTTAAGCGTTGAGGAATGAGGTGTGGCTGGAATAAATTAATTGAAGTCGGTGAATTCTACAATATTTCATTTTCTCTTTGTGTCTTCTTCTTCAGTCAAGATATCTCTGTTTCGAAGTTTGAGTGCAAGGAAAATTCTTCTAAAATACCTATGAACAAGTAACTATATAGAATTCTATTGATGGACATCTTACCAACCTTATTGGGTTTTATTTCAGCTGATGAACCTGATTAATAATTACACGTCCTTCAGTGGAATGCTTTGCTTTTCTTCCACAGCTTTTTGGCGTCTTGATTAATTACTATTTCTTTTGATGAACTCGAAAGCAAAACAAGAAATTATTCAAGATTGATTTCATTCTGCTTTTCTTATTCTTTTTAGTTTGTTTTTTTCTTTTGATTATTTACTTGAGCTAGCACGCTTTTGTGAGAAAGAACTTTGCTTTATCTAAAGAACTTAATATTTTTGGGTGATTGGAGGTTTTTCATAACAGTGCAAATGATTTGAGCAGTATAAATTCTGACTTATTTTTGTTTTAAATTTTAGCTTATTTTATTTGATTGCAGTGTAAATAAAGTAAATTAAGAAATGAAGCAGAATAAAATAAAACCCAAAAAAAATTATTTATTTAAATATTTTAAGAACTAAAAAACAAAATAATAAACCTTTCGGTTCAACAACTTCAGTCATTATCAAACGGTCCTTAACAGATTTGTACTATTTCATTTAGGTATAACTACAAATTTGTTGAAACTTGAAAGTTTTTTTTTTTTTTTTCTGGGTTTTGTTGGTTTTTGACGTCCTTGTTGAGTGGACAATATTCCAAAATGAGATCCAATATGAGGAAAAAGGTATATTTTTATGGACGTAGCTAGGCAGCAAATCACTATATAACAGCTGTTTCCTATCAAATAAATAGGGGCAACTAGAAAAGGGGTCACCCTTTATTGAGAAAATAAATGTATAATTAACTAAATTAACGGTGTTTCCCCCCTTTGGAAATGGAGATAATTAACTTTAAAAGCATGGGCAATTTCCATAAAAAAAAATGAAAAATTCTCAAATGGCTCATTCACTCTTTTTATAGTAGCATAGATATAGGGGATGTTTGGAACTGTGGCAGTTTTTCAAAAAAATGGTGCCACATCGATCTATATAGGTGTTTCAATAAACGCTCATATATATTTCATTGTTCGGTTCAGGCGTTTATTGAAAAATCGGGCATGTCTTATAAATCGGGACCCCACCGATGCATGAAATGTCAAATTTGGTATTTCATGCATCGGTGAATCGTTTCCCCCAATGGTTGATTGATTGGCGATTACGTGTATCCTATGTGGTGCTTATCTGTTAGCATATACACAAAAAACGTTGATGAAAATCACCTTACCAAACAGCTTAGTGTTGCTCACTGTCTACGTGGCAAAAAAACTCCCAAACAAAATTAAAGTGTTTTTTTTTATTGTGAAAAATGGGTATTGAAAGCATGGGCGTTTTTTTCTTGAAAATCGGTCTCAATAAACGCCCACGCTTCCAAACACCATCATAGATTAATGCATTAGTTAGATTTATTTGAGTTTCCCAATCATGCCTAGATACATATCTTAAACAATTCCAATATATTTGCTTTTCTGGTATTTAACGCAACACATTAATAACTTACAAAGGTAAATGGTAATAGCGGGACTCGAATCCATATATCCGCAATTCTGATGTTTTGTCCACATCAAATTTCTCATATTGCTTTCCAATCCTTATAAAAATTTGTGATTTTTTTGGATTTTTAAAAAGTAAAAAACATAAATGTGAAAATATTTAAATTCACCTATAACTAATTCAGTTAAAAACTAAGGGGTGTTCCTTTTTTGGATTTTGAGAGGAGGGGAAGTTGGTCAATGGGATTTTGGTTTCCATTGACCAAGAATACCATGTTTTTTTTTTTCAGATTAATGTGGGGACCAAAGAAAGTTTATTATCCTAGGTGGGTAAATAACTTTTTCACCTAAGAAGAAAAATTCCAACACTTAAATGAAACAAAAATGCTCTATTTAATAATAATTTTTTATGACTAAAATAGTCATTTTCTTTTTCACATGGGAAATAAAAGAACATGGATAAATACACCTATCTGGATAAGTGTTTCCTAAGAAAAACTTATCTAGATAACTATACTTACCTGAATAAATAACTTACCGAAAAGCAAACAAAGCCTAAATGTAATATGGCAGTTTTTAACACCAACCCGTACGGGTCTCTTCTAGTAGTAATTTGAAAGGAAAACGTTAAGCCACTTAAAATGCATTTTTCTTATTATATTATTGTGTTTTTCTTTTTTCCTTTTTGGCCTTCTGCTCGGTCTCTTAGATGAGACAAATTAATTTGGGTCCCCCTATTTTGGATGCCTATTATATGCTTTTATCTATGTTCAAAATTTTGTATTCTAGGCTGTCCAAAAGAGATTCCAGTTCATAAGTCAAACAAATTTTTTTTTTTTCTGAAAAAGAAAGTTGTATATTCCATACATTAATCGACTATATGTGTGTTTTGAGTATAGGGAGTAGTCATATTCCAAGTCTAAGTCAAAGTTTAATTTAAAAAAATAAAAAAAAAGAAAAGAAAAAGGAAGAAAAAAATAATACAAAGTCGCACAGATCAATTTGCTGTCCACTTGTAGCTTCTGACCCTTTTCATCAATAGCCTACAACTATTATATGAAAGACAAAAAATTAAAAAAATACTAAGGCAGAATGTAAATTTTGATTTAATTTTGTTTTAGGTTTTATCAGGTGTTATTGTATTTCATTTACTGCAATCAAACAAAAGAAGTTAAGATTTAAAATAAAAATTAAAGAAGAATTTACACTGAAATCATTTGTACTATCATAATTTTGCATCAGTATAAATTTGTTTGTCCTGCAATGACCAAATGCAGCCTAAACAATACAAATTTCTAAAGGTAAAAACAGTGATTTAAAACCAGGATCCTGTGTGATCTACTCAAAAGAATTAAAGAAAGAATCCTAGGACTCCATCAGTTAGCCAGATCGCTATTGTTCACCGGTTCAACCACCTGGGTTAATGACGATTTGATCAATTTTAGATCTTATAAAATAATGGGAAAATCTATGATGCAGGAAAGACTTGGTATGGGAAGAGTTTTGACCACTTAAAACCTACCCATGAATTTGATTAATAACACATGATTGGTTACCATGTTCATGATACCAGTTGATTGGTCAAAACTGAAATAGATCTGGAATCGGTTGATTAGTTATAGGGGTCTGGAATCAGAACTGGAATAGGTTATTCCAGTTCCAACTGTTTGGTTGGATGGAATTGGAACCCCATTCCAATTTCTGGTGGAATGGCATTCCCCCATTTAAGGGAATGGCCATTCCCTCCTTCACTTGCAAATAAAATCCTATTCCAGCTAATTTCTATTCTTACTCCAATACATGTTTGAACCAAACAAACTATGAGAATAAAATCAATGGGTCATTCTGATTCTGATTCCAACAGATTTTGATTCCGATTCTGATTTTGATTATGAACCAAACAGACCCATGTTAAATGTATCAATGACCCTAAAAGGCGATACATATCATTTATATGATAAGGGTTTGATCACTATGATACCAGGAAGATATACCACTGGAAAAACTTACAACCAATCAACCAGTAGTAACCTATTAAGATTATATTCATCAAAATTTGTGGGATGCTTTGATTAGTCAAAACTCTTTCAATACTGTGCATTTTTGAAATAATAGATTTTTAATATGATACACATCAATATATATTGATACTTTAAACCTTGGTTTTTAATTGAGAAGACCAAACTGTTTAATACAGAAGCTCTCTCACAATCTCCAACCACATGAATCTTATGTTTTTGGCATATTTTTCTAGACATCATTGAGTCAAATGAGACTTTTCAAACTGGCATCTTAGAGTCCATTTGGTTCGCAGTTGGAATTGGAATCAAAATCCTTTAAAATTGGTTTCGGAATGACAATATTCTCATAGTCTATTTGGTTCATATAAGAATGGGAATAGGAATTGAAATCAACAGAAATAATATTTCATTCCTAAGGGAGGGGCAGGGAATGGCCATTCCCTCAAATGAGGGAATGTGATTCCAACAGGAGTGATTCAACCCAACCAAACAGCTGGAATCGGAATAGCCGATTCCAATTCCGATTTCAGACCCCTATTCCTACGAACCAAACGGGACCTTAATTCTTATAGACATGGCCCTACAATTTAGACAGCAAGAGAAAAGAGGTCCCACATGAATCATCTGCTATGCCGGTTTCTGTACAGCTGTGTAAAATGCCATTACTCTCACATGTGTGGGCCTTTTGTCATAAGGTCTGAATCTGCTGCACCTGTCCTGCACTTACATTGTCATAGGTGTCCTCATACACGTGTGCTTCCTAAACTTATGAGATCACACATAATGTAATGACACACATATCCCCGACTGAATGGGAGGGCATCACAATTCACAAGTGCAGCAGATCCCGACTCACCTGCCGTACAGATTGCCTGTACAGCCAGATTTAGACTCGGTCATCCTTTCCTATTGTCGGTAGTTTTCATTCAATAGCCAATTGTAGCACTCAACTTGTGGTCAACGGTTCGGGTTTGACATAAGTTGGATCAACCTGGACCCGATTCTATGCCTCTCAAACCCAACTCAACTTGTAGCCATGCCAACGGTTCAGTAATCAGTATCACTATGTCAGTAGGTTTGGTTTGTCTTGGCTTATTATTTTTCTTTTTGGAAATTTTTTAAACTATATTTTTGGCTTTTTATGATGGAAAACACCAATGTGGTAATGGCTGAAGTGGCTAAAGTGAAGGACTTATTGCTTTATGTTTTAATATATAAAATAATTAAATAATAAAAGTTAAAGAGAACGTAACCAATTCAACTTAAATTTGTCATTAAGAAGCTCATAACAAGCCATTCAATTCAGTCATTTCAGTTGTTATCAAATGGCACCTAACTGTGAATATGTTGGAACAAGATGGTGTAATAGTGGTTAATTTGTAAGCTTGTTCATGTTGATCCAATTTGTGATCCATTTCTTTCAAGTGTGATGCCTGAAACTCCTACTTGATGAGGTCATTTGCATGGTTCAATCTTGAGTAGTTACATGTCCCTAACACTTAAAAAGTAAATCAATAGACCTATTCATGGGTTGGGTAGCCCGATGGATTGGCCTGGCCCGGCCCACATGTCAGACTTAGACAAACATTTAAGCCTATAGGCTCAGGTTTCCCTAAACAAGCCAGGCTCAAACCCGATCCAGATGTGATAATAGTACTTATAAAATAAAAAATATAACATTATGTAATAATAATATTAGTAGCAAAAAATGTATTATATAATATTATATATTTTTATATATAATTAGTAATATATTATATATTATATTACTAATAATATATAAATAGCAAATTATAAAATATCTATCTAAATCAGGCTTTAGGATTGGGCTCAGCCTTGGGGCTTTGTATAAGGCCAAGCTCGAGCTTGAGCCTAGTAATTTTCTATTTATAAAGAGGCAAAACCTAGCTTGAACCTAGCCCAACTTGACCCATGAACAGGTCTACTCACCAATGACCCAAATTGGCTCAACCAATTAAGTCGACCAAAATTCATCCAAAAACGTTCAATGTGCCTAAATCCCAATAAGGGTGTCATTGAAAAGCTCAGCTCAAGCACAACAACCATCTCTTAACAGGATTACAACTCCTTGGAGATCATGACACCTCCTCTATAAATAGATAAGGCACCCCCGATGAAAGGTACTCACACTATAACCCTCCTTTTGCTCTCACCTCACTCTCTACTTTCTTTGTCAATCAACCTCCATGGCTAGATCTAACAACCCCTTGCTCACTTATTGACTTTAAGCATTGAAGAGTTCTCCCCCGGGCACACACCTCAAGAGCCTCTCTCTCTCTCTCTCTCTCTCTCACACACACACACACACACAATCTCTTGTAGATGCCTTCGGAAGCAACTCAGTTTGACCAACCTTCTTAGCTCGTCCAATTTCTCGTTACTTTTCATCTCTCTTATCTATTGCTCAAATTCATACTACAATATATTGGTGTCATCTATGGGAACTAGACATAAAAGCCTAAAATCATGCCTTCAAAGACTTGCATCAAGAATAGAAAATTGTAGAACTAGTCCCTCTCTTAATAGGTCTCAATGATTGCTATGAACCAACCACTACCGTGGAACCCACCACAATCGGCATAGGAAGTCTAGCCCATCATGCAAGAGAATTCTAGAACCTCTAGCATCAGGTTGATGACCTGCTCACATTATTGATTGATGATCATGGAGTGCCTCAACAACAAGGTTGGAATGTTGAACATCCAATTGACCAATTTGATCACATCAGCAACCAAGCAAAATGATTGCCAAGAACAATCCTCCTTTATTCGAAGCTAACCAAGTACGTCATGAACAACCAGAATAAGAAACAACCCCCATGACAGTAGAAGCAACAAGACAATGCTTAGGATCCACTAAATGGGCAACTAGCCAACATGAACCCCCCTAGTGACCTTCAGAGCCAAGGCTGAGGTAGTAATGAACGAGCATAGCTAGTTTCCAAAACCGGCTTGAAAATCAAACCTTAATGAGGAATTTAAGGAAATGCAAGATCGACTTTTAGCAATTGAGGGAGAAAGAAAGTCGCAACTCAACCTCAAGAAGTAGTTATCAAAGGATTATTCCTTCACCGTACACATATGACATGAACCCTTATTGGATAACTTCAAGATGTCAAGGATACAAACCTATGATGGTACTAGAGATCCCATTGACCACCTAGAAAACATCAGGGCCTTCATGTTCCTTCACGGCTACAATGAGCTGAACACTTGCAAAGCCTTCCAAGAAATATTCACATAAATAACTTGGCAATAGTACTCTAGACTATTGCCCAAGTCGATTGGTTCATGGCAAGTTTGCCAACCTATTCGTGAGCCACTTCAGCAACAAGAAGTACAGAAGGACATCAGGTTGTTGATAGTGGTTAGTAGAACCATGATGAGCCACTATGTGACTACATCAAAAGGTTCAACATTGGAACCCTAGAGGTGAGGGACCTTAATCCCTCCCTTGTAATGGTTGAACTTACTAATGGTATTCCAAACAAAGAGTTCAACTTTTCCTTGGTGACAAAGCTACCAAAAGACATACCTGAGAGAGAGCAAACCAAAGAGAGAGAGAATAAAGTGATGACTGCAGGGAGAAGGACAATGGCTGTAAAAGAAGCTCTTCCTGAGTTAGTGGCCTCAACTAAACTACAAAGGCCCCAAGTTATAGCCACCACACCCCCTAAACGCTTCATAGATGCAGACCCTACTCGAAGTGCACGATAAACCCTTTCTTAATTAGGTGGATCAACAAGTTCAAATTCAATCGGGGAGATCATGAAAAGTATTAGAAATTCCACCAAAATTATAGGCATGACATTGAGGACTACCAAGAACTGAAGAACAAGATCAAATGCCTCATCCAATGAGGACACCTTAGTAGTTACATCTCATATGAATGGTTTAAGGGATGATAGGACTAGAGCATGGGAACCCAAACCAAACAACCAACTGATAGTGGAAATCATAGCCATCATCTTGGAACCTCGTGATGTAGAGGCTTCAACTCGGAAAGTGTCTAACCTATCATAGCAGACCAACCTGTTCAAGACACTTCTTGTATCACAAAAATTATAAGTTAATAAAAAATTGGTTGTCATTCTGAGCCCAATTATCTTCCTTTTTAGCCAAGACAATGGTGCCCTAATCTCCCAAATACTTAACTGAAGTTAGGCTCAATAAGGAATGGTGGTTGAGCATCAAAGCCACCAAACTAACTCTACCAATTCATTGGTCATATTGACGAGCCAAGGTCTAGTCACTAGTATACACTCAGCTCAACCGAGAAGGGTTAGGTAGTTCAACCAAGAAATTGAACGACTAAACCCTTAGGGTGAAAGCCTTGGATAGGCCATTTGATGGAACGGTTGGTATCATCCCTACTAGTAACTTGGCTCCCCCACAAGACACTTGGCAGTTTAGTTGATGCATTGAATGGATAAACCTTGCATGTAAGCCTCGATCAAGATGTTATAATTACTGACTTGCCCTAACTCATATGTAGGCCTTGGTTAGGCCACCATGACAACTGACCTACCCCAACTCGCATAAAGGCCTTAAATAGGTTGCCTCAATTACTGATTTTCCCTTACAAATGAATTTTATAAAGGAAAGAAAATTTTCAAGATGCAACAACTAAAAACTAAAAAACAAGGTTTCATTACAAGTTGTCTAAAAAGACCTCGCAACCCGAGGTGTGCACCCATTTGTTCAAAAAAAAAACAAAGAAGAAAAAGTTTTAAGGCATGAAGGCCCAAAGTAGATACATTAGAAAGAAAATGAAAGAAAAACATCAGACCTCCTCGATACTAGAGGCAAGAACACCTAGGTATCCAACGGCTCCACCCTCTCATCCCTTGGCTACTCAGTCTGCCCTTCCCCTCTAAACTACGGTGATAGATTCCTTCAGTGCAGTCTCTAGATCAAGAAAGTTGAGGTCTTGGTTAGTGAATTGTTGAGCAACCTTGGCCTTGCACATGTCAAATGCATTCAAGAACATGGTGATCCGATACGATCTCTCTAGTGCTTAATAGATTCTTTGTAGTTGTCCATGGCTTAAGCCCAACCCTACCCCTTAAAGCCCTTGCAACAACAACCTCCTCTCTATCAACCTAACTACTCAAGCCTCGTCCTTAGCAGACCTAAGCTTCCAATTGGCCTTGTGTGGCTTGGCATTCAACCTTTTTTGACATTGTCACACACTCTCACACATATGACCGGCGTTCCTACACCAAGAATGTTTCCTCTCAGCGAGCCTCTCCTCTAATGACATGCTTATAATCTAAGATCTATACACTCTCCATTCGCCTCTTTTATCGAACTGCTATAATCGAGCTTGCAAGCTGAGCTCTCAAGGTACCAACGGCCCCCTCCGAAGCCGCCCTCTTTCATGCCCTCATCTCAACCAACAAACCTATAGTATCAGCCATATCTACATAGTAAAAAGAATCAAAGTCATTACAATTACACAAAGAGAATGAAATTAAGAAAAAAAAACATAAGTCTACACTAATCGGCTCAATACACACCTCTACCTAGGTTCATCTAATTGAGCCATGCCTCAATCAATATGACCTTGAACAAAAACTCCTTAACATTGACCTCAACACTGGCCAGCTTGTTAAAGTTCCTTTCCTCTTTACCGACCAATACGGACTCCTTCAGACTCATCACAAGTGTCAACCACCACGTTAACAAACACCATGCTCTCTGGTTGTACACATAAAAGAACTTTTCCTTCTAATTATGAATGGAGGAGGGAGTCCTAACGGATTTAGTACTCTTATTTTGAGACGAGAATTAGTACCACCCCTTTAACTAGATATGGTTCTTCACAATGAACAAGGCTTGGAAAATGCGTGCACTCTGTCCGACTTGATGGATCTAAACCATAACCACAATAAAAAACCTCACTAATTTTGACACCAATCAAGAAACGATTAACCAACAAAGCATCAAGATATGAACCACCTGATTGTCTACTAGGAACCTTAGCCTAACCACCAGGCTATTCTTGTACACACACAACCAGCCCATGGGAGCTTAACAAGCCTACTCCTCCTTGAACGATGCCCTTAACTCAAATTCTTTATGTATGTGATTTTAGAGTTGGATCCTCTCCATATCTCCCTACCTCAGTGCATTTATGATGAGCTAAGCAGCCTCAACCACATAAGCAACAACCCCTAAGGTCCCAATCTTAGGGTTGTGATCATCCTCGTCATTTACATCAACAACAACATTTACCTCGATGCCCTTAACCTTGACCTCAACCTCTACCTCCACCTTGGCCTCAAGTGGACTCTAGACCTTGGCTTCCTCGGCCTTGACTTTTAGAATAGATTTATCCCCAAATTAAGGACTAAGGGAATTCCCTGACCTCAACCACAATGGCCTCATCGACTGAGCCGAAGTGGGTGCTTGCCAACTCTAACGCTAGATAGAATGCTTAGACCTAGAACCAAAATAGCTAGAACCCGAACTAGATGATGGAAACATAGTGAAAGAAGGAAAGCAAAGGAGACTTACGGAACTGACTACCCAAACTAAGGAAGACATTGAGCACCAAGCTAAACTCTTAGGCGCCCTAGCTCTACTTTACTCTCCCTAGACTGTAGAAGCAAAAGATGAAGTTTGAGTCGCTTAAGACTCCTCCCTTATATAATATCTTCAATGGCTTAGATTTGCTCTCAATCAATGGCCCAAATCTCACCCCAATCTAACACCTACCATGAATCCCACAATTAAGGGGTCTCTTTGAAAAGATGCCTCAAAAGACGAAGTGATACATTAATGACAATCTTTATTCCAGTCACACAAACAAAAGTGATGTAAAGCCTAGAGAACGCATACGACCTACGCACCATAGACAAAAAGATCCTCATATCTCCTCGGCATGACTCAAACTTAACCCTTGCTCTGACTAGTAGGACTGCATTCTTTGACCAAACGAACCTCTTACTGTATGAGTAGCAAGACAATCACCTCAATCTCAAAAGTAGGGGGCAAGTGATAAACCCCATTCGTGTGGTCCAATCTTGAGCCTTCACGTGTCCCTTTACAAAATTCTCAAGGGGCTCACTAATGACTCGAACCGGGCCAATTAACCCAACCAATAGATTTGCCCAGACGCATCTAGTATGCCTAGATCCCATAAGGGTGTCATCGAGAAGCTCAGGTGGGGCCCAACACCCATCTCTTAATAGGATTACAACTCCTTTGTGCACCTCTTCTATACTTAGGTAAGGCACCCTCATTAAAAGGTATGTACACTATAGCCCACTTCTTGCTCTTACCATGTTATTTGCTTTCCTTGTCGATTGGCCTCTTTGGCTTGGTCTAGCAACCCCTAGCTCACTAATTGGCTTAAGTATCAAAGAGTTCTCCCATTGGGAAACCTTAGGACCTCTCTCTCTCTCTCTCTCTTCTCTCTTGCAGGTGCCTTTAGAAACAACTCGGTTTAACCAACCTCCTCGGCTCATCTAGTTTCTAACTACTTCTCACCTCACTTATCTATTGCTCAGATGTGAACTGTAACATTAGTGGTTTAGTTTAATTTAATTATGAGGAGTCTTGGGATTGGATAGGGTTTATTAACCCCATTTTCTCAAAAGAAAAAAATAAATTTATGTTATAACTATTGTTGATTAATTTTTTGTGAAAAACCATGTACATTCACTAAAATAATTCCATGAATTAACTTGAAAAATATTAAAAATCTATCCAAATTTTGAACTAAAGGAACATGTGAACAATCCAATAAGGTATCCTTAGGTTGTATTTGGTTTGATGGAAAATAAGAGAAATCAAAAGTTGAGGGTAAATTCTTAAAGAATTTCACATACCAAACATAGCCTTAGTAGAGACCCTTACTTTTGAGAAGAGTACTTATTAATTATTTGTACAAGAGCACTTGTTATTAATGACACCACAAAGGACATCACATACCTTATGATGTGTTTGGTTGATAGAAAAAAAAAAGAAAGTTAAGAGAAAGTTCTCAAGTAATTTTACAAATTTTGAAAAAAAAAAAAGATTTTCTAAAATTTTGAAAATTTGTACCAAAACTCTTGTTTTCTCTATTTCTTTTTACCTTGTTCCATACGGAAAAATCACAAAACCTTCTCTTTTACCGATTAATAGGAGCTTGTATACACCCCTTAAGAAATATACATGGAGTGTGATCGAGAGAGAATTCAAATTTTAACAATCATTAACGGTCTCTTCTCAATTTGAATGGTCTTATAGTTACAAAAAGGTTTACTATTTGTAGTTTCTTACTGGAGGCTTTGCTATATCAAGCATGGGAGCAAATTTACTTACAACCCAAGAAGCTCATTATACTGAGTAGGAGCAAATAATGTTTGACAATGTCCTCTTTTTCTAAATTTCCAACAACTATTAATGCTTATAAGTTGATCCCTTGCCCAACTTGGCTTGCATTCCTAAACTAATGCTTGAGCTTAGGTTGGGCTTAAACTTATAATATAGTAGTTTAGCATAGCTTTGGCTTGGCTTTATCTATTTTATATAATATTTTAACATTAGGGCCATTAAAGCCCATATTTAGAGGCCATGCTTTAAGGCTCATAATATGTATTAAAAAATAAAAATTACAATTAATATTTATATATATTTGATACAATATATCAATTGTACATCATATATATTATAGAATCTAAGTGAGCTGCGCTAAGCCCACCCAAATTGGTTTCAAGCTCAATTCATGACATGCTTAATTCTTTTGTTTCATGGAAAGTAGCCCATGATAGGGGTGAGCATTGTTCTGTTATAACCAAAAATCCAAATAAAAAAAATTCAGTTTTAGTTCTTTTATTCGATTTTTTTTTGTTTTTTTGTTTTTTGTTTTTAGGTCTGGAAATTCAATTAAACAGAAAAATCGAATTAACTGAATTATATATATATATATATATAGTGATGAGACTCATTTTTAACCAAAATAATTGAAAACCAAACAAAAACTTTTAGTTTTTATTTAAAATTTTTGTTTACTCGCTTTGGTTTATAACTGAATAAATCGTTTGTTCACCCCTATCCCTTGCCCCTTTGCTGTGTTTGATTTGAAGGAAAAAGTAGGGAAAGATAGGAAACTTTTCCCTCCCTTTCTATACCTTTTCCTTCAAACCAAACATAGCCCTTAGGTTTGATTCATTAAATCAAGTTGATCCCAAGTGTCTCTTATAACTAACCAAAGAGTTGGGCCCATGTTCAAAAAATGAGGGAAACTTTGGCTGTCCATTTTCGACAGCCTGTGCTTCCCACCTACCGCTGTTCTTGCAGCGCTATTACTGTTGCCTTTTGTTTTTTACAAATTATTGATACTAAAAAGAAAAATGTGAAAGAAATGCATGCATGATCTCACATGTTAATCTAATTTATAATTTTTTGAAAATAATAGTCAAACATAATAACAAGATCCAGGTAGAGATCTTTAATTTTCTTGTAATTGTATTTCTTCCTCTAACACTTGTGATAATCCATCCTTTTTCCCACTAATCCACAGCCAATTCATCTCTAATGTGTAAATGCTTTTTAATTATTGGAGCCTCCCAGCCTCGAATTTTTAAGGGGTGTTCTCCAACGTAAATTGTTTTTCTAATTATCAATAAATAGAACCAACTGGTTCGAAAACACGTTCATAGTTACGTTTTTTATTTTTTCATTTTCAAAACTAAAACTAAGAAGGTGTTTTTGAATTTCTGGTTTAAAGAACATATTTTCATATAATCTCTAGACTACGAAATGTTTTTATTTTTCTGATTTAAAAACCATTTTTTGTGATTTTAAAAATATCTATTGCTTTTTTTAAACAAAACCTACTTGTTCTTGTCTTTCAAAACAAAAATAGAGTTCAAAAACATATTTTTACTTTCTCATCGATAAAAACAAAAACTTTATGTTATGAAACACCCCCTAAATATGGATCTGCGGAGTTTATAACTTGCCACGTGTTAATCACTTGTCTTAGCATAAATAAAAAGAGATCGGCATCATCAGTTGTTCTTTGACCATCTAATTTGAGCATCATTTGTTTCTACTCTGATGAAAGAATCTTTTTTCCACGGTCCAATTAAATACAGTAAATTCACATGTTCAATGTATTCCGCGATGATGCTTATTGGCAACTATCTATCGTGTGGTATCCATCCAACAGTTGGGTCCTACCCATAAAACATGAAACACATTGCAAATTGTTGGGATTGTAGATCCCTATACCCTTCATGTGACACCAAAATTTAGCTTTCATTAATACCAACAAAATTCTAATTCCATATTAAGCTGTGAGTTTGGCCACCTAAAGATATGCTATCCACACATAATTACCCACAATAAATTGCAGTCACACATTAGGAACATCTTCCAGATATTCTCATTACATGGTTGCAATGTCTTGTGGGTATGAAATGAGGCCACAAGGCCCACAACAATGTATCGAAAAAAATCTGATTAATGATTAACCCAATTGATTGATTCGATTTTGCTTAAGAACCAAAGGATCAATTCATATTTTGCTTAAGAACCAAAGGATCAACTCTTTAATTAATTATATTTTAAGAAAATTTGGTACTAAATTTAATAGTGTAAATTAAAATACTTTATATTAAATTAAGATGTATTGTATTTTTTTAATAATAATTTGACGCCATAAGCGTCACCATAAATTCTCTAGATGGACCTGACGTAGACGTCCGTCAGCCGAGAGTCCAATGTAGCAACCCAAGGATTATCTTCCCACGTGTCAATTACCTTGTTGTCGGTTACGGTCAAATGCCGGTGCTTCTCAGACACGTGTAAGCCTGATGCTCCAAAAGACGCACAGTAAAGTTTGAAACATTGACCATCACCACGAAAAAGCCCCTTGAACGTGACCGCCTATAGCCGGTAGCCATGTGCTGACTCATCGCCAGCTTCAGTTTCATGAGTGTAGCTCAGGACCATTCAAAGCTTTCAAAGCTGTAAGCTTTCTCTCGACTCTCTCACCTCAACATTTCAAAGTCCTCCCTATAATAAAACCAAAAGCCTCAGACCTCAGCCAAAGCTCTCTTTCAGAACTATCTCTCTGTCTCTTCTTCTTCTTCTTCTTCTTCTTCTTCTTCTTCTTCTTCTTCCTCTTCTTCTTCTTCAATTTCCATGTCTGGTGAGGCCAGAAATCTGTTCCACCATGACCTACCATTCCACGATGATCGCCGCAACGTCGGCAAATCCGGTTTTATTCCCTTCTCGACGGATCCTCCTTCCATGTTTAATCAGTCTGTTCATGGGTTGGGAGACTCAGCAGCTCGCGATCTAAATGGGTTTGACCCTTCCTACTTGAGCTTCACTGACTGTTTACATGGCGCACTGGATTACAGTACATTATCAAGAGCTTTCGACTTGTCTTGTTCTCCGCCGGATGCGTTTCATCCCGTCGATGATGCCACCCAGAAGACGGGTGGTATGGGCGAGTCAACGGGGACTACTGACATTCCGGCGACACCCAACTCGTCTGTGTCATCATCGTCCACTGAGGCAGCAGGAGAAGAAGATTCGGGGAAGAGTAAGAAAGATCGGCAGCCGAAAGGGTCTGAAGATGCAGTCGACAAGCCTAATAAGAAAGTGTAGGTTTAATTTCTTCTCCTTTCATGGACTATTCCTGGTAAAGGTTTTTTACATCATTTTCAGAAGTTTCTTTGTGGGGCTTTAGCCTTCTTGCCAGGATAATCTTTTCTCAATGTGAACTTCCAAGGGTTATCAAGTTTACGTGTACCACTCAAATTTCTTCTTTCTTAACTCTCTCTCTCTCTCTCTCTCTCTCTCTCAAAAGCAGTTGAGACTGTGAAAAATTTTGATATTACTTTTTGGTGATCTTTTCTAGAGATATCTACTGTACAAATCCTGTAGAATTGGAAGGATAGAGTTGGTGAACGCAAAAGAAGTTAGAATCAAACATGCTAAAGAAGGCCCTGAACTTTATTTGAGTTTATATTATTTAAAGAAACTTGATAAACATGTGATGTGCTTAGTTTCCTAACTGATGAGTTCTGCTTCATATTAAGATTTTCTGGTTGAATCATCAGGAGCAAGCCCAAAAAGAAAGGAGAGAAGCGGCAAAGAGAGCCACGATTTGCTTTCATGACTAAGAGCGAAGTTGATCATCTTGAAGATGGATACAGATGGAGAAAATATGGGCAGAAGGCAGTCAAGAACAGCCCTTATCCAAGGTCTGTTCACTCAATTCCCTGTAGGAAAACCTACACAATATTTAACAAAAAAATGCTTTTACCTTATGACTGTTATTATATTATAAGATGGTCTGTCTACTAATTACAGGAATGATTAAAGATGAATTCTAATTAGTTTAGAGAATTTAAATCTCAGGAGCCTTGTTGGGTGATTTGACTCCAACCAAATATATATGTATATATTCTGAGATCTGTTACTTTGTGGGTATATTCTTTCATTTACAGTGATTGATCTAACTGCACTACAGCATTGATGCCTTAATTTGCATCATGTACAGCTTCACAAGTAATCTTTTTGAATGGATGATCTCTGGAAATACTTAATTAGTCTTTTCTTTTTTTGATGGTTTTGTGATACATTTTCTATTCCAAGGAAGGCTACAGAATCCAGGGAATTTTTCAGAGATTGATCATAAGCATTTAATTGTTGTTGCAGAAGCTACTACAGGTGCACTAGCCAGAAGTGCTCAGTGAAGAAAAGGGTAGAGAGATCATTCCAGGATCCATCAATTGTGATTACTACATATGAAGGACAACACACCCACCAGAGCCCATCGACGCTTAGAGGGAATGCTGCGGCCATGATGGCACCTAGCATGCTAACACCGCCACCTCCGGCCGGCCCAATCTTCCCCCAAGAACTACTGCTTCAATTGCCTTCAACAAACAACCAGGCTGCAGCCACAAGGTCGTCATTGTATCAACAAACCCTAGCTCAGCAGCTCCGTCTTCCAGACTATGGCCTTCTCCAAGACATGGTTCCTTCCTTTATCCATAGGCAACTATCATGATCTCTCTCTCTCTCTCTCTCTCTCTCTCATATTTTGTACATGTATTTAGTTTTGGATACATGAACAAATTAATACCAGTATGGTATGCATGCATGGAGAATCAGATTCATCTTTTTGAGTTATTAGAGGACACGTTATTCTTCTAAATTATTTTATAAAATCATTTCAGTTCTTCTGTCAAAAAAAAAGTGAACTTCAGTGTTTAATTCTATATTGCTAATATGGGAAAGGAGTTCTTAAATGGGAGAAGATGGGTTTGATGGGGGTACCAAGAATAGGGCTTTTTTGTTGACAGAGAATGCATGCTTTTGCTACAAATGCAATTAATGTGGTATCAGTTGTTTGATGTAATGAGGGGGGCGAGTTGCAAGGTTGAGTTTGAAGTGATTATTGGGTTAGAAGTTATGGATAGCACAGAAGTATATCTTCTCTTCAAAATTAGGGGTTTCGTGTAAAAATTATATATATATATAATGAGAACAAATTTGGTAGTTTTCATAGCTGCAGATTGACATAAATTAGAAGGTACAAAAGCTTTTTATGCAAATTTTCCAAGGCCATACTATACTCTGATATTATTTGTGGTCATATTAGAGAGAGAGAGAGACTTACTACTTCAAGTCAATTTTGGGTTGTATCTTCTATTCAAATTAGGGTTTTTAATAAAAATTAGATATGCAATCATAACAAATTTGGTAGTTTGCAGAGGGACATAAATTAGAAGAGACAAAAGCTTTATATGCAAATTTGCCATGGGCATTCTGATATTATTTGTTATGATATTAGAGACACCCACACTTCAGTCAACTTTTGGGTTATATCTTCTCTTCAAATTAGGGTTTTCATGTAAAAATTAGATACATAATCAGAACAAATTTGGCAGTTTTCCTAGCTGCATATAGGGACATAATTAATTAAAAGGGACAAAATCCTAATAAGCAAATTAATTAGCCATGGCCACTGATTATATTATTTATGATATTATAGAGAGACCTACTCCAATTAAGTCAATTTAATGAAAATCCACTTCAGAAACTCTTTAATAAGTGCAAGCCGACACAAGCACACAACAGAGATGAGGTGACATGACCTTGGAGTG
The DNA here is from genome assembly GCF_055504915.1 of Nelumbo nucifera. Taxonomy (NCBI): domain Eukaryota; kingdom Viridiplantae; phylum Streptophyta; class Magnoliopsida; order Proteales; family Nelumbonaceae; genus Nelumbo; species Nelumbo nucifera. The sequence goes on from NC_142652.1 coordinate 93,536,600, forward strand.
TATGTGTTTCTCCATCTCATCAGTCACACCCCCACTTCACCTATAAAAGCTTCAGCCTAGGGGCCTCTCTGCTGCCTTGTTGCGTAAATAGTGCTTTTCCTTGTCTTATTTTTCTTCAATAATAAGAGATTGGAATTGGATGTTCAATCACAGGGAGGTTCATTCAAGTTGGAAAAAAACCAATCATGGTGGCACTGAGGGGCTTATGTGGACTAGAATTGTCAACGTGTCCTTCCTGGGTGTCCCACTGAAAGGACCTTTGGACTTGCCACCCGGAACCCTCCCCTTTCCCCTTTCTAAATGAGAGATACAAATGTTGTTTTGTCCATAAACAGAAAGCACTTTTTCATCATTGACACTGCTTTGTTTGGATAATCTTTTGTTTTTTGAGCTTTGGGCTGTTGGAAACAAATTTGAGCCAAGAACAAAAAAGTGTTTTCAGCGTTTGGCAAAAGTTGTATTTAAAAGTATACAACAATCTAAAAGCCAAAACACTTTTCAAGTCCCAAAGCACAAATCCTAAAATTGGGGGTGTGTGTGTGCTTTTCAAGTCCCAAAGCCAAAACACTTTTAATGAGTCGATCGTTAGCCAAAATGTGTGACTGTGGATTATGGTTTGCCTTTTGCTGATGTAGGCACATGTGTCATATTGGCTTCTTTAGGGGTGACAATTGGATCCAATTTGGTCTAAATGTTAGGGGTGACAATTGGATCCAATTTGGTCTAAATGTTCGGATCCAGCCCAGTATGAGTCCATTACAGGTGGATCAGGTCCAATCCAATCTGATGAATACTCTTGACCATTTTGGACTGATCCAATTCGATGTCTAAACCATCAAGTCTGTTAAAATTGATTTTAATTTAGATTGGTTTCAACCCAAATATGGTCTATTGACACCTGTATTCTTATCTTCTATCAATGGACTAGATATTAGTCCAATCCAACTCAGTCCATTACAGATGGACCAGATCCAATCCAATCCAATAAGGGTTTGACTATGATATGAAAAATATATGATATCTGAGAAACAATTTGACCAATGAACTGGAATCATAAACATGTTAGTGAATAAGGTGTTATTTATCAAAATTCATGAGTGGCTTTTGATTGGTCAAAACTATTTCCATACCATATCTTTTCCGCATCATAGATTTTCCAAATTAATTCTAACCTTGTTTTTTTTTTTCAAATTTTAGAAAACTAATATACTTTAAGATTTGTGATTTTAAGACTCAGTTTGAAAGGAATACAAATATATACAGTCCAAATACATACAAAATAATATAAAATATAAGATTTTACACTCTACATATTTACATTTATACTCCTTTCACACTAAGCTTAAAAGTCCAAAAGAACACAAAGCCCCAATTTACAGTCTATTTGTGAAGGCTTTCATAAAGTGGCAATGTGACATCTGGCTTTGTGAGGTGGGCTCTTCATGGACAGCGAATAAGCTATGTTTGATCAAAGATTCTGAAAAGCCCAAATATGCTATCATTCAGCCAAAAAAAATGGCTTTGGAATTCAACAAAAGGTAGCTCTTTTGTAAAATATCATAGACAAGGCAGCTTTTGCAAGGTAATATCACAAAAGGGCAGTAAAACATGAGGTGCATCCGCCGTATGGGAAATGCCTTCATGCATTTTTTATGACAAAACTACCTCTCTTCCTCTTTTTTCGCAAAATGTATCGAAAACCCAAAGAAATCTCTCCACCTTTCTCTTCCTGTTAATCGACTGAAGCTTTTGAAACCCCATTGTTCTTCTTCCTAAAGAAATGAAAAACTATAAAAAATCTTAGTCCTCTCTCCAAAGTTGAAAATAAACCCTATTATAGCCTTCATTCTTCGTATGAAACCCTGTTCATCTTATTGTTGCTAATAAACTCCGGCAGCTGCAATCCAAGAGCTTCTTCCCAAGAAGCTCCCGACGGTGAATTTTTGGGCGTTAGCCTTGCTCATGACGTAAAAACCTGCCCAGTTTTTGTTGCTCGTGACATCAGCCTTGGCCACGCGAAGGCCGGTGACGCTGCCGTAACAGCCAAGAAAGTATAGCATTACGCGACCGACGTCACTGCGCAGGGCGAGCTCGCTCGCCAGGTAGAGGTCTCCTCCTGGTAATCTGATTTCGCTGGAGGAGACATAGACGATGTGGGTGATGAATCCTACTGGTCTCCCCCATTCCTTGATGCAGGCAAGGCTTGCTTCTAGCGCCATCTCCAGTACTGCTAGGTTTGCTATTTCGAGCCTTTGCTTGATCGTTGGTGAGCCCTCTGTTGTCAGTTCTGGGTACTTGTCTAAGATCTCCTTGGAGCAGCAGCCACCGCCTGAGAGATGGTCTTGTTATTACCAGACCCATCTGCGGCCACCACAACACCAGCTCGTAAAGGTGCACTGGATGATTGAAGAAACTTCCGATTTGCAGCAGAGACCCATGTCGGGAAGCCATCAGAAAGCAACCGGCGATTACCACCTTCATCAATGAACAGAGCAAAGTATATTTTCAAAGGATCATACCTTTGAATGACATTAAGAGTGAAAAGTTACCTCTATCGGTTATAACCCCCCAAACTTATTTCGGTAGCCTCTTTTAAAGGTTAAAGCGGCTCAGTGAACTTCAACCCTCCCAAACCGGCCCATGGGCTTCTTGATTTGGGGCTTATATGTGTTTTAGCTTGAAATTTAAAAAAAAAAAAAAAATCTTTAAAAGCAACTCTTACCAAACGATTAAAACATTTTTATTTTTGGTTCATTTAGTTTTCGATACCCAAAGATCAAAGACAAACAGAGCCCAAATCAAATCATGGGGCTCACTTTCCTAAATACCAAAGCTTAGAAAAAGACCATTGGCGAAAACCACCTTGGTCATTAAAATACCATCATCTTGATTTGGGTCTACTGAAAACTACATGTTGCTGTTCCTACGTTTGTGAAGATGTCAAAATTACAACTTAACAGTAAATTGATTGATTGATTGATGAATGATGAGAAGCATTTTCAAGTAGGCTCTGTTTGGTTGCAGAAATTAAAAATAAAACAAATCAATTTCAGAAAAAAGATTGCTATTTTGTGATGTTTGATTGCATGAAAATAACCATCAAAGACAAATGTTTTACAGGAGATGCCTTCTGATTTTGCAGAAGACTGGTGCTATGGTGGTTCTCTTGCTTCATTAAGTTGAAATAAATGTCAGGAAAATGATGAAAATAAGGTTGTGTTTAGATAAGTTTCAGCCTTTCAGGAATTTGTGCTTTCAAAGGCCATATTGGGGCTTTGTGCTTTGAGGCTTAAAAATGTTTTGGCTTTAGATTAGGCTGATTAGTATGTTTCTAAAAGCAATTCTTACCAAATGCTCAAAACACATTTTGGTTCATCTTTGTTTCCCATAGCCCAAAACTCGAGAGCAAAAGTTTATCTAAATGGGGCCTAAGTTGTTTTCTTATTGGATATGATCTTCTAGAAGTTCGGTGGTTCATTCACTGTGAACCTGTCTTTCCTAAGTTGTATTGCAAGCAATGATACAAAGCCGGCCAAATTTGCAAGCTTTTTCCTTAGGGATGGTAAGAAACAGAATTGGGGAGGATTTTATTAATCCCTAAAACCCGTAGCAGATTGGATTTTCAGAATCGAGGCTCAACTTTACGATGCCTATTCCCAAAATTAACTCAGGACATTGGGCTCATTCAATTCATTAAAAATTCAAGTTCAAGCGTTAGGTAAGCCTCAGTCCAGTCCACCTCTGTTTTACAATCACCACTGTAACAATCTGAGTAATCCGTTCTCATGGATTGTTACATAGTAGGAGGATCGGCTTTTATCACAATGTAAAGAGTGAAGAAAATATCTCAGTATATATGATTCTCATTCATAGAAGCAGAAATAGGAGTCGAAGTATAGACTACTTTCATCATCTGTAGCTACAACTACGTATTATTTATCAATATTTCGAGAACTCTCAAATTTGGACTAAATCTAGCATCCGGCTGAAGCATTATTCGGTTTGATTTTAAAAGATTTCCTAGATGGATTATTCCATGACTTCTACACTTCTAGGAAAGATGGTCACTCGGCATCCCTCCATACGAAGAGCCTACACTTCTGTTGATGATCCAGTAATTAGAAAAGATGGGGTTATGTGTTTTAGGAAAAATCACCCCTAAAAGTTAGCTGTTAGAGGGAGGGAATCCAAACACATATATATCCTACAACAGCATCCCATACTATTGATATTGGATATCTCACATTAGCATCTCATATTATCAATATGGGACAAATGGATCATAACAGATGATTATTCGGCATCCCTCCATATGAAGAGCCTATACTTACGAGGGTTTGATCCTGCACCTCTACATTCGAAGGGCTATTATGTGATAGATCCATTTAGTGGGCTAGTTGTCGTAAGATACATGTGGAGGCCCATTGACAGTGAAAACATGAAGAACATACCCTATGTCTCATCAAAAAGAGGGATACCGAATGACCAACTGAACTACTGGGTCATCAGCAAAAGAGATACAACACATGTGGAAAGTAGGATCACATAAATCCGTAGGCATAGTTAATTCATGAAAACTAAAGAAGATATGATATAATGAGATTGAACTGATGACCCTTTATTGCCTAGAGACCAAAAGAATGAAAGGCAACTGGTAGGGTCATTTCATTGATCCAGTTTATCAATATGCTAGGCCATACTTGGGTTTGCCATAAATCAAGTCAACTACAATAAAGAGTGTCAATGGACCGGTTTTGGATTAGAGCCCCGTCCAGTCCAAAATCAATTTGGATGGATTGGACTGACCAACAAGACATATTAGATTAGATTAATCTGGTTCAAAATATTTGTTAGATTAGATTGGACCTGGTCCATCTGTAATAAATTTATATGGGATTGGGTTGGATTAAGCCAATATCTGATCCATTGATATAAGATAAGAATATAGGTGTCAATGAGCCGGGTTTGGATTGAAACTAATCTAAATTAAAACAAATTTGAACAGATTAAATGGTCCAAACATTAAATTGGACCGATCCAAAATATTCATTGGATTAGAATGGACCTCGTCCATTTGTAATAATCTCGCAGTGGACTGGATCGGATTGGACCAAATCCAGCCCAGCTGACACCCTAACTACAAGGGCAGCTGTAGGTGTAGGTACCTATGTGATTTTTATTAGGGGTGCATCGTGAGCAGGTTTGGGAAGGACATGGGCCACATGTAATTCAAAATTTTCAAATAGAGTAGCCGCTTTGTACCCCTAGATGTAGGCTGTGTTTCGTAGTTGTCACTTCTATATGAGATATTTGCCTGGGATTGGTCAATGCAAACTTGTGAGAGGATTTTTTTTTTTTTTTTTCTACTACAGATGTTTTGAGTTGATCGACACAAAGTTTGGTTACTATTGCCACTTCTTCATGAATCTATATTGATATTTATTTATATATACTACTATCAAAAGTGTAAACGAGGTTTAAATATTGGAGTTTTTAAGTTTTTTTATTAAAATATTCCTATTTTTTTAATTTGGTCCCTCTTTATTATGAGGGCAAAAAACATAGTTTGAACTATTCTCTCTTATTAAGTCTTATATTAAAGGTATTAATTAACTTCCATTCTCTCTCATCAAATCCAATATTTAAGGAACATTAAATAAGTGAATTTTGTGATTTTTTACTAAAATTCCCCTACTTATAAATTTGGTCCCTCTCCAACTATATGGGCAGAAAATGCATTTTAAATTACTATTACTTTCCTCTTCATTCAATTCCCTCTCATTAAGGTGTTAACCATAAATTATATTAATTAAATCTAACATTTTTAATAATATAATACATGTGTTTAACACCAACATGAAAAATAAACCACCATTTTATTTGGGTGGTGGGTATGTAGTTCAAACATCCACATCAAATGGGTTAATCAACAATCTCATAGTTAAATAATAAAAATTTAAAAATAAATAAAAATATAAATACTACAAAATTATAAAGTTTTGTGAAAAAATTTAAACACATCTTTAGTATTATATATTTATCATATTAAACAACAATAAGTATAATAAATAAGAATTTTTTTATTAATGATTGAAATGAAATACAATATTTAAAACGGATGACCTAGAAACAAAGCTATTTTCCTATTTAAGTGGTGGGTCAATGGTTCAACCTTTCAGGTTAAATGGGGGATATCCATGGTGTTCATAATTAAATAATAAAAATTGTAAAAAAATAGAGACACAAAAATATTAAAAATATAGAAATTTTGTAAAAATATTTGGATGCACCTCTAATATTATGTATTTATCATATTAAACAAAAATAAGTGTGATAAATAAGAATAATTTTATTAATGATATAAATAGAATAAAAAAGTAATTAACTTAGAAAGGAAGTTGTTTTTGCATCTAGTTGGTGGTCAATGGTCCATAGGGGTGCAAATTGGGTTGGCTTAACTCGATTTTGGACCAACCCAACTCATAGTTTTAGACAATGTGGCTTGGATTTTTGGTCCTTGAACTAGGCCTAGGCTCAAAAGTTTGAGCTTTTCTATTTTTCAGGTTAGGCCCAAGCCTAACCCTTAGGTAGCCCAAAGTTAGGCTTAACTATATAGAAACATACATATATTGACAAATACTGCATATATGCATGTATATACAGTGATACACATATGTTTATGTCAAATTTTGTCATGGGGTTGATCGACAAATCCAAGTCCAAGCCCAACCCAAGTGCATTATATTTCAATATAAGTTGGGCTTGGCTTGGACAGATCAAGGTTGGCTTTGGTCTCAAGCCTTGGGCCTAAGCCTGTAAATGGATTCAAAAGTCCAATACCTGATTCAACTTTGAATTTGATTGTCTCGGATTTGTATGTAACAACTTACATTCGATTAATAATTGAATCGGATGCAGATTTAATCTCATCCAATCTGATTAAAATTTGTGTATGAGAAAAAATTATTATTTTATGTATATATGTAATATAATTATGTGTATATATAAAAATATTATGAATAATTATATAAATTTTAATTATTAAGTTTACTATTTTATATTTATATATTTATTATACATATATAAGTTAATACAATTAATTTTTCTTAAAACTTTTTTTATTTTTGATCATTTTAAACACAATAAGATGGTTGGGATTAAATCCAAATCTAACTCAAAATCCAACATGGTAATTGGATGTGGATGCGAATGTAATTGGATCTGATTCGAATTTCATCTGTTTACTTGCACCATAACATTCTAATTATTAGGCAAAATGAGTCAATCAATGATGTCATAATTAAATACAAAAATTAGACAATACATAAATTTATAGAAATTTTTGACATATCTAACGCATTAGAAAATTATCATATTTAACAAAGATAATTGTGATAAATAAGAATTACTCTTAAAATTAATTATGAAAATGCAGTAAAAAATTTAAAGTTGCCTAAAAGTGAGATCATTTTTTCTTTCAAATCAAATATGTTGTAATTATATAATAATTATCGTTCAGCCCCTTACATGGCTCTCTACTCTAGTCTCTATTGAAGCTTCTTTTAAAGGTTTCTTACAAGCATCTTAGCAAAGCAAGTCAACCAAAGCTTGAAACCTCTTAAATGGGATAAAGTTAGGTATGTCTAGATTAGGGGTGTCAATAGGACTGGATTTGGTTCAATCCAATGCAGTCCAGTGTGAGTCCACTATAAATAGATCAGGCCCAATCCGATCTAATGAATGTTTTGGACCAATTTGGACCGGTCCAATTCAATGTCTGGACCGTTCAATGTGTTCAAATTCATTTTGATTTAGATTGGTTTCAATCCAAACCTGGTCCATTGACAAATATATCTTATCTTATATCAATGGAGTAGATATTGACTTAATCCAACCTAATCCAATATAAATTTGTTATGGACGGACCAGGTCCAATCCAATCTAATAAATATTTTGGACCAGATTAGTCCAATCCAATATATCTTGTTGATCCATCTAGTCCTTCCAAATTGATTTTGGACTAGATGGGTCCAATCCAAAACTGGTGCATTGACACCATTAGTCTAGATAAATACAAATCATCAACCAGATCACAAGGTGGAAGTTGAAGTATGAAGAGAATAATACCAAAAAAAAAAGGTTATATACTGCCCCAACCTGTTAGAATTAGGAGGATGCTGTTTGAGAATTGAGATGGAACACTATTTTTATTAGCTGTGGCAATGGTTGCAATATATCCTTACTACCACCTGATGAAAATGGGGCAGTCTCGCTTGTTTTAAATAAAAATACTGGGTGGGTGATCTTTTTTTGTTGGGTTATTGGTGTGTCCCCACCTTTCATAGGGAGGTCATAGATATTTCCTATTACAGTAGTCACAGCTGATGCATATTGAAAACCCAACATCCCCTTAATTTTGTTTTCATGATGTTGTAGTTGTTTTTGGTTGTTTTAAAACAAAAATGTGCATATTGACCAAGACCCACTTAGATAGAAAGTTGAGGAAAAAGGTCTTAACAAATTGTGTTGAATTTCTTGGCTCAGTCTGTTTGTAGCGTAAATTTTATTTTGCATTGGTGTAAATGCATTGAAGTGCAAATGGGCTGAGTATAAATTTTATATTACTTTTGCTTCGAATTGGGATATGTTCCTCACAGCCACATCCCATCCTGTGTTGGAAATATCTTTTCATGAATAATAAATACAAGTATGGGAGACGTTTCTAATGTGTGGTCAGGATACACTGGGAGGCCGGTTTGAGGCGTATTGTGTGAGGAGCAGACCTGAACTCTTTTGCTTGAGATTTGATATCGTCTTGTTTGTTTGTGAGAATAAAATAGAAAGTAAAATGATGTGATTTCACTTTTAGGAGGACAGTTATAGGAAGCAAAATGATCTAGTCCCCACTTTATATGGGATAGAATTAAGGTTGTGTAAATTTTGCACTAATTTTTCAAATGTAAAATTTGCATTGCCAATAAATGCAAATGGGACAAAAAAGTGTAAATTTTGCACGTTGCAAATCATAGGGTGTAATGTTGAACTGAGTGCAAAATTTGTATCTAGTTCAAATTTGCATTTGGCCCAGCCCTGGTTTGTCCATTTAAAAAACAGAAAAACCTTGGCCCAGCCCAAGGGCCTAAAGTAGGTGTAAATGTAACAAATTCTTTTTGGTAGGTGCTTAATCTTATCGTTTTTTTTTTTTTTTGGTAGGTATTGATCTAATCTAACCACTACCACTTAAATTAGGTGAATTAGGTACAAATTTTGCACTCACTTTAATTTTGTATTTGTTTGTTTGTAAGGCTCAGTTAAATTTGTACATTTTGGACTCATCTCTCGTTTAAAGTGGGGATCATCTATGATCTACCCAATTGGCCAATTCAGAACAAATAACCCTCGTATAAGGTGAGGTGAGAACTGCGTTATTCTACTTCTCAATTCAGCACTCACAAACAAATAAAAGCAAGTTATATCTGATGCAAAGGTAATTCAGAATTTAAACTCATCCTATTTGCAATTTTTATACATTTAGACCGATGTAAATGAAACGGTGCTCATGATTCAGTTAATCAAACTATGCGCTATATTTTTTTTTGAAATCGAGCCGGTCTTACCGGTTTTTGCAATTCTCTGAACCGAAACCAAATCCACTAACTGGTTTCAATTTTTGACCTGTTTAGTTTTATGGTTTTTTATATTTATAACATGTATTATAAATACTAGAATTATATATTATATATTTATAAATAATATATGACATGTACTGAAAATATATACATATTACAGTTGATTGGTTTAACTGTCAATTTTTTATAAATTAACAGAAAACCGAACCAGTCTTTCGGTTTTTTAAAACCGAACTGATGAGCACTCCTATAAAAATTATTATAGGGATAAGTGGACTGCAGTCTACCTCAGAAATATGAAATTATTATAGGTTTTTTACCAGTTGATTGACTTAACTGTCAATTTTTTATAAGTTTACAGAAAATCGAACCAATCTTTTGGTTTTTTAAACCAAACTGATGAGCACTCCTTTAAAAATTATTATAGGGATAAGTGGACTGCAATCCACCTCAGAAATCTGAAATTGCAACCTTCTCTTAGTCTACTAATAGCCCCCCTATAAACTGCATCCTGTCCGTGAATTTGGCATCAATCCACAGGCAGGATTCAATCAACCCTTAGAAATCCTAATTCCACTCTAGGGATGGACTGAACTATAAAATCCCCATTATTATAATTCACACGTCACACCGCAATACAAACTTAACTGAGCCTAGCTCATATTTTGGCCCAGACCCGACTCTATTATCCACCGGTAGGGGTGCAAGTCAGGTGAGTTGGGCTGGGTTTATGGTCAACATAGGCCTGACCCTAAAATTTGGGCTTAAGGCCTGAGGTCAAGCCCGATTTTCCCAACCCGAGCCCAGCCCACACTATAATTTAATGAACTTGGGTTGGACTTGGGCTTGGGTTGGCCAATGGACTCACTCTAAAATTATACATACATACATATATATATATATATATATATATATATATATATATATATGCATGCGTAATTAGACCTATTCATGAGCGGGGTAGCCCGATGGCCCGGCCCGACCCGCACCCCGATCGGGCTTGGTCATGTAACTAACACAGTAAGCCTGACTGTGTTACGGGTCGGGCTCGGGATTTGTAGGGCTATTCATAAAAAGACCCAACCTGACCAACCCGAACCGAACCGACTTAGTAGTTAGTTCCTAATTAATAGTTACAACCTACTTAGTTCCTACTTAACTAAGTTGTCTCTATCCTAGTTACAACCTAACTTAATTTCTAGTCTTTTAGTTAGGAATGACATCAATGGCAAGTATTGTAAGACAACTAGACAAGGAATATTTTTTGAAAAAGTTTAAAGAAAAGAATCAAAGGATCATAGTTTCTATGGTCTTTTACACCAAATAGGCAACCAATTACAATTAGAATTAGGTGTCATTTTTTACTTAGATTAAAAGGTTTCTTGAAATATATAAATTTCAGTCTTCTTTCTCTAATACAGTTTGACTTTCTATTTTCTTGATACATAAACTCAAAATTTTATGTGCTTCACAAAGTTATTGGCCTATTTTCTCTTAATTTATGTGTTTTCCTTGCTGGATGATGTTGCTAGCTTCTCTGATGCCCAATCTACCAATTTATTATCATGGTTGAACTTAGAGCCGAAACCGACCCAAACCGAACCAACCCGACTCAAACCGATCAAGTTGGTTTTGCTTAACACAGGGTTGGTTTCGGTTTCAATTTCAGGTAATCCGACCAGGTCGGATCGGTTGGAAAAATCCCAGTAAACCGACCCAACCCGACCCGTGAACAGCCCTAGGGATGTCAAAAAATTCCGGCCTGACTCAGCATTATATATTTTATAAAATACATAATATGTATTTTATATATTATATAAAATATATATATTTATAATTTAATATATACATTTTTTTATTTTTTTCTTTATAATTTCTCCTTCTCACTCTCTCTCTCTCTATTCAGTCGCTTCAGTAGTAGTAACATGGGCTAAATTTCGGGCTTGGGCCTAGGCCCGGGCTTCAGGCTTTTTATGAGGGCCGGGCTGGGGCCCAAGTTGTAGGCCCGGTGGTCGGGCCGAGCTCGGGCTCAGGCCTTAGAAAAATCTGTTAGTACAGAGTGAAAGCCCGGCCCGAACCCGGCCCGGCCTGACCCATGAACAGGTCTATGCGTAATTAACATATATATACATATGTATAGAGCCCAACCCGTGTAAAATTTCGGGCTGGGCCTGTTCAGGCTCGGGTTGAGCCCGCCCAAGTTGAACCCCTATCCACGGGGCCGTCTTGGCCTTTGTTCCATTTGCCAACTTTGAACCACCGACCCAAGCACCAAATGTAGGGCCCACGTTTTCACCCTACGTGGTATAGCAGCAAAGCAACCTAGCAAAGCCCTGATCTGTCGCATTTGATCGAGGCGGCGTAGCGTGGACATAATTCCTTTAAATTATTTCTTTAAAATCACGAAATCCATCGTCAGGTGAGTGCGTGTCTCTTTCTCCTTCCGTACAAAGAGACATACGTTAGCAAGACCTGACAACTAACGAAAAACGAGTGATCTGATGGATCAAATCTACTTGAATTCATATGGTCTTATTCTAGAGTCCATTGGATTAGAATCTCATTTGATTGCTTAGAATCTGCGAAACCAATCGGCAATAGAAGATTCCAATCACAAGGTTTTCTCAACGATCTTCTCTCTGTTTATCAAGAAATCTTGTGGACCCTTCCGAAGAATTTCGATCTGAACAATAATAAAAACTATTGGCGGTCAAAATTTTTGTAAGCCTGCCTACTTGTTGTTAAAGATCCAGTTTCTTTGGGCGGCTAAGATTTTTCAGATCAAAACATGTGGGCCCAACATAAACTAATAACACTGGGTCTCGTTACATATTCTCTCTCTCTCTCTCTCTCTCTCTCTCTCTCTCTCCAAGCGAAGAAACGCTACGGCAGGAGGAGCGACAACCATCAACGGTTGGTTAACCCGCAGAGAGAGAGAGAGAGAGAGAGAGAGAGACGGCCTTCCAATGTTTTCTCTATATTTTCAAAGCAATGGTTGGTCGTTGCCTGGTTGGTTCAGAATTGTAGATCTCCTTCGCGTGGAATTAATCAGGATTTAATTTCGTATTTATGACGATCTCCACGAAACCACTGTGACCAGCAGAGACCCGGTCCTCTACTGGTACTTCTCTCTCTATATCTCTTTGTTTTCTTTTTGTGTTTTGTAATCAGTGATATTTCTCTGATTCGGTTCTTTCATGTTTTATTGGTTCTGTTATCGATCCATTTACAGAGAAAAAAAATGGTGGTTTCTGGGCCCGTGACGCCTGGTCAGGTGGGTTTCTTCGTACTTTCTTTTGTGGCGATTTTAAGTTGATTCTGGCCATGTTCAGATGCAAATATACTTCATTTCTGATTTCTGTAATTTTTATTGCTTGTTTAAATTGAGAATTTTTTCACGAACTTTTATTTGTTTCCATATGACAAATTAATGTTGTGTTGTATTTGACTTTCACTTGCAATGGATGTTTTCTTCTTTCATTATCGTAATTAGGATCTATCAGTGTCTGCATTGCTTATTCTTCAGAAACCTGTGGTTAGATTTCTTTTTCTCCTTTCTGTATTCTTGTTTCTCTTAAGAAGTTAACTGCCCTACAAGAAAACCTTATACAACTTATATAATCCAGTAAAATCTGTCTGAATAATTCAAATTTTCAGTAGGGTTGATTTGTAGAGTGTAGGAGTTGAAATGCATGTACACTAACTGCTATATGTGGCTGTGGATCCAATATCCACCCTCCCCGTTAAGTGAAGAAGATAGCAAGTCAAGCTGCAATTATTTTGTAATAGTTCCTTGGCTATTCCTGAAGGCCGGCAGACGAATATATCCACCAAAGGAAAATAAAAATATACAAGGAAAAAGAGTATTTACTGGTAGATTTCCTGCTTCTTCTTGTCCTTGACTTATATAAGTTCTAGGAGTAGAGGGGAAATTACGAATTGTGGTGGACACACTCGTATATTGTAGAAGTAAACAACAAAGCTGTGGTAAAGGGCAGCTAGGCGGCAGCTGAGGAGTGAAATGGATTTAATATTGTTATTGGAAAATTTTAGTGGATTTTTTTATGAATTTTGACATAATTAACCCTATTAGACTAGTAACTGGGTCTTTAAGTATTTGGTAAGTTCCATTTCCGAATATCATATAACTATTTCCTTAATTACATCCTTGCTAGGGATACAGAACTCACTTTTGGTTCTGATTTTGAAGTGTAAATAAAGAGAGCAAGATAAGTAGAAGTTTATTGCTTTGAAAATTCTAGTATATATTCCCTCCTTAGTTTGAAAGGAGCCATAGAGAACAAAAGATAACATTTTTATGTATAGCAATTATGTAAGAAAACATAGCCAACCAAGTCTCATCAACAAGGCTGTGGATGGTTTCCTCCCCACCCACATGGAATTAGGATTTCATTAAAATTTGAAGATTAATGTTGTGTAGGAACTATAATCATCCAAGTTTCATGAACAAGGCTTAGTTGGTTTTCTTTCCCACAAAGCTGATATCTTCTTAAGATTTATAAATCAATGTTGTATAGGGAACCATAATCAGCCAAGCTTCATAAATAAGGCTATATATGATTTTCTTCCCACAGAATTAGATTAATATTGTGTAGAAAGCCATAATTGTCAGGTTTCATGAACAAGGTTGTAGATGGTCATCTCCCCTAAAAGAATATTTGATAGTCTGATCTTGGCTGATTACTTCAAATGCAATCTCATATTGCTCAAATTGTGATGTTTCTGTCCTCTATTAAAAAACAATATGGGATAGGATGGCTGAGATATATTCGCAAACCCAGAACGCAGCATGTGCCTATCAATTAAAGCAAAAAAGCAGTGCTATGAAGCAAGGGGAGAAGGCCATGTCTATGTACTTCTCTTCATTACAACCATTATGGAAAGAATTATATCACTTGGAGGTGGTGAAATGACATTATTTTCAAGATTCTAAGCGGGCACAGGGTATTTGTTACGAAGAATAGGGTGTTTTGAGTTCTTTGTTCTCTCAGTAGAATCACTTGTTTTCATATATTTGTTTTTCTTATTTCTTCTTTGTATTTTTCATTTATTTTAGCTACTATATATATTCCACTTCATTGCTGGTTAAGATAGAGGATGTCCTGAAATTTAAGTTAAAATACTGAACTGATTAGAAGATACCAATATGAATCATGATTCTTAAAATTGTTCTGACATTTAACTTTTTTTTTAGAAAATTTGCAATCACCCCTCCATCCACCATATGGATGGAATTTATCTAACTGACTAGAACAAATATTTTTTGACAGTCAACTTCCACGTTTAACAGCTTTAACTCAAGTCAAGCTATAAATTCTTGATTTTGTAGTACAACTTGACTGAAAACGATCTGGCACTATTTTAGACTTAAAGTATAAATATTAACGCCTTAAAATTTGAAAAGAAGGCTGCTAGTAACTTTTTTTACTGGTAAGAATGGTTACAACTTCACTATTTTAACAGACCTGCAATTTAAGTGTAATGACATTTTCAATATTCTATGTTGCATCTTTTTTCTGTTTACTGCTTGTTTTGTTAGTTCATCACCATCTAAGCCTTGTTCAAACCATATGGGGTTGGTCACATGAATCTTGTTCTGTCAAACTGTCCTGTTGAGTGTCATATCTATTGTTGTTTTGTCAGCTCCAATTCTTATTTATATCTTCAGTCAAGCTTTACTTTGATTGTTTCAGGTTTCTTTTTTGATTGGACTGGCCCCAATTTTTATTGCCTGGATATATTCAGAGATATTGGAATATGGGAAGTCCTCATTTCCATCCAAAGTGTAAGTTGCTTCCTTACCACATGGGGAGTTACATTTTGATATGAAATGGTTGAATTGGCAACTGTTGTCCAATAAAAACTAGATCAAAATACTATTAAAGGTATTTTGGGGTGAGTATTGACTTTCCACTTAGAGTACAGTGGAAATATTAAGGCACTTTTTTCTGGACCAGTCGGTCAAGGGAATTCAATTAGAACAGAACTGCTAGCAGTTACAAGGAGTGAGGTTGGCAAAAGTGATGAACCATACAAACTTGTTGATTGAGAGAGACTTCAAAGTGGTGATGGAATGGGTTCAAAATGAAGACAAGGCCTCCTGGCAGTATAGGGAATTTTATCAAAGAGTTAAAGGAACTCAAAAAGAAATAGAAGGATCTCTTCAACATGGGTATGGTGGTATACAGATCTGCAGATGGCTAGGCAGACACTTTTGCAAGACAAGGGCTTGAGAGAGGAAATATGTTTCGGGAGTATGGGGATATCCCTTGATGTATATACAGATTTTTTTTTAAAGAAGGTAAAGTATGATGTATACACAGATGTCGAACTGGCCATCTCAATCTCATGCATGTTGCCTTATTGTACATAAGCATTTTCTTAGATCTTTTGATTGGTAAATATTTTCTTACATTAATAATAGCTGCTTAGTATCTCATGGCCAGATATTTAAAGAAAAAGATTTTAGATTCAATCTTTAAATCCATGATAAGAAAGGTAGAGTCCAGAAACAAGGATAACCATGGTAGAAAAAGAGAAAGGGAAAAGAGGAAAACAGACAGAACCATGAAAACAAACAATGAAGATTGAACAGGAGATAGAAGAAAAGGAAGAAACAGTTTGAGGAGAAGACAACTGACGAGTAGAAAGAAGGGTTCAGGACAGAGGCAATCAGCCCGAAGCCTTAGGGAAGGAAAGCAACAGCTGGCAAGAGTTCCTCAGAATCACGTTGCCAGAGCAGGGAGAAGTTCCTGCTTCAGAAACTGTAGAAGTCGGGACCAGTCTCCCAGTAGATGCAATATATCCATGGTCCCCCCCCCCCTCCTGAGGATAGGCCGTTTCTCTGTGGGGATTTCAGAGAAAGGTCCACCCTCTTATGGTAATGAATGCTAAAACATCTCTTAGGAAATAAGAGTATACATGAGTCATCCTTAGGTCCTATACCACAATAAATTAAATTTCCTGAGCTACTTTCCTGAACCATCTTTAAAATTTCATTATATTTGCCATTCCTAAGTGGATTTACTCTGTTAAAATCAGTTGTCCATTTATATGTTCTCTGGACCCTTTTGATTGCAGTCAATTAGATCCTAATCTGGTTAAACAAAGAGATGAGACAACTAAGGAAGATGATCGGGCTATTTTGTTGGAAGGTGGACTAACCAGATCAGCATCTGCCAGGCTTCACAATTCATCAATCAGAACAAATCTAATCAGGTAACAAATGTTTTGTAATGCATTATTTGGTAAAGTTTCATTACGAGTCCTTTCATGGAGATCTTGCTTAATTTCTTCCATGTTTTTATGGTTTTCTAGGTTTCTAACAATGAACGATTCATTCTTGCTTGAAAACCGAGCAACTTTGAGAGCCATGTAAGTCATTGTTCTTCCATATTTATTAACGTTATAAAATTAGAAGTTTATTCCTTCTCATATGAAATCCTGCAATATGATGTAGGTCAGAGTTCGGGGCAATTCTGGCTTATTTCTACATATGTGATCGCACAAATTTGTTTTCTGATTCTACTAAGGTCCCGGTTTCTTCTCCAACTAAATTCCCTTGTATTGATTCTTCATGACTATAATTTATGGCAGAGGTTTATTGAAGGAACTACTGTTAACTCTAGGGAACATGCTAATATTGCTTGCATGGTATGGTATGGAAGTCAACACTGCTATTGAAAGCTGCATTTATGGTGCTTTTATAAGGGCTAAATACAAAGATTTATCATTTTATCAAATGATTTAAAGGTACAAAACTGAGGAAGATATCATATGGAAAACAAAAGAAGAATTTGTTGTAGGTTCCAGTAGTAGTGGGACGAGTCTGTCTTGGTAGATCGATGCATTCAATTGAAGACAGTATGCATTATGCTAGTTCTTTTGCATTAACTCCCAGTTTATTTTTTTTCATTTTTTTAGGTTGTGAATAAGTTCAAGGTTATTGAATTAGGCACTTCTACAATGAACTGGGATCTGCTCCTCACACTGACCTGACAGCCACATCCCACCGTGTATTGGGAATATCTCCCATGAATAATAACAAACAAGAACGGGAGATGTTCCTAATGTACAGTTGGATTATGCTGTGAGGTGCAGATCCAGACTCGCTACAACACATTCGAATTTTTTTCACTGGTGTCTTGACTATTTGATTATGATAACTAGAAGGATGAATAATAGAAGAGGTAGGATAGTAGGAAGATTAGGGTTTTTTTTTAAAGAATGTAAAGTATTAAATTGAATTAGAAGTGATAATTAAATACATCAACCCATGTACAATGAGACCCTGTACATTGGGAATATACAAAAAGACCTGAGAAATCAGTGAAAAAAACTCATACTGATCAGTTCCCTAGGGGGCTTCTTTTTTGTATATATATTGGGAGTGGGAGTTTTCTCCCTTTTGTTCTTTGGAAGAAGATTTTCAAAATCTTTCAACAGTTTAAGTGAAATGTCACAAAGTTTCAATGATATTCTAAAATTTTAAATTATCAATATTTGAAATACACCCAATGTATAATCAATATGAGAGGAGAAAAGATTATTGGAATACCTCATGTTGCTCTCTGGCAGATGGAGAGATTTTACCAAATTTTGCCAATATTATGAACAATGTCTAGATGTACATCTTACTTTTTAAGGCAGTAATATGTTAATTTTTGTTTGTAAATTAACTATGATCTCACATTTTTCTATTACATTGTTATGATAGATTAAACATTGTTGGTGAAGGTTCCTGATTTAGATACATAGGCTAGAAAAAGGATGATGACAACTATTATATATTTTCTATCAATTTAGCATTGTACAAAACACAAGATTCCTCTAATACAATCTAACTTTTACAGAATTACAACCGTGACCTTTTCCTCTTTCTCTACATTCTTCTCATCATAGTTTCAGCCATGACTTCTCTCAAGAAGCACCATGATAAGTCAGCATTCTCTGGAAAATCCTTGCTTTACCTTAATCGGCATCAAACTGAGGAATGGAAAGGATGGATGCAGGTAGATATTCTTATTTCTTTCTGTTTCTATTTTTGCTGAATGGAAATATTTTTCCAAAATAAATGATAAAAGATAGAACTGGCATCCGCACATGCTTCACTGGCATCTGCACACCATAAACAAGCTCACCTGGCACCTCTATATTCTTATTTTTTGGATAATTTATATATAAACCGCCTCCTTATTCCAGCAAGTCCACCATGTCATTGACCAATCCCAATATGATATAAAATGAAACACAATACATAATGCATGATAAGATAAGCCTGTAACTACCCTTTTTTTGAAATGCTGAAGTTACTTGTAACTTCAACAACAATGTCTTCAAGATTAAAGTCTTCTGTAAGTTTCCACCCATGATGTTCCAATTTTTTGGAACTGTTGTAACTTACCCTCCCCTAAAGGGTCTGAATTCAATTTCAATCCCAGCTTCTGTGTCTTAATAATGGATCGAACCCTCAAGGGAATTTAGTTGTCTAATGATCAAGTCTCAAAACTAAGCTTGATAGCACTTCTCTGGAGTGAGTTCCAACAAATGTGTAGAGATATATGATACAAAGAATAGCAAGCTATGATCCCAAATCCCTTGTTCCCTTTGATAGAGTGGTGCAGAAGACATTTATATTGATTCTTTCAATAGGGCATGTGGTCTCTAGGGAACTTTCATAAAAAATGTCTGTCATTTTCCTTAAAAAATGAATAAAACCCTGCTTTTTTTGAAGGGGTCTTTAATTTTTCCCTATGTTTTAAGGATTCTGACAATGTGTGACATAGATATTAGCTCTTGCATAACTTCAGATAACCTGAAATAGATCTGAAACTAGGGTCAGAATGTTCCCTGAATGCAGAGACTGCATTATTGCAAACATGGCAGCTTTTTTACAAAATGGGCTAGTAGAGGCTTGCCAAATCAGTTTTCCAATATCAAACTGTGAAAACCAAAGATCCTGCCTAAATCAACAAATCTTTCTAAGAAATTTCAAATGATGATATACTTTGTTATTTTCGCTACACTGTTTTTGCTTTTACCTAGTATTCCTTCAGTTTCTCACTGTACACCATTATCTGTCTCCATTTGGCATCAATCTATTATGCTGCATTTGGTTTGAAAGAAAGGTAGGGAAAGGTAACCTTGTACAGGTTTCCTTACCTTTTCTTTCAAACAAAACACAGGCTCAGTGTCCTCTAGCATTCTCATTTATTTATGTTGTCAAATATTCATGAAATTTCTTTGGATTCATGTCTCTCTCCTGCTCTTTTATTTCTAACTTTTGATACATGCCTCACAGTTACTAAATAACCATAAAAGTCAATAGAAGGTGTTGTTTAATTAGTTTTACTTTCACTGGGTTCTTCTAAATGACTGTACATAGAGTGGAGCATATCAATTCTGCTACAAACAAGTATCTGTGGATGAGTTATTTACTTGGTTTATTTTCAATAGGTCCTCTTCTTGATGTACCACTATTTTGCTGCAATGGAGATATACAATGCAATACGTGTCTTCATTGCTGCATATGTCTGGATGACTGGATTTGGAAACTTCTCTTATTACTATATAAGGAAGGATTTTAGTGTTGCACGCTTTGCTCAGGTGATTTGTGATCATTCAACCATATTTGTTATTTCTGCCGTAAGATTTGTCTTCTACTTTTATCTTTGCTTCTTATGAATCCATAAGTTTCTTATAATGCAGATGATGTGGCGGCTAAACTTCTTTGTGGCATTTTGCTGCGTAGTTCTTAATAATGACTATATGTTGTACTACATCTGCCCCATGCATACACTTTTCACTCTCATGGTGTATGGAGCACTTGGTATTTTTAGCAAGTACAATGAAATAGGATCAGTAATGGCTGTGAAGATTATCACATGTTTTTTGGTGGTTATCTTGATATGGGAAGTTCCTGGAGTTTTTGATCTTTTGTGGAGTCCATTGACATTTCTTTTGGGTAAGTAACCTAGTTTGCTTTTTTTTTTTCACCATTTCTCCCATTTTACTGTCTTATCAGCAAGCATAATATTTTTCTTTGTTGTGGCAGGATATAGAGATCCAGATCCATCAAAATCAAAATTCCCTCTCTTACATGAATGGCAATTTAGATCAGGCCTTGACCGCTATATATGGATCATTGGAATGATATATGCATATTATCATCCCACAGTAATATTTTGAACGCTGGTTCATTTTGCAGAACATTCATTTTGGTTCCCAGATTAAGTCTTCCAGATATTCCTTATTTTTTTGCTTTTTTTAATTAATAAACCATAGGTTGAGAAGTGGATGGAGAAACTAGAGGAAACTGAAACCAGATGGAGACTCTCAATCAAAACAAGCATTGTTGCAATTGCTTTACTAGTAAGTTACATAATCATATCACTTATGAATGTTTTAAGGTAATCAGCATTTCTTTCTTCCTTCTGATAATTAAGGGTTTGTCTTTTGATTTTATCTTTTTTCAACAGTAAATTTTAAGAAATTGGCTGACCAGATTTTTCCATCATTTTAGGTTGGTTATTTGTGGTATGAATATATTTACAAGCTGGACAAGGTTACATACAACAAGTTTCATCCTTACACATCGTGGATCCCCATAACGTGCGTATTGGGAGTTTTGCAGTATGGATTGTAATTTTTGTTGTAAAAATTTAGGATTGACAGAATATCTCACTTTCTACCATTCTTGTTGTTCCAGTGTCTACATTTGCTTGCGGAATTTCACTCAGCAACTCCGAAGTTTCTCTTTAACTCTATTTGCGTAAGTTCTACATGTCATGGCTTGCTCATGTCTGAGATTTTTAATTTTCTGCATTTCAAAGTCTGAGCTTTCTACCTGTTCAAACTAGGTGGCTTGGCAAGATAACATTGGAAACCTATATTTCCCAGTTCCACATATGGCTGAGGTATGTAAACTTCATTTCTTTAAGTAGAATCTTTCATGATATGCATTGTTTGCATCTGTAGTCGAAAAAGACTGACAATGTATTTGCTTCCTATCCCCCCATTGATGTCATGTGTAAGAAACTTTTTTCCTCAATAATATATAAAGTGCCTCCTATCTTTTAAACATAAATATACAGATCAAATATGCCAAATGGACAGCCCAAGTGGCTCCTTGCTCTTATTCCAGATTATCCCTTGCTGAACTTCATGCTTACAAGTGCAATATATATTTTGGTAAGAAAATCTTGACCTGATCTTTATAAATTATGAGAAGAATAACTGAGAATTGAAGGGTGAACTAATCTCAAATTTTCACATTTGATTGGCTGCTGTCTGGACTTGCTTCTCAAGATATCATACCGGCTCTTTGAGCTAACCAATTCATTGAAGGCAACTTTCATACCAACAAAGGACAATCGCCGATTGCTGCATAATTTTGTTGCTGGAGCTGCTATTTCATTCTCTTTGTATTGCATCTCTTTCGTTCTTCTTCAAATTCCTCACACTGGTATGCCACATGATAATCTTTTATTATTATTTCCTAATAAAATGCAAGGATAATTTTTTTTTCTATCATTAGATTTTTAAGAATGTTGGCAACCTTGGATGTTGAATTCATCTGACATGAAAAGAATGTAGTTTCATGGTCAAAGGTGAATGAAATCACTGATGGCCAATGCAGTACTATGGTTTCCCATGTCACATTGCAAAATATTAATTGCCGAGGCCATGGCATCATTTTCCTTTTCAAGAGGGCACAATCTTATTCTTTATCCATCTGAACCTACATCTAATTATTTTTATTTACAGGCCTGAAGGATTGAAACTCATAAACAGCTGAGTAGATGCTTTGTTGAAGATGAAAATTTTGGATCCAGTAAAAGAAGTGGAACATATTGCTTGAGGATCTGGCATAATTACAGCAATTTTAAATGGTGGTGTCTCCTCGTCACCCATCAATTTTTTTTTTTTTTTTGAAAAGTCTCGTCACCTATCATTGAGTCACTTGTGTAAAATGAATATGGATTTTGTCAACCAAAAAGGGTAAAGTTTTTCTTTCTTTCTTTGTATTCTTGGCAGCAGTGCACATATACCATTTCTTTTTGTATTCCAACCTAAAAAAAAGCTCAGGCCAATATGGTCATGTGCTGTATAGATCTTCTGATGTATCAAACAATTTCAAGTTTCAATGTAATTGAATTTTCTTTTGGATTCTTTCTTCCCAACATCTAAATTTGTTAACAGTGTAGTTCAGACAACAAGGCTGTTATTAGTTGTTATGGTTGACTGCAAGAAATGTGCCAAATTTGAAGACAATGTACTAAAATGAAAGCATAGTTTAGTGTTCAAAAAACATCAGCAGTCCAGTGCACATGGCTCCCGTCAATGCGGGGTCTGGGGAGGGACAGATGTGCACAGCCTTTATCTTGAATGTGATGTTTATTATTAAACTGTAGCACATGCAATAAGCTAAGAGTTCAAAGAAATATTCCAAAATCCTCGTGACAATTGCAACATAAATTTTTTCAGTAGTTTTATCAGGTTACTTGAATCAAGAAAACAGGTTAAGGCACCAAGTGCTAAAAATTCCACCTTGATCAGTGCTAATTCGAGTTATCTCTCTCATTCAAAACCACAACTATTCTGCTCCTTTAGAAGGACCTAAGATCGGGAGCCAATCCATTAATGAATTGATTCCTCAACAAGGCTGTTGTTAAGAAGCAGCTTGTCCAAAATATAATTCATGTGTCTGCATGAAACTCCTTAAAAATTAATAGTAGATATTAGAAAGTATTAATTATAAACCATGAAAAGAGACTAGTTTCACTAATTTTGTTAGATTGTAAGAGTTGAGTTATTCTGTACTCTATTTTAACTAATCCTAGTAAGTAGCCGTACATATTTCTTATTTCCTACGTAGTGCATCCAAGAACTTGTTTAGGCTGGTTTTAATAACTATGGCCATGTTTAGTTCGCAGTCATGGGCTTCATTCTTTCTATTCTCATTCATTTCTGAAAAGAAATGGGTAAGAATAAATTACATGAGAGCATTTGATTACAAAATTCTTGTCATGGGCTCAATTCATTTTAGAATGAAAAATGAATTCATGGCACAAAAATTGTGGCAACTTGCAGCGCTAAAAATAATGGTGCTCCATATTGCTCATTTTCATTCTTCAAAAAAGCTTTAGTCATTGGTAGGTAGTTGATTGCGAATATATGCAGGCGGTTTTTGAGACTTAGGCCGGCGGTTTCTGACTATCAACACAGAGCTTCATTGAAAATTTAAAATAAAAAATACGATGCACGATTATATGATATGTTTTACTATATTTTATGACTTTCTTAATATATTATCTTTATTAAATATACTATTATCAATTTGATGAAATTGCTAGACATTTTGTACTTCATGTTATTAATTTTAACTTTAATGTTTACAATTTTTAAATTTTATTTCCATTTGGAAATTCCAAGATCTTTTCTTCATTTGCACAACTGCCTACCCAATTCAGCAAGCTAATTTCTTTTTAATTAGTTTTAAATAGGTGCTAATTGCTTCCTTTCTAAATTTTCTTTATTCTCTTTGTGCAATCAAATGTAAAAGTTTTTCTAGTTTCTTATCTTTTATTCTTTTATATTTTGTGCTATTGATGTGGAGCCCACATGGTTGGTTTGTGTGTTATTGGTGAAGATCTTGCATATTTCTACTATATATTTGTTTGTATGTATGCTTATATTATTATTTTGGTTGATGAAAAATGAATGAACATTAAATTTGTAAGCAAATACGTTCAAAATTTATTCTCATTCTTTCCACAAAAGGAATTCATTTTTTTGAAAAAAAAAAAAATCGTTTGGTCGTAGCAACATTTTCTCATTCTACCAATTTCTACCTATTTTTATCCATTCTAAAATTTTATTAATAGAAAGAATGATGAAGAATGAGAGTTGAATCGAAAAGAGGATTGTGTCAGACTGGCAGCAAGCGTAAAACTTTTGCCACACCCTTACCTCAGATTGTTTTTCTAAGCTAATGCTAGGGTGCTCCCTAGAAATTGGTCTTCTTTAACTTGAAGGGCTCAATTTAATAGAGCACAGGATGATGAAACAGGATTCATGCAGCGAACCCAGTTGTTATATTTTTCTAGACACCTGTTTTTGACACCTTAAAGTTCTTGGGCCTCTGGGATCCAAGCTGTCCTTCAAAAGGGGAATCAAGCTCCAGTCCCCTTTACACAAAATTACTATTTTGGCTAATAACTTTTGCCCTAGAGATTACCTTTCATGTCAAAGAAGCCAAGGATGACTTGGGGTGGGTGAAAAGAATTGTGAATCTTCAGCAGTTGAACTGACTTTGACATTAGTGAGCTAACTTCCATTCATATATTTTAGGAGCCCAATGAAATTGTGGATTAGAACTCTGTGAGCTCAATGAAAATTTTCTGGTTTAATCCGTAAGACGCATATTTACATAAAAGAGATGAAGATGACTATGGTTGCGAAAATGGAAACATTGAACCAGGCAATGGAAATGCACCTTGGACTGTGTAAACACTAAACACAGACCTATGTACTATATTCTTCTAATGAGACTCAATGTTTTGAAAACCGATTCGGCACTGGAACTGCTTTGGCCACCGGTTTTTTGTCAGTGGTTCGACCGTTCAATTTGAATGGATGGCCTGTTCCAATTTAAAAAAAAATAAAAAAATAATTAAAATAAAATAAAAAACAGT
Source organism: Nelumbo nucifera (assembly GCF_055504915.1). Lineage (NCBI taxonomy): Eukaryota > Viridiplantae > Streptophyta > Magnoliopsida > Proteales > Nelumbonaceae > Nelumbo > Nelumbo nucifera. Next base: position 93,561,945 of record NC_142652.1, read on the forward strand.
CAAATACTATTCTTCGGGACAAACGGGTCGACAGTTTGACTGCCCAAGTCAGTGGGTCATGTACCGTTTAAAGGGTGAAACAGAACCAGTTGTGACTAACATACCATTTGATAACAGTTGAACTAGCTAGTTGAATTTTTGTCTTGGTGAATATGCAATTAAGTAGGGGTACAAGCTCCCTAGTCACTGAATGTTTAGCGCGACCACTTAAATTTTAAATATGTCAATCAAGGATCAAAGTATTGATATTGGGTATTATATAGGACAATTGAGATACAAAAACAAATATGGATATGGATACATTTTAGAAACACATGGATATGAGTGAAAAATATAAAAATGCTTGGATATATTAGTGAAATGCATATAAATCATATAAGTACATCAATAACACTAAATCTAAAGTTGAATTATCTATGAATATAGTATGAACACATGAGAAATGAACACTTTAATAGGCTATATGAAGAGAAACATTACAATCAACAATATTGGAACTCTAGGACGTGTACACATCATACAATAATTATCACTCTATTTCAATTTTATAATTATAATTTTCAATTTTTTTTGGAGAAAATTTATTTATTTAGTATTTTTATATAAATAATAACTCTATTTTCAAATAATAAATATGTTTTCATTTTTAACATATAATTATAAAATAAAACATATTAATCATTTAAGGTAGATAAAATAAATTATTTTTATAATTTTCAATTTTTATTAAAATTTTGGGGGAAATTAAACTTAGATTATTTATTTCAGTTTTTTAATTGTCATTTCATTTTTTATTAATTTTGTTGGAAATTTTATTTATTTAGTATTTTCATATAAATAATAGCTCTATTTGGAAAAAAATATTTGTTCATTTTAACATAAAATAAATCATTTAAGCTAGATAAATAATTAATTTTATAATTTTCACTTTTTATTAAAATTTTGGGGAAGATTAATTTCAATTTCTTATTATTTTTGTTGGGGAATTTATTTATTTAGTGTTTTTACATAAATAATATCTCCATTTTTTCATAAATATATTTTCATTTTTGACATATAATTTATATGTACAATAAAATAATCCAAAAGTGGTCAATATACAGTTTTCTCAAACTAGGCATTGTTACATTTTTGTATCGGTGTGTATCCAATTGTATCCACAGATACATCACAATACAACTCAATATGAAGACATATCATGCTGATATAAACAAGTTGTGGGATACATGCCCAGTCCTGGCGTATCCCGTATCCCGTATCCATGGCCATGGATATGGATATGATACACCCCATATCAGGAGTATCATATTTATACATGTCAACATATAAGTTATTTAAATTGAAAAAAATATATGATTAAAATTCCCTGAATATTTAGTGTGATCATTTTGGAAATCCTAATTATTTGCATATTATACATTTTTCTGAATTATTTTCTTTCTATATTTTTCAAAGTATGCAATTCGAAAAGTTTCCTTAAAAAACACCCATATGCATATTATAATGCCTTTTATTCGCAAATGTGCTACCTATGGCCGAAGGTGCATTTGTTGTTGTCTTTCTTCAATAAAAGATAAAGGCTCTTGAAGGTGGGAGGTTAGTCCTCTATTTTTTTTTCTCTCTCTTCTTTTTTTCTTTTCTTTCATTTGCGATAGAGAGTTACCCTGTACTTTCAGATTCCAATACTCTACTTCTCCTACTAACATTTTGTCAGTTCTGAACTTTTATGAGACTGTTTTGCACTCTCTTTTATTGCATCTCCTAAAACCAGAGTTTGAACTTTTATTATTTTCTTTTGTTTTTTTACATCCACTATTGGTGGTTCTAACTAGCTCAAAAAACTCATAACACCACTCTACCTCTTTCAACTCTCCATCTCTCAACAGATTAAAAGAAAAGGAAATAAAAAAAATTAAAATTTTGGTTTTGGAGATACAATGAAGAAGATGACAAAATGGTCTCATAAAATTTCACAACTCCTTGAATGCGAATGGTAGGAGGAAAGTGTTGAAAACTTGGAATCTGAAAAGTACAAGGTAGTCCTCTCTCAAATGAAGGTTCTATGATTAATGTCACAACCTCCAAAGTACACAATAGCTCTCTGTATTTTACCCTTTTCTGTTGGCTTGCATTTATGGTCATTAAACCATACTTCCATCTCTCTCTCTCTTTCTCTCTCTCTCTCCTGCTATGCTTGGCTGGCCATTCATGCAAAAAGGTGCTGGTGCAGCCAACTAAGCCCTAAATAATGGTTAGCTGATCAGTTCCAATTTGCAACAATGTTTTCCTGGCTTGGCCCAAAATGTTTGCCTACATTTAAGGTGGAAAGAAGAGGGCTTTTCAAGAAAAAGGGTGGAACTCCCAATCAGTGGCATTCTTACGGCTACCAAAGTAGGGGCAAGGAAGCAAGACCTGACTCACATTAACTGTTGAACACAGGTTGAACCATCAACCATGTCTGTGGCTCTCTGCTTTTGGAGTCCCCAAACAGCCTTTGTTTTGGAAATCATCCATCATAAAATTAAATTCATGATGCTTCTTTTCCTCAACCCCAAATGGGCACCTTTGTATCTGTTGTTAGAGTAATGAAGGTTGCTTATTGCAGCAAAAGGTAGTATACTGATAATTAGCTTGGAATCCATCATCATCATCCAAGCTTATCTCAAATATATGGAGTCGGCTATCTGGTTAATGTCATTACATCTATTGTTAGCACTTGAATCATTTTTTCTAAAAAACATCATTTCTTACTACTTTGACCCCCAGTTATTTTTTTATTTTGATATCTTCTGAAGGGCTACACAACCAGGGGGGTAACTCATCCCCCAACGATCAACAGGAGACCTTACCAACCAACTGATAGGCACCTTGCTTTGACCCAAAGTTTAAAGTATCAATATGCATCACATCGTATCATATGTATCATATTGGTATTGAAGAAATAACAAATTGAAAAAAAAATAAAAAAAAAGTAAAAAAAGAATATGGACCAATCGATACACATGATACACAAATTTTTGGTGTCTTGTATATGGATGTTTTGTCAAAGGTCTTCTATGGATGACAAAACCATATTAATTTACTTTCTTTCATTTTACCACTTATTGGAGCTACTCCATGATTCCTTCAAATGATCTCACTCTATCCTTTGATCATTTTTAATTTTTCCACTCATCCATCATCTCAGTATATGCATTTCTACCACACTTTTTTTTTGACATGTTTGTTACTTGTTAGCTGCCTTAATTAGTCAATGTACTACCTTTTAGTTTGGAGTTTAGATGTTGATCTTAAAAAGCGTTGAAAGGAGATTTTTTTAGCAGACAAAGCTTGGGTCTTTAATTGGGGAAGCTCAAATCAAACTCAATGATGGCTAATAAAACCTGTTTGTCAAAATAGGAGGTGCCCAAATCACCACCCAAATTGTCTTAGAACATCAGCTTCAAGGTCATCATGAAGGGCAGTCTTGATCATCTCAAAGTCTAGAGGTTTCTTCTTAGTGGCTACTTCTAAGGGTGAGCGTTAAAGAGTCAAGTTGTCAACTCTTCCATTGGATTACCACACAGACACTCTTCAATTCAGAAAGTGGGGTGGGTCAAAGGGCACATGATTTTCCTCAGTCTCAAACTCAAACTCTTCTATTCAAAATTGCAGAAGAAATATGAAATGCAAATGCCCAGCAGGACTCACATGGGAGTTTACAAAGATATGGCCCAGTGAGATGGGATCCGTCGACTTGGAAGGATTCAACTTTCAACAACCTGGAACTGCACTTAACACATCTGATCAAGGACCTGTTCCAAGCAGATGTTAGTGCCATCACTATCCAGTAACCACAGATAGAGCAGCAGGTAGGATAATTAGGTCGGTCAAATGATGCAATGATGAACCCCCTTAGCCTTCACAGAAGGAGCCAAATTGAATGATGAAGGTCAATTTGACTGCACGGAGGTGTACTACAGACTTCATAGGATTATTCTCTCTTCATCACCCAAGATGAAGCAAAGGAAAACAGAAAGCAATCCATCTCCAAGCTTGATAGAAGAAAAAGGCAAGAAAAGATAAAGAGAAACAATGGGAGAAGCATCATTCAACTGCGAAAGAAAGCAACCCATTACTGCAAAAGAAAAAGAGAAAAGGGATGATTAATCATTAAATTATTTAATAAATAATACAGAAGCAGGTTAGGAAAAGGGATGCTAAATGAGTCTTTTTTTACCAGCCCAAGATGAAGGAAAGCATGTATAAAAGAAGGGAAGCCCAATGGAACCATGAATCATATCTGTACAAAAAGAAATTTTCTTCTTTTTCTTCTCCTTGTTTCTTTTCTTTTTTCTTTAGGTTACTGCAAGAAACCTCAAAGTTGAAGGCGCCTCTTTGCATCCTGTCATAATTATGGCATCTAGAAATTGGTAGTGACACAACAGCCGAGAGATAGCACTCCAATAACCCAGACGGGTACTCCTCAATCTGGTTGCTCTATTAACCCCATTAGCAATTCTTTTATGGACAACACTCTGCACTGTTATCTTTTGAGTTTACAAGAAAGACCTACAATTTGAATGGTCAAGAGGCTATTCAACTGGGTTATGTTGCAATCATCAATCCTAGCCATGAAATTTCTCAGATGTATTACTGTCTGATGTCTCAACATTATTTTCCATGTCAATGGAGCCAGAGTTCTCCTTCAAGGATTCAAGTTCCATGCTGGTTGTTTGACTCTTCCTGTTCCTACGGTCCTGCCAAGAGAACGAGTATAGATATCTATGAAATGAGTTTCTTAAATGAGCACACTATAAATTGATAAGAAGAATCAGACAAGTTGAGTCAGCAAAGAGTTTTCAGCACCTCACGGAATGGGTGTTCATCTGTTTCGAGCATTCGAACAACCTGACCCATTTTTGGTCTTTTCTCAGAGTCAGGATCAACACATCTCAGTGCAATCAGAAGGGCACGTTTAAGAGCCCGAGTAGTTGGTCTAACTTCAAGGTTTGGATCCACAACTTCCTCAACTCTCTTAGTACCTACCATCATCTTTAGCCACTCAACAAGATTAACCTACCATGAAGATGGGGTAATTTATCAAATTTTCCTGAACTAAGATACTTGTTTCTTATAATGAGACAAAAAGAAGAAAGATTTCCCACCAATACAACTAGGCTTATTAGCCAACTAGGAGATATTTTGTTTTACCTCATTTTCAGGCCGACCATGGTCCACAGGTTCCCTGCCTGTAACTGTTTCTAGCAGGAGGACACCAAAACTGTATACATCACTCTTCTCATTCAGAAAGCCAGTATTTGCATATTCAGGAGCTACATACCTGTTAATAAACCAGATTATTAAGTTTTGCACCCAAAAAAATTGCATTCATAATTAGAAAATAAGTAGAATGCAGAACAACAGAAGCATGATAAAAAAATATAGATGTCAAAAATGAAAATGTACCCAAATGTTCCCATTACTCTGGTGGTGATGTGACTTGTTCCTGATCCCAAGAGTTTGGCCAAACCAAAATCAGAAACCTTTGCATTAAATTCTTCATCAATCAAGATATTGCTTGACTTTATGTCACGATGAACAACTTTCGGTTCTATTGCCTCATGCAAATAGGAAAGACTGCAGAGCATTTGAAGAAGGAAAAGTCATTTCAGCAAATTGTTCAAAGGTTCAGGGCAAAAACCCAGAGACCCAAAAGCAGTTAGTTCCTCAAACAGTTTAAAGTTGGGAGATGAACTCACGCCTTGGCCGTTCCAAGGATGACTTTCATGCGGGCTTCCCAACTAAGGGAACCCTGTTGACACATAGCTCCATGAAGCCACTGCTCTAAGTTGCCATTGTTCACGTACTCATACACCAGCATCCTATATATTGAGAAACTATTAGTATCATGAGGCAGATAGATTCAAGACAAAGAGAGAGTAATGGCATTGCATAAATCATAACGATAGCAAATGGAAAATCAAGCAGTGGCGTATCCTAGTATATGTAGTTAATCTACCACAAATGCAACTGTGCAAATATTGTCAAAGCAAAGGAAGAACAAAAATAGATTACCAAAAAAAATCCATAAAATGAATTTTACCTGTGAACTCCCTCTACACAATAGCCCAAAAGCCGTACAAGGTTCTTATGTCGAACATGACCTATAGCTTCCACTTCAACTCTAAATTCCTTCTCTGCCTGCCCCCTACAAATCCAGTTCACAGAACAAGCACAAAAAATTGAAACTCAGAACCATTGAAGGGTAAGAAAGCATTACCCAAATAATTTTTTTCTTAAATGGTTGAGAGAATTCAAGTATACTCACAGATTATTGAGAATTCTCTTTACTGCTACCTCAGTTCCATTGATCAGCCGACCCCTATAAACAACACCATACCCACCTTCTCCAAGCACATTCTCTGCCGAGAAACGATTTGTTGCATACTCAAGATCCCTGAGTGTAAACCAGTGACCCCACCCAAGATGTGAAACTTCAGGTAGACCAATTAAAGGAGATGCTGATGTGAGTCCATACAATGAGGACTGCCTGCGAAAATTTCCAGAGCTTCCTTCTTCTCCTGACTGAGAGCTACAGCCTCGCTCCAGCTGATAAATTGAACTGCACTGGCTGAGGTTATCTGCCTCACTTGATTTGCTCCTTCCCAAATGAACAAACATCTTCTCTGAATCCTTGTCACTAGATTTGTCATGCACCGTCAGGTAAACACCTTCACAATGATCATTAAAATTGTTGAGTCCAACTCTATCCACTTTGATTTCCTTTGAGACGGTGGGTATTTGGAAAAGGGAATACTTGTCCAAGGTCCTCCTTGTTTTCCTTCGAGATGTGACCCATAAAGACAAAATAGAAAGGATCAAAACAATGAAAACACCAACACAAATACCAATCAAAACCCATAGCTTCAGACCCAGAAATGATGTCTTTTTAGACAACTCAGCATTTAGAGACTCATTGGATGACATTTCTGGTTCTTGGTAAATACAAGGAGCAATCCTTCCTATTAGCAGCACTTGCAATCTGCCGACTTAATCTCGTGGACTGCAAAATCAGTCCATCCCCACCTGTAAAAACAAAAAATGGCTATAAGAAAATACTCTCGATGTCAAAATGTTAAACATAGACCTAAGCCTCTTAATAAGTGTTCCACATTCAAGACCAAAACCAAGCACATTCATTTGCAATGTTGAAACTCCTTGAAAAGCAAGATAGATGTCGCTTATCCGCATTAAGTGTTGTACTGATGAATTCTTATCTTCCTAGAAACTCCTAAGTTTAAATTCATGAGAAAGCAAGTACAAAGTACCCATTGGGTAAAAAACATTCTGTCATTAACCACCTCAGAAAAGAAAACAAAGAAAGAAATAAAAGAGCATCTGATACGCCCCCCCCCCCCCCCTCCCCTGTCCCCCCTTCAAGAAGTTCAAATGCATTTCTTGGCTGTTAAATTGGAAAATAAGGATCCAAAAACTAAATCCCAACTTGAGATTTCAGCTAGCTTTACCAAATCAAGAAAAGAAGTTCTAATCCATCTAGCCCACCCAAATAACATTCTCACCTAATGTCAATATTCTGTTCTACCCACCAGATGTCATCCCAAATGAAGCACAGAGAAATAGTAATCCACCACAAAACAATTCAAAGAAGAAAATATACCACTCCTGGTGATCCAACCCCCTCTTATCTTCTTCTCTGAAACACCTACAGAAGCAAGAAAATTGCCTTCTTTTCAAGTTTAGAAATAGAGTCTCAGAAGGCATAGATAGGCCAATGTCAACCAGAAATAACACAATCCACAGAAACCCAGAACCCCAGAAATAATATTTGTAGAAGAGTAGTTTAGAAGCTGGGGTTCTGTCCAAATTCCAGAAGTGGGCCAAAGAGAAATGAAAATTGAAAACGAATAAGCATACAACAAGCCCAGACAAAACGCAATATCTACACAATGGATGCCGCAAAGGAAAATTTCCGTTTCTTTCTAGAATTTTAGAGGGCCACAGGCAGCGTTGTTGAATTGGTTGGCGCCTTGGTGGGTTTTCGTCCTTGTGGACGAGAGAGTGACCTGTGATAGCCAGAAATAAAGCTTGGTTTGCAATGGAGGAAACCAAGAGAGAGAGAGAGAGAGAAAAGCAGTAAGAGGAAAGCAAATGAGGTGAACAGGACTGGCATTTATAACTCGGTAGAGAAAATGTCAAAATAGAAAATACAGAAAAACCAAAAAAAAGAAAACTCAGTAACATGAGAGAGAGAGAGAGAGAGAGAGAGAGAAACAACCTCAACCCATGCAGGAGGGAACTCCAAATTTTAGTATTCCAGCAATCCAGCTTGCATGCTGGTTAAGCTTATTGGCCAAACCAGCCTTTGAATCAATGGAAGGTAATGGCCTTCTGTGAAAATTTTTAATAGAAACTTTATGATAAAGCCAGGGTTGTCATAACATCAATGTAGACAAACCAATGGACGGCCCCAATTTACTGCAACAACATGGTAGCTTGCTGCTCGATCAATCAAGCTCACATTTAATATACTACAGGGCACTGTACATGCATCGTCATCACCCATGGATTTGGTATCAGAGAGAATCATGGTGATACATGGTGGATATATGGGTGTTAAATATGTGAATTTCAATCCAAATGTCTCCTCCCTGTGGGACCACTAGATGGTGGGGCCTGACCCTCCATGGCCATGGGTGGGATGTCTTCTTGAATTCTGTCTCAAGACTCAAGTTACGAGAATTGAGATAATGAGATTATTTTCTTACTTCATTTTCTTAGGCAAATTTATTTATTGGGTCTTAATTAGATTTTTTTTTTCTTTTTTCTGAAAAAATTAGAGCTTATCTAGATTTAATTAGCAGGGCAGACATTGACTGGCATACGAAAATTTAAAATTGTAGAGTTATAACGGCTCCAAAGGGCATCTTTGTCAAATTATAAAACTTTGACCAATACTCAGAGACAAACTTCAACTATTAAAGTTGGAGGGGCATTTAGGTTGTCAAATGACTCAAGATTGGAAGAACTTTCTGAAATATAAAGACCTGGGAGTCTTTTAATTATTTAAAAAGCAAGAAAGAATAAAAGGGCACAAGAGAGAGATCTTACTTTATAAACAAATGTACCTTTCTTGGGTGTCATTTTAACTTGAGGCTGGAGATAAAGCTTACAAAGACTGATTAGAAGCATAACTTTGGATTAAAGTATGTCTTAGAGAAACCATCTCTCTCTCTAGATCAAAACTGTCCATTTTATGAGTCCCCGCGTGAAAGAACTCTAATGCTAGAAATTGACTTGAAAGGTTGATCTAGACCATGGTTGCCAATTTGGTGGTGCTTGTCAAAAATCAGACATCCCACAGGAATTAGTTAGACTTTCACTTCAATTTCATTGGATAATTGGACAAAATTATATTTGATTCAGTTTGCATTAAAAGCCCTGGACCAACTCACTAATTTTGCATCAAATACATAGGAACAAGGATCCCAAGTTTCTTACCATGTCATTGACTTTTTCTTTTTCTTTTTCTTTAGTCAGAACAAAGAACCCTAGCTTCAATGGGATGTGTTGTTGATTCCTTCTTGAGGGTTTTGGTTCAATGGGGATACTCTTCACATGAGATGTTGATTTTCCATGTCCAGTTGGAATCCATTTAAAAACCCCACATGCCTATTGGTGTTGGATTGAATCCCTTTTGAGTTTTTGACACCAATCCAAGAGTTCAAAAGTGATAATCCGGAAATGACCCATGAAAGAATCAGGACCTTTGATTTATGCAAAGTTGGGGTTGTGATCCATTGAATGGGCAGGATCTCTCTTGGTTTCAATTTTTGGGACCCAATGGAATGGTGGGGTCTGTCGACCTTCCACAAACACAACATGGGTGGCACGAGGTGAGGACCACAGAGCCATTTCCCCATCTCTCACAGTGATCACATAACATAAATGGCATTTAATAAAAGATCGAAAGCAACTTTTTTTTTTCCAAGTCACGAATCTCTCACTCATCTTCCCTTCTTTTTTCTTTCTTTCTCTGGTGTATTATTAATTAGCCAACACAAGCTGATGGAGGGTATACAATTCTTTGGCCTATCTGAGATGCAATTTATTCTTTTTTAAAATCAAGTTCTTCTTTAATTTAAGCAGGCAATTCAGTCTCCCTATAATCTTCTGCCACGTGGCAAAAAAAATCATTTTTCCTTTATCTCTATTGAAAAATACGTACTCTAGATTTTCAAGGATTAGTGTGCTTTGAAAGCTTGTAAGGCTTTGTGGTTTTAATGGATTGGCATTGCTCTTGTTCTATCATCATCTATGTATGTATTAATTTTCAAAAAGTGTTTTGAGCATTGGGTAATAATTACTTTTAAAAACACTGTAATAGGCCAAAATACTTGTAAGCCCCAAAGTAAAAAGCCTAAGATTGGTGCTTTGAACCCTGAAGCTTATCCAAACACAACCTGAAACTCATGACCTGTAAAATATTGTCTTTTGCCACTATAATTCTCACCAAAATCTCTTCTATAAATCTTTCCCCTTTTACAGCTAAGAACTATCTATCCCCATATCAAATAGCTTGCATTGACATAGGATTCCATATTAATAAAATCACCACTTGAACTGTAATATCATCAGAATTTTCTGTTTTCCATTTATCACTATTTTTTTTAATTTATAAAATTCGAAAAACCTTGTCAGTGTGTGACGTCCACTTGGCACATGCAGGGGTGGGGACCCATCTAAAAGCTCCATGGTAGGCCAAAAACCAACAGCTGTTATAATGATCCTAACATTCTACTCATATACCTTTATATACCTGTCAACACAGAATAATAGAATAGGTCAAATTGTAAGCATCATCAGATGATTCAGATCCCTAAACCATATCCTGCCAAGCATTCATCAAATGGTTGAAATTTTTTTCCTATTATTTTTATGAAGATCTTCCAAATATTATATAATTTAGCTGCAGGGGTTGAGGGCTGAGGTTCTGTAGGTTTTTGAGAGATGTTTTAGTTGGTTTCTCAATGTGCCCTCAACACCCAAGTGAGATGCTCCTTTCCTAGATGCTTGCACGAGGAGAATTCTTCACTTTAGCACATAAAATTAGAATAATTTATATTTTTTTAATTGTCCTCCCACACTCAGCCCATTAGCTAACCCTCATGTTTCATTAATTAATTTAATAATAATAATGATCACCACTATTTAGAATCTCTTTATATTATATATATAAAACAATGCAAATTTCATGAATTCAACTAAGATTCCTGCACAGTTGCAGCCATTCTATAGCAGTTTTATGGAAAATATACAATACATAATGGTCCCAATATGTATACATTTTCCCAACTAAATATCTATTTTATTTTATAAAAAAAGCTAAGGACCCATTACATTTCTCTATATGGCCGTTGTCTTTAATCAAATCGACTACTGTTAGATTAGGGTTTTGAAATTGCCACATCCTCTCATGTGTTCAAGTCTTTATTAAATACTTGGAGTACTAGTCCTTCCCCAAATAGTGATGATTACTATCTGATATAATAAAATTTACAGAGAGGTACACTGCTACCCATTGCAGAATTTTGAAATTACAGCCCCCCATAGTTTATTAGTAGCCCCTCCCCTTATAAACCACATCCTGTCCATGAATTTGGCATCAATCCATGGTTAAGATTCATCCCACCTGTACAGTAGGACTAAGAATTCTAAGCTGAGCTTAACAGTCATTCTCCCTAAAATTTATCTCGGTAAGTAGAGAGCGATGATTAGACTTGTTGATGGGTTGGATCTATCCAATAGAACTGAACCACCGAACCAATCTGTTGGTTCGGGTTCTGTGGTTTGTGTTCCAATTAATACTTGGGGTGGGATCAGTTCTCGTTACTCTGAACCGATTGAATTGTTAATTAAATTTCAAAGACAAACAGTATATTAAAAATACTTGTTTTATCATTTATTGTCATTTTTGTTAAGTTTATTTCTTGAGAGATGAAGTTCCAAGTTGTTATTATCATGAGTAATTATAAATATCAAGTATAATAGAGACTAATCAGGTTTAGGGATGTCAACGGGTCAAGTTCGGCATGCATGGTTTGCCTCAACCTTAACCCAACCCTTCAGTGTCCCAACCCAATCTGACTTAAAAATTGCACAATTTCGGAACCTGACTCAACTCCATAGAGCCTAACCTGATTCAACCCATAGCATTTTAATTGTATTTTTTTTTTAACATGTTTTGAAAATCAAATGACTATTAACTTAAAGTTAGAAATTTGTTTTATAAATTCTAAGGTGTTATTTTTTTCATTTTAAAAAAGAAGAAAATCAAAATCATCATGTAAAGAAATCCTAAACTCTAAGACTACAGAATTAGAAGTCAAAAAGTTAAAAAAATACTTTGTATATATACACGGATATGTCTAGATAGGGTAGAATCAGACAAAACCCGAATCCAAAAGTTAACCCAACCCTATAAAGTCACGTTAAGCCAAATTTACCATTTAACCCAATCCATTGACATCCGTAATCCAGTCAAACTCGATTATCCTTCCGAATAATTGATTTAGTTCTGAATCTATTTTATAGAACTGATTAATAACTGGTTCGAGACATGTCCAAACCCCTAAAATCATACCCGATTCATTGACAATTGATGAACACATTTAGCCCTTATTGTCCATCAAATAGAAGATTCCTAGGCTGTCTAATTATGTTTTCTAAGACAATTAGTCCAACTGCCACACATCTCCATTACCTAAGCATCTCTGGTCGTCCTCAGAGTTATTAGAGGTTACAGATACATATTTTTTTTTAAAATATTTTGTTAAATTACATTTCTTCAATGGAACCTCCATTTGTTTAAAGGAAATGCAGAGTGTGGCCACCAAAAAAGGAGATTCAGTTATTGGTGTCAGTCTTCAAAGGAATGTTTTAAAATATTGTTTTGCAATCCGATGCTGGTGATAAAAATTATTACATTTTCTTGTGCCAATCCACCGTTTTGGTGTTAAATTATTCACAAAATGAGTTTTCTCTTGAAAACCGTGTTCTTTGACTGGGCTGGGCTCATTTAGTTTAACATAAACATAGACTTTGGAGCTTCTCCCTGTGCTATTTCCCTTCATATTAAAGTATTGGATTCTCCATGTAAATTAGCCATCTTTTTGTTTAATCGATTCCTTTATTTAGTGCTTCATTTAGTCCAAGTGGGTGTATTAATTAATGATTATTTACATTTTGATCAATACATAGATCGGTTCAGAGAAAAAAAAATAAAAAAGGAAAAGAGGACGATCATCTCTCTCTCAAACACCCCATCAGGTATTCATATTTGCATCCATCCTATTGCACCATTTTGGTTCGAATAGGTCCTTCATATTTAGGTATTTATTGGGAGGGATGGACTGGATATATAGTTATATATTTGGTGTCTTTTGATAACAGTTGAAGTTGTTGAACCGAATGGCTTATTACATTGTTTTTAGTAGATAAAATAGCTCAATAATAAAATATTCGAGGATATAGTGACCTATCCAAATTCAGCTTTCAGCCATTAAAGAGTTTTGATATTCTTAAAATCTTATTCACTAAAAGATAAAGCAATTAGCTTTTCAGTTCAGCCACTTCAGTTATCATCAAATGCCCTTAAAATCTTATTCTTAAGACCGTCAGTCTACCATTGCATCAAGCAACAATTCAATTCAAACGGTTGTTATGCCCGACTCGAACTAATCGAATGTGATGGCTGTTTGACTGGCTGTGAAATCAATGATGAGGTTCCATGTCAATAATAAATTCATGAACCCCACTGTGAAAAGGTGCAAGACCCATATATTATATTACTGACATATAATCTTATCATTGATTTCACAGCCTGCTGAACAGCCATCCCATTCAACCACAGCTCTGTTATGCCACTCGGGGACTGCTACTCGCCATGCTGTGTGTAACAAGCTATATAATCATTACGCCAATGTTCCATAATATAGGTCTGTCATGCCACACCTGAGCTTTAATTTAATTACAAAAGTATCTATTTCTTAATTTTAGGTTATGGTATTTCAAGTTTTATTTATGACAATAAAACTTAAGGTGTCCATGTTTTGAAAAATTTTATATATACATACATACATACATACATACAATACATACAATACATACATACATACATACATGTTTTGATTTTTCGAGTGGATTTACTTTGACATAATGTTTTTCAAGCCATTAAATTTATATTAGTATGAAAACTTTATTTTTTTTTGGTGTATGAAATCTTTAATTTAGCAATTGAAATATTCAAATACATTAAGGTTTAGTTTGAAACTATTTCATTTAAAATATCAAGAATAAAGAAAGAGTCTATTTAATTATTCTTGTTAACCATAGGGAGAATAAATATTCTCCCAATTGGTGTATCAAGAACAAATATTCATTTAAAATATCAAGAATAAATATTCAAATACATTGGTGTATGAAATCCCAATTAGTATTCATTATAAAAGTCTCTTCTATCTTATTAACCAATAGGAGAATGACTGATCAGCCCAGCTCAGTATTCTTAAATTCTGCAGTGAGCTGCAGAGTACTTTTCCCTTTATTCCAACAAAACATTTTGACTAAAAGTTCAATTACTAAGTACAAATGTATGGGAAAATTTGTGATATTATTAGGTGAATAAGTTTTGGGGAATATGAAATCTGTATTAGAAACAAATGACCTCATATAAAAATGAGTGGTGATCAGTGCTGAGAGTAAAGTGTAATTACATCTTACAACTTTACAAGGGATATTCTTAAAAATGAAATTCTGTACAACCTAAACAGTTAAAGTAGAACAAAGAACAGTTAAATCACATGATGATCATTTAACAGTTACTAGGGATATTCTTAAAAATGAAATTTGTCCTTAACCACATGATATTGACAAATCCCCTTTCATATGGAAAGGCAATTAAGACTCAGTTTGGAAAGAGTACAAATATAAATAGAATGTAAAATCAATTAATGAAAAATGAGATAAAAAAAAGGGTCAGATCCACATGCCCATTCCTTCGTTTCAGATCTCCCATAAATGTCTTTCTCCTTTTCTTGAGTCTCAAGTAAAAGAGAATTCAATTGTACACTCTGAAGTCCCAAAACAATACTAAATATTTCTTAAAAAAATTCTAGATAATGTAAAGGATATAAAATTAAATCCAACCCCCATAGGCCATAGCCATTCCTTGATATCCACTGTAAGTGGGGAAGTGGGGAACATGAAGTGGGTTTTAGAATTTTAAGCTTCTCATGTCTAATTAGTGATGTTAAGTGTCAACAAATGGGATTTGGCATGGGCTTGACTCAACCCTTAACCCTAGTTATATTTACAAATATTTCAATGCTGTCTTGACCCGACCATAACCCGATAGGGTCAAATCGATGTGGGTTTACCATTTGGCATACTGTTTAAAATAGGGGTTAGTTTCATCAAACACATTTTGTAACAAAGGTGAAGCCGGGAAACCATAGACAGTTTTTCTTCTTCCAAGGCCAAAATTGATCATTGTTTATTATACTAATCTTGTATAGGTTTTCCTACCTCTCTTCCTTTTTCTATCTTTTCCTCAAATCAAACATAGCCTAAAAACTCGAAGAAAAACCTCAGAAATGAATACATCACACGTGTGATTAGGTAAGGTATGAAGCTGGATGAGCATATATAGTTAATCAAGATGGTCAACCATGACCATCTGGATGGATAAGTTTGATTGACTTAGTCCCACAATTCCATGTTAGTAGCTAAGGAGACAAGAATCTTGCGTAAATTCCATTGACTCGATAAGTCTGATGGATGTATAACTGAAATACCAACAAAAACAAATCTATTAACATGATTGAAATGGTCCATAACAAGGGATTTTAGTATTTTTTTTCCTCATACCAAGGATGATCCAATAGAATCCATCACAACTGAGGAACTCAAGTGGTGGTCCAGATTCTAGAAAGACACTGCATGCCCGTTGGATGGGCTGATCTGAAAATTCGGTTAAGTTTGGTTCAGCTGTTTTGAATCACTCTGGATGAACTATTAAAAGAGGCTAGAGTGGATAACCCTTCAAATGACTGACAGTCGACGTGGGTTATTCTGATTTTTTACCAAACATAGCTTATACGCTGTCTGTGTGGAGTCCACGTGGATATAAAACATAACTCGTGTCAAGATTTATCCCTTCAAGAGTGTAAGTTATCATTTTCAATATCTATATATAGATGCATTCCACGTGGATATAAGATTGGCAAGCGTCATTCTAATGAGGCCTACGAGGATGATTTTGAACAATCAAGATCTCCTACTCACAGGACACCACGGCTGCACATTGAGAAAAATACATCTCCCCATGACTTTAAAGTGTTTTGTCAAACAGTCCAGACATTTATAAGCCCACGGTTTTTTTTTTTTTTTTTCCTCTGGTTCTATGCTCTCTGTTCCTGCTTCCTACTGAGTTGAGTCCTCTGGTTCTATGCATTTCCTTAGCTTAGTGAACAAGGAGGTAACAGACACATCAATCTATCTAATGCTTCATTCATCCACACATGCCGGAAGCCTGCCTTCTCTGGCTTCATCCACAGTCATCTGAATAGAATGTTTCAATATCCCTACCATTAATTTCCTTCCTTTCTCTACCTTTTTTTTTTTATTATTTTAAACCAAACACAGCCTTATCGAAAGGAACATATATCTCTCATGAAGTGCATCAAACCTATTACTCTTCAAAATAGGTTCTACAACACTCATCCGCAGGAGGTGCAACTTGGGTTGATTTGAATTAGCATTTTACATTGCTTTGGATTTAAGGCTTTGGATGATTGGATCCTTTAGAATTTACAGAGCCCAACCCAAGCCCAACTAAGTTGCATCCCTATTCATCCGTAGCGGTCAAATGGTCTCATTTTGAGAAATGGAATTAACATTAAAGATCCAAATTAGTAAAATGAGAAACAAAAAGAAATCCTTTTAATTGAACATACATTAGGGTTAAAGTGTCATTTTACACTCCCATCTAAGAAAACCAATCTAATATACATGATTACAAAGTACATGGGGTATCTTAGGACATGGTCCTATTATTTAATATATTATAATAATCTATATAATATATGTTTAAAACATACATTATATTTTATCTAAATATAAAATATTATATGTATCGTTTTTAAGCAAAAACATGGTTTGATGATTATAAAAATTTGACATAAATAAAGCTTATGATCAAATAGAATGGTGTTTGTTAAAGGATATTATTACTGTTAAATGTGGAGCCGTGGGGAAACAACACAATTTCTTGTGTCTAAGACCAACGGGTCCAACCTGTTGAGAGAAAGAAGATTTCAGAAGTTGGTGATGAGTGGTTAGAATGCATCCGGCCGACATCCGCGAAATGGTTAAGATGCATCCAACCAATGCTACATATCGAGATGTATACGTCGGCCAAATACCCCTGAAAACTTTGTAGAATGGATTATGCAATGCTTGACTACTGTTCCTTATTGTGTGTTAATCAACGGTAGTCCTAGCAATTGTTTTGTCCCTTGGAGAGGAGAGGTCTCTGTCCCCCTTTCTTTTTCTCATCGTTTTTGAAATCCTATACGTTCTTTTTAAAAGATTAATGTTCAAGGTGAAATATTTAAAATGAGATTAAGATTATTCTTGTCCTACTATTACACACTAATTTATTTATTTTGTTTTTTGCGATTCATACACGTGGGAAGTGGATAGAGATCTTCAACAAATATAAGTTTAAGCCGTGCAAGCAGGTAAATCTCAATAAATTACATTTACAAGGGTAATTTATCAGAAATCCAAGGGATGTTTTTATAATTTTCATATAAAACATCACATATTCTAGCCCGGCCACAAATTTTCCGATCCGGGCCTTTGTGGCCGGGCTAGAATTGATCCTACATTACATGGCTACTTCAAACTCGGACTAGCGTAGTCCTTAGTACCATTCTAATATATCAGCAGTCTGGACGCAATGGCATATGGCCATTTGCGTTACTTGGGGAGTACTCCACATGTCCATTCCACACACAGAGAGAGAGAGAGAGAGGATAGGTAGCAGGTAGTAGATAGTAGTTCTTCCAGGTTACAAGTTCCATCCAGTCCACAACTGGAAGCTGCTCGATGAAAACTGTAATCTGATTCCAGTCTTTCCCAGATCAACCAGAAGAACAAAGCATAGTAGCAGGGGCAAGGAAAGTTATCTCAGGGTCTAAGAAGAATGGAGAGATTGCAGAGGATTTTCTCGGGTGCAGGTGGGATGGGACACCCTCCACCTGATTCTCCCCTCCTCGATTCCTCCGAGCAGGTTTACATCTCCTCGCTTGCCCTCCTCAAGATGCTCAAACACGGTATCAATCCTATAGATCGTTTATCCCCACATTACATATGGAGTTTGAATTTCGTGATTCGTTGGTTTAACTAAGTATGAATGTATAATTAGGGTTCTTTTAGACATACTCGGTGGTGTAAATATTAGAATTTTCTTTGATAGGTGATGATTTTGTAGTACTGTTTCCGTTATGTAAGTTGTTTGTTCTTTTCGTCCGTTGATGTATCATATGGTTTAAAATTGTCGAGGTTAATGGTATGACAGGAAGAGCTGGTGTTCCCATGGAAGTCATGGGATTGATGCTTGGTGAGTTTGTAGATGAGTACACTGTCCGCGTCGTGGACGTTTTTGCTATGCCTCAAAGTGGTACTGGTGTTAGTGTTGAGGCCGTTGATCACGTCTTTCAAACTAACATGCTTGATATGCTCAAGCAGACGGGGAGGTACTTCACTTGGATTTCACCATCCATAGCTTGTGATTATGCTTTTTTTTTTTTTTCTTGGTTTTTATTTTGCTTTTAAATACTGTTACTTTGAAAATTATGTATATAACAGGAAGAACGCTTCTCTTGTTTTTCTTTTTTTTTTTTTTTTGATCAATAACTTCTCTTGTTTTTCTTATTAATGCTTAATGCATATAGCTTAGTGTCTTTTCTTCAAATTGCATATGTTGGGTGTATGAACTGCTGACATCGATAAAAGAGTATAAATTGGCAACTAACAACACTCTCCGGAGCTGCAGCATGAATTCTATCGATTTCCAATTCTGAATTGTATATTATCATTGGATGTTTTCCCAGCCAAGACTGCCAAGTGCACTTGGGAGGTGCTGGTACACTGAACCTGATTATGTTGGAACTAATAGCTGGGTTCAGATTTCTTTGCTTCTTTAAACTCCTTCTCACTCAGTGACATACTTAAATATATTTTGGCCTCTCATATCGATTTTGGTTACAAAGGCCTTTATAAAGTCTAATGACAAAACATGATTCTTTTTATTGATAGTCAAAACAGGACTTATGTAACTGACCTAACATGGTTTGTATAAGGATATGTTGATTTCCCTTGATGTGTATGTTTATGTTTACTATCAAAAAAAAAAAAAAAAAGAAAACTTTATGTTGATCAATTTAGTTGACCTTTGGTTTATTTTCTAGTTAGCTTGTTTCTAGTATTTCATCTGTGCTTGTATTTGTACTTGTTCCTTTCTGCTAGCTTATAGCCAAGGCGGTTCTCTATCTTATGATTAATAAAATCTCCTTAATTTTGTTGCTGATAAAAAATTGCACCTTATCTTGCGCTGAGATCATTTGGCTACTTTTGTATAGTGATCGGACCATACCCTTATAATCATCAAGGAGTTTGTTATGTTCTTTTCTGCTGTACATTGTCTGATGTATTCGTTCCAATTTCTCTATTATTATTATAACTTATCTTTCTCAAAGAAAATCTTTAAATGTGTCAGCTTAATACTTCTCTCCTCACTACATATTACTAGTTACATTTTGTTCTTCTTAGTATTTTATGTTACTAGGTTTCCAGAGAAAGATGAATACTATTGTTATTAAATGAGATGGCAAACTGTCTACATCATTATGGGCTGGCTAAGAGACAACAAGCAATCTTCTTGGCAATACAGGCATGTGATGAGGGAGATCAGGCATCTTTCAACATAGCTGGGTGTCGCTTTTACATGGGTGCAAAGAACAGCCAACAGCTTGGCTGATCCAATGGGAAAACAAGGGGTGAATAGAGCACCATAGAGCACCACGCTTTTGGGGGGAGGGGGACATTCCGTAATGATGTACACACAGAATTGAAAATAGTTGGGATCTGATCTTTAACTAGCACAGCAAGACCTTATGCATTCTGTTGTACAAATCATTCTTTATTCATGTTAACAAAATTTCAAACTGTATAGCAGGAGTTGATTTGGAGGGTGGAATTGTAGAGTGTAGACTTGTTAGCAGCTTGCCTGGAGTGTTCTGTCACTTGTTGGCCAATAACCTATCTAGGTCTTAGGTGCTAACCCTAAGGAAAGCTATTTTTGGAACCCAATTTTAGAAAGGTGTGAAAAGAGGTAGGATCGTTGTGATAAAATCCACGCTAGCTAAGATGCCAATTTACTTTCTTTCTATTTTTAGGATTCCACTGAGGGAAGCAGACAATCTTGAGAAAGCGATGAGGGGTTTCTTATGGGAGTTGGGGGAGGTCGTGTGTGGAAGTAAAGAAGAGAGTGAGTTGGGGATTGGAAGTATGATTAAAAAGAATTTAGCTCTTTGTAGGAAGTGGTTGTGGAGGTTCTCGTTAGAAAGTGAGAGATTGTGGCATGGGATTATAGCTTGTATTCATGGCAGATTGGAAAATGGTTGGGATGCTTGTGTATCTCGTCAGATGACTTTGGCAGTTTGTTTGGGTTGGTAACTTTGTTCTTAAGGACCTTTTTCCACCATTGTGTTCTATTTCCTTGTACAAAAAAAAGGTTATTTTGAAGTTCCTCATTACTTCTTCACATGTTGTGGGTCTCAATTGGGATTTTGGTTTCCCATAGGGGTTAATGGGTGAAGAATCTGTTTCCATGATTGAGCTTTTACAACTTGATAGAGTGTGATTGGAACCTAATAATCTGGACAAAAGGATTTTGATTCCTTATTCTAAAGGTCTCTTTTATTGCACCTGCTTTTCATCTCCCTTTACTAGTCTCCCAATCGTCAGTTCTTTCTCTTTAAGGAAGTTTGGTGCAAGCCAATTCCCCCTAAAGTTACTACTGGAATGTGTTTTTATGGGAAAGTAAACACCTTGGATTTATTGCAAAAGAAGAAACCCTTTCTTTTTATTTCCCCGAATTGGTGCTTTCTTTGTAAAACTAATGGTTAATCTTGTTATCGCTTACTAATATCTTGTCCTTTTTCTGCAGACATTTGGGATTTGTTTTCTCTTTGTTTGGGTGTAGGTGAAACTTGCCAATGGATGTGACTATGCTATTTGATTTATCAACCTTTGCCTAGTCAAAGAGAAGGGAGAGAATAATTTGGAGGTGTATGAGAGCAGTAATGAGTTGGACCTTATGAGAGGAAAGGAATGCAAGAATTTTCCAAGAAAGGGAGAGAAATGCGCAAGAAATCAAGGAATGTGTAATGACTAGGGTTATTCATTGGAAGATTGTGGCAACAAACTATACTAAGGAAAATAGGGCCACCTTGGTTTGGACACCTCCTTTTGAAGATTACGTCAAGCTAAACTTTAATGGAAGTAGCTAAGGTAATCTAGGCCCTTTTGAAATTGGAGGGGTTATGAGAGATAAGGAAGGAAAAGTATTGTCTTTCTTCTTGGGACCAATGGGCGTTGGAGATTCTATAAAGACTAAATTGTTTGCTGCTTTCAAAGGAATTCGGATTGCAAATGGGTTGAACATAGAATGCTTGATTGAAGGTGATTCTAAGGTGGTAGTGTGATGGTTGAAGGAACCAGAGTCAGTAATGTGGTGCTTTAGGGAGGAAATTAAAAAGTTCAAGTGGCTAACAAGAAATATGAACCTAAGAATAGAATGGGTAGGGAGAGTGGCTAATGATGTGATGTCCTAATTCTATTTGTGGGAGAGGCTGCACCTCACACCACTCCAAGGGATATTTGTAATGCTTTTATCTATGATGTTTTTAATAAAATTTTCAATTATCAAAAAAAAAAGAAAAAAAAACTGTCTACATCATTATTAAATGAGATGCCAAAGTTATATTTTTTTAGATAAGTAAATGGCAAAAATTTTATTAAATGAAAGGGAATTACAGATCAGGGTGATGAGACAGCACCCGAAAACAAAGAAAAACAAAAGTGCTTACTACCAAATTAGATAACATCTCTCATGGGTTTGGGATAAATGGCTTCAGTTCTCCTTGGTTGATGTTCTACTACAGGTTCTTTTACTTGTCTATAGAGATCTTCCTCACTCTCAGTTATATGCTTCAATGTCTATGAATTACAAAGTCAGATTGGACCACGCAATCAAAGATCTTTTCTTTTGGTTCGCAGATCTAAGAAGTATATCTTCTTCTACATTTACTTTTTCCTGCCAAATGGAATGAAAGATGCAAGAACTGTACTGATTAGGGAACCCGCTTTCTATTTTGACTTTTTAGAAATAATTCCCTTCATCTGAGATCCATGACTCAAGTATTATGCCAGATCATTTTTTTCCTCTCTTTTTAAGGAATCTCAAATCTGACAAGAAAAACTACAAGAAATCTTAAGACATTCTGAACCAAGGTAGTAACTTAATGGCATAATTGATAGCTTATCAATAGCTGATTTGGCAAGCAAGTCAGCCATGGCATTGAGCTCTCATCCATCTAGCCTGGATATATCCATGGATTTTCTTATATCACTAAGGTAATGCACCAGCCCCCATGGGCACCATTTGATTGCATTATTGGAATCACCTTCAATTATCAAGGAGGAGATTTAGAGTTGTCTAGCTTACAAGCTCCCATAAGAAGAATCATATTTGATCAGTAAAGAAGGATAATTTTATTAAAATGAAAAAAAGATTATAGCCAGCAGGAGAACACAAAACACAACAATCGAAAGGAATTACAGAACTGCCCAGAATAGATCTTGTCTGTACACTCCTTGTTTTGCTAGTGAGTCAACCATCCCATTTGCAGTCCTTCTAATCCAAGTGAAAGTGGCATTGAGCTCCCTGGCTAAACTTTCAATCTCTTGCAAGGAATGTCTATAAATCCAGGGAATGTTACCTCTGAAACTGGACCAAGAAATCACCAGTTTTTAATCTCCTTCAACTCCAAATTTTTAAAATCTGCTTGTTTGGCAAGTTTTAATCCCTGCAAAAGAGCATGAAGCTCAACCTTTATGGAGTCATCTGCCCCTATAGGCCCTGAATACATAGCCAGAACTTTGTTTGTTGAGTCTCTGAACACACCCCATATACCTGCCAATCCCGGATTCCCTATGGAACTGCCATCAAAGTTCAACTTTAACTTATTTGCAACAGAGGGTTTCCATTCCATCACCATCTTTTCTTTCTTCTTAGTTGAACATGCCATTTCTTTCCAAGCCCGCAGGATATCAGCCACAGAGAAGCTTTGGAACAGCTTGAGTGTTTTTATCCAATGAGCAGCTTTTATCTTTACAGCTTCTACCAACTCTTCCTTTGGTCTGCATTGGCCATTGAATATTCTTGCATTCCTTTCCTCCCAAATTGTCCATGCCACAGCTGCCCTCGCTGATTTCCACATTGTTCTTCCTTTCTTTGTTGGTTGCCTTAGGAAGTTTGGGCTGAAGAGGCTCACTACATCCTGTGGGGAGCTCCACCTGGAACCAAATAGAGAGCAAACAGATTCCAAACAAAAAGCACATAAGGACAGTTGATTAGTAAGTGAGAGAGGGATTCACCATTCGCAAAACAAAGAAAGCACACATGAGGGGAGAGGCACAAATGAGGTCTCCTCCTTTGAAGCATATCACAGGTGTTCACCTTTCCGAGGAACATCTCCCAAAAAGTTTGAACTTTGGGTGGAATGGGCTTACTCCAAATCTCTTTCACTGGGATATCCTCTACCCCCCCCCCCCCAAAAGAATGCACAAGGGAGTTAAAGAATGCAGCATAGGAAAAAGAGCCATCGGAAGAAGTGGACCAGACTCTAGTGTCCTCCAAAGATTGGACTAGAAAAGCTGAATTGAGGTTATCAAAAAGGTTTAATAAGCTTTCATATTCACAATCCCTTAGACCTCTCCTAAACCCAAAGTCCCAACTCAAGGTGATGAAACTTGAGATAGGTCTCTTCTTATAGTCAGAAATCAAGTAAAGATCGGGGAAAAGAGAACAAAAAGGAGAGTCACCCCACCAAAGGTCTTCCCAGAACAGAACCCTGGACCCACAACCCACATATACTTGGGTATATGTCATACTTGAATATGATTGTTTTTTCTTGCAATTTGGTAATGGCAGCTAGCTTGTGCTTGTTATCAGCAGTGGTAGTTCCATCTGATCCTGAGTATGGATTATTTGAGGCACAAACCTGCTATTATTAACTGTTGCTATTATTAAATGGGCCTAATAAATATGTTCAGGGTGCTGTGAAATCAAGTATGGATTATTTAAGGCACAAAACCTGTTGTTATTAACTGTTGCTATTATGAAATGGGCCTAATAAATATGTTCAGGGTGCTGTGAAATACTCTATTTCCACTAGTAGCAAAGAATATTGGAACAATTAGGGATTTAGGTTAAAGGGAATTCCTCAGTTCTTGAGAAACATGGGGGACCATCTTTGAGTTTTTGAGTGGTGAGAATCTGATTGTTGGATACTGGTAAAAAGAATAGCTTTAACTTTTGTTATTATGGGCTTGTATGTGCTTTTTCTGTTCTTACTTCATATGTTTTTCTTATTTCTGATTGTCCTTGGAAGCATGGAACTTTAGGAAGACAATCTGGCTTTGTTTGAATCTACATAAGCCAAAAGACCTGGGAGGTGAGATAGGATACATCAAACAAGTATCCAATAGAGCAAATAGATTGATTTGTGGGAGATGCGGTTACTCTCTTTGGTGGAGTGGAACTGACTTGGTAGTTTATAAAAGAGCTTCTTTATTGGATTAATTTTTCCTAGGAAGCTTTTGTTGCAAATGCATCGAACTTTGAAAAATGCATAAATTGTCGTTTGTACGTAACCATGGTTTGGCAGTTTTAGTTATTGACAATCTTTTCCTTATTGGAGCTGTTCCATTAATTATCATGTAATTCCACCAATTTCTCTGTAATTTTTATGTCTCTAATTTGAAGACTCATACATTTATGATTTACCAGATTAAATGATCTTTTGGGTATATGCCTTCTTAATTCTTATCATTGCATAGTACTGTGATTTTGATCCTAAAACATGTCTTAATTTGTGCTTGGAAGACAAACAAGAGCAGTGGTTTTATATTAGGTCCTTCTGGACATGCATATTTCTGCATTCTGCCTTTTCTTATTTTTGCTTTCATAAGCATCTCTGTGATTAATTCCCCATCCCCCTTTCTCTCTTTTCTGTTAAATTTTTTTTTTTCATTGCAGACCAGAAATGGTGGTTGGTTGGTACCATTCACATCCTGGCTTTGGCTGCTGGCTTTCTGGGGTTGATATAAATACACAACAGGTAGTTTTGTTGCTTAAATAATTTCTTTTTATTATGTCACTTATACTAAAAACCATAAATGCAGTTTATAGGTTGTATGTATTCTGAAATGGCATTGGATGTGGTGATTTTGGGCTATTATTACATGTTAAATATTGTCATCAATAATAAAAAGTAATATCATATCTATTATATGTTGCACATAATAAGGTATCCAAGATTAGAAAGGAGGCGTTACAGCACTATGGTTTTCAGATCTAATATTTGTTCGCTTACTAGCCAGTCTTTCTCAATTTTTGAATGGCCCTGTGGGAATGGATTGAAGATACATGGTTTCATGCCTTTATTCAGTTCCTAGAGTTACATTACATTTTATGTTAAGATTTTAATGTCGATTGATTCCAGTGGTGTTCTCATTTCATTTATGTATCGCAGAGTTTTGAGGCTCTGAATCAAAGGGCTGTTGCTGTGGTGGTGGATCCAATTCAGAGTGTCAAAGGGAAGGTGGTTATTGATGCCTTCCGCTTGATCAACCCACAGACAATGATGCTTGGCCAAGAGCCACGCCAAACAACTTCCAACCTTGGACATCTGAACAAGCCATCTATCCAGGTAAGGGCATGCAATTGTGCCCCTATTAAGATATTATTGATCTATACACCAACCAGTTTTCACAATATGACTGTTTTTCTTTTATGATCAATTACAGGCGTTGATCCATGGGTTGAACCGGCATTACTACTCGATTGCCATTAACTACAGGAAGAATGAACTTGAGGAGAAGATGTTACTAAACCTACACAAAAAGAAGTGGACAGATGGCTTGACACTACAGCGGTTTGATATCCATTCAAAGACCAACGAGCAAATTGTCCAGGTAAAGGAAGTTGAATTTTTTGAGGTGGCATTTTTTCTCCGCTGCAATATTTTTGAATTCTTCTATGTAGCATGTGTTTTTTACTTGAAAAACTAGTTGAGCTCTTGTGGCTGATAACTCTCTTATTCTACTTCTCTCTCAAGCTGACTTCCTATTCTGTTTCTAGTGTGAAATTAACCAACATAATTTTGGAAACTTCTATACTTAACTATATATAGCTCAGTACTGAAATAAGTTTTATGTTGGTGAAATATCAGGAGATGCTAAGTTTGGCCATAAAATACAACAAGGCAGTCCAGGAAGAAGATGAATTGCCTCCTGAAAAGCTTGCTATCGCAAATGTAGGCAGGCAGGATGCGAAGAAGCATTTGGAAGAGCACGTATCCAATTTGATGTCATCAAACATAATTCAGACTCTAGGGACCATGCTTGACACAGTGGTATTTTGAGGGGAAATACTCTTGATTCCACAAGGTGGTAGATCCTGTTGACAACATCCACCAAGAGAAAACTTGAAGATTCAAAATCCATGTAACTATGGCAAGTAATCGGAGCAGAGTAATGGTGAATTTGTTGTCTTTCAACAATTCAACCTAAAGACCAAGGATCATATTTCTTATTTGTATTTTTCATACCAAAAAATTATGGGTTATAGTGATTAGGGGAATTTAATGTGAGAAAGTCAATTAGACAAATTTGAATTTGAATAACTAATGCTTGAATAGTTGTCGATACATCCACAGTCTACCATGTAAGTATTGAATGGTACTCCTGTAACGCTGTTGCTGGTTTGTCTTTCTCTTGATTGATGGAGTTTGGTTGCTGTCAATGTTCAAAATTTTGTCATGCATTGGGCGTATTGTATTGTATCGGCGATTGGCCAATTAATAGGTGTTTGGGGTTTTCGATATTTAGGGGTAGGCAAATTTAAAATTAACCCCTTGTGAGATTTTGAAAAAAAAAAAAAAAAACTAAAAAAAGGGAGTGTGTGATCAATTCCCCCGATACGCATATTCATTCGTATTGAGGTATGTTGATACTTTGAAGTTTGAACCTTTATTGTCTTTTCTCGTGGTGTTTGCCGAATTTTCTATTCACCGTCTCCTACCTTTCGAACACTGACCAAGAGCTTTTTGTTTCCAAACACCACTTCCATTAACGGTTGACCTTTAGAACTTAACTATTCCATCTCCTTTCCAAATTGCTAATAAGAATTACTCACCTAAGTTATTGTTTATCATTTTCCTTGTTTGAGTGCATACTCTTATCAACTAAACTTCGCAAGCAAAAAAGAAAATGAATCAAGCAAGAGAATCCAATGTTCGTCTTCTTCCTTTAACAACAGTGAATAGAGAATCAAATCAACTTGCCATCCTTCCAACGTTCTTTCTTCTTCTAAGTGTAGATCCATCATATAGAAACATCAAAGATACCATAAGAAGTGATCTAGGAGCATCCACAATCAAATAGATAGCCCCATTTTAGGGTGCATCTTCACTTAAATATATATATATATATATATATTACAGAATAGATACGCTCATCGTGCAGGAAAAGGAATCTACTCGTGTGAATAGATTAACAGTCTCACTAGGCGAACAAAGATTATATGTTATTCGAAAATGGCATAGAAATCCCTCTATACAAATACAACTTTGTTACTTTTGATAGTATTGTAGAATATATTGGCAAAAATGTTTTATAGGAATGTTTCATTTTGCTCTTATCATAGATAAATGTATTATGATATATGCTTTACCTTTTTTCTAACTTTTTTTTTTATCTATTATAGATGTTGGAGCAATTATTTACATGAACAACACTCCCTACTATATCCAAATTTAAAAAAAAAAATTATTATTATATCAACAATAAGTTTATGTAACATGCTCATGCATAATGTTTAATATGAAATTTGTGACATTCACTAGGACAAATTTTTCTATTCAAAAACTTTCAAAACTAAGGTTCAAGAACCCATGAATTGAGTAGGAAAATAACAAAATCACATGAGAGAAAACTAGATTTTCTCTTCAAGGTCAGTTTTGGGATTTGAACTAAATCAAATTAGATTTAAAACTACAAGAAAGGTTAGAATTTTACTTGATAAAAATGCCCTCACAAGT
This sequence comes from Nelumbo nucifera, assembly GCF_055504915.1. Taxonomy (NCBI): domain Eukaryota; kingdom Viridiplantae; phylum Streptophyta; class Magnoliopsida; order Proteales; family Nelumbonaceae; genus Nelumbo; species Nelumbo nucifera. Next base: position 93,590,459 of record NC_142652.1, read on the forward strand.
GCAAGAGCAGATGTGGTGTTCACACCTAAGAAATCAATCTCCTTTCTCTCGATTCAATCCAACTAAAAATGGTGCAACCTTTGATATTAAATGACTCGATCTCCTTAAAGAACAACTATGTTTGGTCATCCAAATCACCTCTATCAATGAAGAATTCTTATAGAAGAACTTGAAAAATCCCTTCTTAAATGTGGTTCAAAGTGATGAAGAAAGGAGGACAAAATGGATGAACGTGTAACATATTCCAACCTCTAATGGGTATTGATGAGGGGCATTTTGGTCACCCCGCACAACTACCGATATGTGGACACTATTGGCAACACAGTGTCCAACTCAAAAAGGCAGCTCGACAAACCAATACGTGGCAATCGACATCAAGTGTGTGATCGAGATGGGGTGAGCTTGGCCTGTCGACAACACCAGCTCACCCAAAACTGATCCGCGTGCCACACCCGCACGAACACCATTACCGCGATTATAGGAACAGCTCACCGAACCATACGCCACAAGACCTGTGGGCGACTTGTAACCGCCACGCGAATCTAGCAACTGACAGTCCAGCATGCCCTAAACCGCGGAAGCAGCTCGGTAGAAGACTCAGAGACGTTGATTGATGGCAACTGAACCTCATATAGCTATAAAAAGACCTCAGGATCCCTCTGAAAAGTATGCGCACAGAAACTCTTAAACTCTCTCACATATCCTCACTAAAATCTCCTTACTGACTTAAGCATCGGAGTGTCCTCCTAGGTAAAACCTACCCAGGCACTTTAATTCTTCCCTTTTTACAGTTCTTTCCAGCTCGGACCTATAGTTTCCAGCTCGACAGTACAGCTCGGCATTGGCAGATTAGAACTTGGTTTGGGCCCAGTCATTGACACGAGGAAGAGAGCAAATAGCGCATCATCAATTGGTGTCGTCTATGGGAAACACAACGAAAAACTAGCATTCCCTTCTTTCATTTCTTCCTTTCTTTTATTCTTCTCTAAGAAACCCTTCAATGGCATCTTCCGGCAACCCTTCTGCCAACAATATCAATGGCTAGATTCCTACTATTATGATTGGCCAAATAGACGTTCTGTTACCACCAGCTGTAGCACAAGGCAACATGAATGTACCTCCCCCAATAGCTAACCCTGCGGCACCTCCCACAATAGTCGATGTGCAACAGTTCAATGACCTAGCACAGTGTGTTCAGACCATGACCGAGCAAATTAGGTCATGGGAGAGCAGATTCGTCTTCATTACTGGACAGCAACAACAACATCAACACCAACTGTAGCAACAACAACAACAACAACAATATCAACAGCAGTGGCATCCTACAACGCCCAATCAGCTCGTGTCACGAGATAGCCAGCAGTTACCGCGTAATAGCTAGCAACAACCATTTAACAGCCAGCAAGTGCCAGCCAACAATTAGCAGGTCCCATATCACAACCAGGAGGTTCCGAGGAGTAGCCAGCGATTGCCTCCTCAGAACAATGGCCCGAATAATAAAGACCCACCTCGCCCACGGGTACGTAGTCAGATTCAGGTCCCAGACAGAGTAGACCCAACAACCCAGAATGAGCAGGCCCCATAAAGAGACAAGCTGAGGTTCCTACTAGGACCGATGCCGCTAGTTCCACCGAATGCACCAGGAGGAAGAGCAAGAAGTGCACACACCGTGCAGGAAGAAAGGTGCAGCTCGCCCACGCAAGTGGCGATGCCCAACATGGGGAGAACAATGTAGTGACCAGTAGGATAGTCTCCCTCTCAGAACCACCTAGCCTAACATGTGAAACCCCACTAGCACCTAAAATTCTTAAAGCACCGTGTCCAAAGAACTTTTGAGCCCCAACTTTAGAATCCTACGGGAGGAAGACAGACCCAGTGGAGCATGCAAACAACTTTCAGGCTTTCATGCTCCTCCATGGGGCAAACGACACCTGCATGTGTATCACATTCCCCACGACACTGAAGAAAGAAGCTTGGCTTTGGTATTCCAGACTGACACCAGGATTAATAAAAAATTGGGATCAATTCGCCAAACTCTTCATCAATCAATTCGCTACTAGTAAGAGACATTCCAAATCAGTGACCTGCTTGTTCAACGTTGTCCAGAAGTCAAATGAGACGCTCAGAAAATACATTCAAAGGTTCAACATGAAGCATCTACAGGTCCATGACCTGGATCCCGTTGTGCAGCTCATAGCAATGAAGAAAGGCGTGAGGAATCGCAAGATGAAATGGGAGCTCGAACTACACCCTCCAGCCACCATGGAAAAATTTCTTGATGTAGCCCACCGCTTCATCAAAGCAGAGGAAGCAGTAGGGATAGAGTCTGACATAGCAGGAAAGAGAAATCGTATTGAAGAAGAGGCGAGTACATGTAGAACCAAGTGAATGAGCAAGTTATAGAAGATAAGCAGATCGCCAAGGAGAAGGCACAACAGCTCGCCACACTGCAAGAGTAGGTCACTAGTCAGAAGATCAGGCCGATGGTCAACGATGCCACCAACATACACTAGAGTGTTTACCCCATTGAATGCTAAGAGGAAGGAGACCTTGATGCAAATCCAATCCAATGATTACGTGAAATGGCCACCAAAGATGAGGGGGATCCTATTACTCAAAACCCAAATAAGTATTGCCATTTTCACAAAGATGTTGGACACGATACTGAGCATTGTTGGAACTTAAAGAACGAAATTGAGAACCTCATCAAAAGAGACTACATGAGGCGCTTCATCAAATATGAACGGCAACCCGAAGTAGGAACCAACAGGGAGGCACCTCAGAACAGCAAACAGCAGGAGTCGACTCCCCAAAACCAGCAATTACAAGAATGGTAGGCCCAAGGGACCATAAAGACCATAAATGTAATTACCGGAGGCTCAATAATAGTAGGTTGCACCATGTTAGTGGGAAAGAATGCGGTAAGAGAACTAGAGCAAGAAGACAGCCAGCCATGCAAGCGCCCCCAAAAGGAGGAGGTTATTTATTTTACAAAGGATGACATGCATGGGGTCCAGTACCCCCATGACGACACCCTAGTCGTAAAGCTACTAATAAATGACTTTAGAGTGAAGAGGATTCTAGTGGATTCAGACAACTCGGCAAACATTTTGTTCGTAGAAGCTTTCAAGAGAATGGAACTTAGGCCGACCTGCATCCTGCCAACATACCACTAGTGGGATTCGGCAGTGAGATAGTTTGCCCGATTGGCAGAGTAAGGGTGCCAATTGAGGCGGGATCACTGCCCCACACAGTGCGCTTTGAACATGAATTTCTGGTGGTTGCTGCCTCATCACCTTATAACGCAATTCTGGGAATATCGATCTTACATGCAATGTAAGTTGTGGTCTCAACGTACCACCTTGCACTAAAATTCCCGACGGACACAGGTATAGGAGTGCTACAAGGAGACCAACTAGAATCTTGAAAATGCTATGTAGCTTCGCTGAAGGCCAAGGGCAAGATGACAGTTGATATTGACCTGGAAGCACCACCAGAGAACATAGAAGAAAGAGCTCTCCAACTAAAGAAACCATTGCAGTCCAAGTCTCCGAACTAAACCTGAGAAAACGCTCCAGATTGAAGCTCGCCTAAAAGAACCCCTGCAATCTGAACTGGTAAGCTTCTTGTTAAATAATTTAGATATTTTCTCTTGGTCAGCTGCTGAAATGCTTGGTATAAACTTAATGTTGACCTTACAGTTAGACCCGTCCGAAAGAGGAAGAGAAACCTCGCCCCAAAAAGGTGACACATAGTGGACGAAGAGGTGGGGAAGCTACTAGCAGCAGACTTCATTAAGGAAGTCCAATACCCGAGCTGGATAGCAAATCTAGTCCTAATAAAGAAGGTAAACGACAAGTGGCGGATGTGCATAGACTTTACAGACTTGAACCGAGCTTGCCCAAAGGACAACTTCCCCCTACCTAGCATAGATCGCCTGGTGGATGCGACCTCGGGATTTGAGCTACTCAGTTTCATGGATGCCTACTCAAGCTACAACAAGATCCTACTGGATCCAGAAGACAAAGAGAAGACAACTTTTATCACTAAAACAGGCTTGTACTACTACAAGGTCATGCCTTTTGGTTTAAAAAATGCTAGGGCAACCTTCCAGCACTTAGTCAATTCTGTTTTTTCTGATTTAATTGGTAGTAAGGTGGAGTCTTATGTAGATGACATGGTTGTAAAAACACTTTATTCAAAGAATTTGATTTCTGATTTAAATCTTGTGTTTAACATTTTGAGGAAACATAATTTAAAATTAAACCCAAACAAGTGCGCTTTTAGTGTGACCTCAGGTAAGTTCCTGGGTTACATCGTTAGCCAACGTGGTATAGAAGCCAATCCCGAAAAAATCCAAGCTATCCTAGACATGAGACCACACAGCTTGGTTAAGGAGACCCAAAGACTAACTGGACAAATAGCAGCTTTGAACCTGTTCATCTCTAAATCGGTTGGGAAGTGTCTTTCCTTCTTCAAAGCTATAAAGAAAAACCAAGCCTTCGAATGGACTAAGGGATGCTAGTTCGCCTTTGACGAGCTAAAACAGTACCTCAGCTCTCCACCTTTACAGACCGGGCCAAAGATTGAAGACAAGCTTAAACTTTACCTCTCCACGAGCGACGAGGTATTTAGCTCAGTCCTTATAAGAGAAGTAGACAAAGTGCAACGACCAGTGTACTACGTAAGTAAGGTCCTCCATGCCGTTGAAACAAGGTACTCCAACATAGAAAAGCTCGCCTTCGCATTGGTGCTAGCTGCTCGAAAGCTAGGACCCTATTTCCAGGCCCACACCTTTGTGATACTAACCGATCAACCTCTAAAACAAGTTCTTCAGAAACCTGAGGTCTCGGGGAGGCTTACCAAATGGGTAGTCGAGCTCAATGACTACGATATCTGGTATGAACTACGCACAGCGATAAAAATACATGTTTTGCTCGACTTTATTACCAAGTGTACCTTCCGTTCGCCATTGCCCGAACTAATAGAGCTGGAAGCAGAAGCCACATCCATCGCGACACCTCCCCCAGCTCGCGAGATAGCAGGCTGGGACGAGGAGCCCTAGATACTTCATGTGGATGGCTTATCCAACCAAGGCGGAAGTGGAGCTGGGTTAATGCTATACGGACTTAGCAATATAAAGTTGGAGTACACGCTCCAATTCCAATTCTGAGCTTCGAATAATGAGGGCGAATACGAGGCACTACTAGTAGGCTTGGCATTGGCAAAAAAAGTGGGATCTAAACACATAATTGTCTGTAGCAACTTGCAGCTCATCGTGAACCAGGTAAATGGGGTCTATGAAGCCCGAGAACCCTCCATGGCAGCATACCTGGCCAAAGTAAGAGAACTCCTTCCCAATTTTGACTCTTGGTACCTCCAATCTGAGATCGAAAAACACAGAGGCTGATGCCCTTTCTAGACTAGTAAGCACGATTGACTCGACGAAGCGAACTATCTACATCGAAGAATTACCTCGCCCTTCAATAAAAAGAGGGGGTGAGGAGGTTGCCAACATAACCGACGTGGAGCCATGCTGGGTCGACCCAATCTACAATTACCGGAAACATGGAACGCTACTAACAAAAAAGAACGCGGCTCGCCGAATAGAACGACAAGCAGCTTGCTATGTGATAGTAGGCGAGCTGCTCTACAAGAGATCCTTCGCACTACCTTATCTACGATGGCTAAGGTGAGCTGAAGCGAGCCAAATTCTACAAGAGATCCACGAAGGCCTCTGCGGAGGACACATAAGGGTAGATCCCTCACTCAGAAAGCCTTACAACAAGGATACTACTGGGCCACCATGAAAATAGATGCAACCGAGTTGGTCCAACGATGTAATAAGTGTCAACGACACGCGAACATCCTACATCAGCCCGCCACCGACCTGAGATACTTGACCAGCCCATGGCCATTCGTGCAATGGGGCATAGACTTGTTGGGACCCTTTCCACCAGCTAAAGGATAGAAGAAATTCCTGGTGGTAGTAGTGGATTACTTCACCAAAAGGGTAGAAGCTGAGCTTCTAGTCATAATAACAACTCGTAATGTCCATAATTTTTTCTGGCCGAGTATAGCTTGCAAGTTTGGCCTACCTAGAGTACTAATCTCAAACAACGAGAAGTCGTTTGAAGACGTTAAATTTCATAATTGGTGCGCTCAAATGGGGATAAGAAAAAACTTCACCTTAGTGGCACACCCTCAAGCTAATAGACAAGCTGAAGTCACCAATAGAGCTATTCTACGAGGACTCAAAGCTCGACTTTCTCGAGCTAAGGGTTTGTGGGTGGATGAGCTATCCAGCATGCTATGGGCATATAGGACCACTGTCAAAACAGTAACAGGTGAGATGCCACTCAAATTAACTTATGGAACCGAAGTTGTAATACCAACTGAGATAGAGATTCCAACTCTGCGATCTAAAGTATATGTTGAAGACTCAAATGAGGAAGAGCTGTGAGCTAACCTCGACTTGATAGAAGAAGCTAGAGACCTTGCCTACATTTAGACAGCAGCATACCAATAGCGTGTAGCTCGGTACTATAAATCTCGAGTCAGAAAATGCAACTTCAGAGTTGGCGACTTCGTGCTCAGAAAGGTTATGGTACTCGAAACTAGTATAGGGAAGCTCAGCCCGAATTGGGAAGGCCCCTATAGAGTTTCTAAAACCATAGATGGGAACACATACGAGCTCAAGAAGCTTGAAGTAAGGCAGTACCTCAAGCATGGAGCATGGACAACTTGTGTCGGTACTTTGTTTAAGTAGTGTTTCAAGCAGCTTTCCAACCGACAACCTGTTCAGCAGTGATAAATCAACAGTCACACGGTGAGCTCTCCAAAGCCAACTGATAGCCCGGTTAGCGGTAAGAAAGAAAAGCAAAAGTATCACCGTAACAAAAGGTAGCTGAACCACATTGATCAAGCAAGCATAAAGTACTAGAAGAAACAACTATTTCCATTAGCAAGAAGGGGAAGAGGGCAAAAATGGCCTTACAAGAAGCAAACCAAGTGGCCGCTTAAAAAAAAAAAGAGAGAGAGAAAAAGAGACAAAGGGAAAGTTTGAATAGCTTCGGACAATGCGGGACACGCAGGCCCCAGAAATCTTACAGGAGCATGAAGCTCCCGGAATAGTAGAGAAAACCACCAACACCACCATGGAACTGCCGACCGAGCTGGAGAGCAGACTACTCGTCACCACCGATATCATCCCGAGCCTCCTCGTCGCCTTCTCCCTCGACCCCCTCTTCGCCATCCTCCTCCTCCTCTTTTGGGGTCAAAGGCTCCTCGTCCACCCACATGATGAGCTCGCACGGGACCTTCCGTGCAGTGACAGAGCTGACGTCGAGATCAAGAAACTGGGACTTGAGATAGCGGCGACATAGCTTGAACCCTCTCTTCATTGAGGGGATACCATTTAGCACCCGCTACTTTCCGTACTCAGGAGACTCCAAGTAAGAAGCAATGGCCTCCTCCTAGCTCACTCAACTCTAGAACACACCTTCTAGGCACACTTCAAGTTCAACTCGGTCAGTTCACGCTGCAGGTTGAGGTTCGCATTATACAAGCGCTAGCGCTCCACACGCTCTTCCTCCGAATCTAGCCCGAGTTTCTACACCTCAACTTTGAGCAAACCAACACTAGCCTGCACTAGAGTGAGCACGGTCCAGCAAGGCCTAACCATAGGAGTTCTCCTGTGAAACCAAAGACAAAGTAAGGCACCTTGCGGAAAGAAACTAAGAAACCTTACGAAGGAAAAGATGACAAAACCTGAATAATGCACTAGGTCATCTGAGCCCCAGCTTTCGCAAGATCCATCTCGCCAATTCGACGCACATCCTCGGGAAGAAGTATGTCCCTGCCAATCCGGGGAGCTACTCGGGTATCACTCGACCGATCTATCACTTTCATGTCTAGAATGAAAGGAATGAAAGGGGGGATGTCAGATACATAAGGACTTGCCTTCCATGCCCCCTCGGTGAGCTGGGGATCCGAAGGGCCCTGCTCAGTGCTCATCGGGTCTCCCTTCCCCTCCAGGTCGACGATGGGAGGAGTCCCAAATGAAGAAACTCTCCTCCTGGGCAGCCTGCAATTAGCTCGGTGCTTCTTACGAGAAGACCTTAGCTCCTTCTCAGCAAACATCATAGAAGCCAAGCTCGCCATGCCTATAGAAACAGAAACATTAGTTGCCAAGCTAGAAAAAAGAAGAAATGAGTAGATGTGCGACCTGACAACCAACCCACCTATATGGCTCAGGCATGCCTACACAAGCATTGGCTTGGCTTGAAACTCCTCAATTCTAACGCATTCCTAGGAAACTTGTTGAACAACGACCTATAGCTCGACATCCTTGCACTCATCACCAACTTCCTGAGGATTACTGTACCAGGCAATGTTGACATCCCAACCGCCTTCCTTCTCAAGAAAAAAGAATCTCTGCCTCCAGCCTCTAACTTTGTTGGGAAAGTTAAAAATCTTCTTCCCGCTACGGAAGCGAAGGTAGAAGCAGAATGGGCCAAAAACTCTTTTCATTTGCACCAAAGCCGAGAAGGCCTCGAGACTTAAAGGGAAGCCACGGTGGTGGCACAAGCTGATTAGCCCAACTAGCATCCTAACCCCATTAGGGGCGAGCTGACCCAGTGACACCCTATAACGCCTCAACACAACGAGGATAAATGGATGGAGGGGGAAAAGGAGGCCAGCCACCAAAGACTCCTCATAAACACACAACCCCTCTCTATCGTGGCCCCAAGGATAATGGCTAGAAGCAGGCACAATCCATTGATACTCATCAGGAATCTCATATTTATGGCACAACTCAACTATCTCTTCCCTGGACAGCTGGGTCCGCCCATATGAACCTATCATGGTCTCTACCTCATCCCTTTTATCCACCAAAAAATGACTCAAAAGCATCTTCACCGGAGGAACTAGACTCCTCTTCTGACCTACGGCCGGATACCCTATTGTCGGCTAAGTTATGAGACATGACAAAAAGATAGAAGGAATACTCACCAGAAAATGCAAAAATGACTTGTAATGATAGCAATCAAACTCGAGAGAAGAAGGAACTATAGCTTGCCGACAAAAAATAGAGCTCGCCTCAATAGACCAGCACCGGAAACTCACTTGCAGATCAGTCTCCTCTCTCTAGAAAAATCCAAAAACAGTGATAGAGTGGAGACCTCGAGGGCCCCCGTATTTATAGCTCGCGGATGGAGAAATCAACAATCCAGATGGAGAGCCATAGCTGGCAGAAGTGCGCTGCTAGGAATCCAGCAGTGCCAGTGCATGACAGCTTGGCGACAGTAGGAATTCGGCATGCGTGCTTCACCCATTAATGCGCCCATTTAAAAAATTCAAAAGAGGCGTGCAAGCCTTCAAAATTCGAAAAGCCTGCCACCCCGCACACGTGGAATCGTGCCATTAGCACAAGAACTATCTAGAAAGAGTGTTCTAGACCAAACCTGAATCGGGTGAACTAAACCACCAGCCAAAGCGAGCAAGCCCAAAATGCCCCAAAAGGTCCTACTCTCTTTGCCTATTGGATAGCGGCTGAAGAGTGGGGGGCAATTGATGAGGGGCATTTTGGTTACACCGTGCAACTTCCAACATGTGGATGTTGTTGGCAACACAACATCCAACTCAGCAAAAGGCAGCCCGACAAACCAACACGTGGAAACTAACATCAGGTGTGTGGCTAAGCTGGGGCGAGCTCGACCTGCTAACAACACCAGCTCACCCAAAACCATTCCGCGTGCCGCACCCGCACGAACCCCGTTACTGTGACTATAGGAACAGCTCGCCGAACCATACGCCACAAGACCCGTGGACGACCTATAACCACCACGCGGATCTAGCAACTAACAGTCTAGCATGCCCCAAACTGCGGAAAAAGCTCTGCAGAAGACTAATGGCAATTGAACCTCAAATATCTATAAAAAGACCCCAGAATCACTCTGAAAGGTATGCACACAAAAGCTCTTAAACTCTCTCACATATCCTTTCTAAAATCTCCTTACTGGCTTAAGCATCGGAGTGTCCTCCTAGGTAAAACCTACCCAATCACTCTAACTCTTCCCTTTTTATAGTCCTTTCCAACTCAGACCTACAGTTTCTAGCTTAGTAATACAGCTTGACATTGCCAGATCAAAACTTGGTTTAGGCTCAGTCATTGACACGAGGGAACAAGAATATAGCGCATCATCAAGTATTTATAGACTTGTAGTAAGTTATAAATAAACCTTGAAAAAGTCAATCGAACTAGGAATTTGCTTGGTTAAGATAGACCATTAATTTAGTCTTAGTTTGACTAGTTTAGGCTAGTCAAGTGTCTAATCAAACTAGAAGACATGCAACTTTGTTTTGAACCACT